>NC_092387.1:61682062-61992062 GCF_030028105.1 Mobula birostris
CAAACAGTGAGAGGAGGGGAAGGAGGCTAGCTGGAACGTGATGGGTGAAGCCAGGTGGACGGGGAAGGTCAAGGGCTGGAGAAGAAAGAATCTGATAGGAGAGGAGAGTGGACCATAGGAGAAAGGGAAGGAGGAGCAGATAAGTACTAAAAGGTCAGAATGAGGAATAGAGGAAGGATGGGAAGGAATTTTGTTCATGGGAAGCAGAAATCGATGTTCATACCGTCAGGTTTGAGGGCACCCAGATGGAATATAAGATGTCACTCTTCTACCCTGAAGGTGGCTTCACCTTGTAACAAGAGGAGGCCACGGATCGACACGTTGGAATGGGAACACGGATTGGAATTAAAAGTGTTTGGCCACCAGGAAATGACATATCAGACCAAGCTGGGAGTGTATCACTGTTTGAGACACAAGGTTATGCCTCAGAGTCAGCAACTACTGGTTGAACACTAAGCAGGGAAACTGCAAATTAAAACCGACACAAGTACTTTGCACTCTGTGTTTCCATATAACAATAGTGACCCCAATAGCTGCAAGACCTCAGTGTGAGGAGGAGTGCTACAGAAATCCAACTGTCTCTGCTTCTTCAGAGAAGTTGCTCTTAAATAAACGCCGTTTGTTCAGTGGGGACTCACTTCCTCCATACTTTCCCACTTCTCACTCGAATAATAAACATTCCTAGGATTCTTCCTGCTATCAGGCTGGTTGATCAGTGCGATGAGAGGGAAAACAACAAGGTCAACTTAAACAAACAATTCTTTTTAAACTGCAATTGAAATTAAAGCGATTAAAAAAACACAGATGCTGGAAATCTGAAATAAACAGAGAAAGTGCTGGAAGTATCCAGTAGGCAAGGCAGCATTGGTGGAGAGGAGAAGTTAAGGCAATAAACAGGTTTCAAGCTGCAGAGAATGGAGAAAACATCTATGACAGGATGGAGATCAGGAGTGTAGGAATAAATTCAGCAGGCCAGGTGGCATCTGTGTAGGGGAATAAATGGTTGATATTTTGAGCCAAAACGCCTCAATAGGACTGGAAAAGGAGCAGAAGCCATAATAAGGTGGTGGGAGAGGAGGGGAAGGGGTATAAGCTGGCAAGTTATAGGGTGAAACCAGGTGAGGGGGAAAGGTGGGCTGGTGTGGGTTGAAGTGAGAAGGTGGGAGGTGAAAAGTGGAAGAGGTAAAGGACTGAAGAAGACATCTGACAGAAAAGGATAGCAAGAAGAAAGGGAAGGAAGATGGGTACCAGAGGAAGGGGATGGGCAGGTGAGGATAAGAGAAGTAAGAGCAGAACCAGATTAGGCAAATGGAAAAAGAGCCACAGCCATGTTTGTTTGTTTATTTATTTAGCAGTACAGCACTTCCCTTCGAGCCACGCCGCCCCAGGAACCTCACAACAAATGTGATTAACCCTAATTTAAATCGTGAGACAGCTTACAATGAGCATTAACCTACCCGGCACATCTTGGGACTGTGGGAGAAAAGTGGAGCACCCAGGGAAAATCTATGCAGTCCACAGGGAGGACACCTTACAGAATGGCGGTGGAATTGAATTCCGAACTCCAGAACAATCCTAGCCATAAAAGCGCCATGCTAACCGCTACGCTACCGTGGTGCCCATGTTGGCTGTCCATCATTCCCGACAATGACGTAACCCATGCGGGGGGGGGGGGTGGAGTCTTATAGTGAAAAATACATGGCACTGGGGCAGTTCCACTCTCTCGGCCTCAAAACTCTTGGCCCAACGGTCCAGACAATCGTCACGACCGGAGACTTCCTTAGCTGCAGTGGGCAGTCATGATGCTTTCTGTGCCTGATCATGCCCTTCGCTCTCCCTGAAGCGTTGCTGCACCACCCTCCTGGCCATTGTGTCTTGTAGTTGAACTCATCCGCCCAGTCCGTTGGGGTAGGCATGTCCCTATCTCACCGGGGCTGGAGGCTCCCGGCTACCCTCACCTGGTTTAGCCCACCTGTTGAAGTGGCGTGCCAGGAGGTGGCCATGTCGCATGCAAACGGTTAAGGCTGATTTATACTTGTGCGTCAAATGTACGCCGCAGGTACGGCGTAGCCGCGTACCCTACGCTGTACTCTATGCCAACCCTACGCCATAGCCTAACGCGCACCTCTCCCAAAATGTAACTACGCGTCGCAGCATCGCAGACCGAACTACTGTGATTGGTCCGCTTGGTAGCATCGCATTTCCTCCTGCGCTGCAATAGCTTCCCATTGGGCCACTGAAGGGCAGGGAAGGAACTCTGGCTGCAATGCTTTCCATAAAGCTTTACAGACCTCCGAAATTATGCAGGACCCTGTGCTTGACGCGAGTTTGTAGCTGGCTGCTACAGCCTGTTGACTTCCACCTGAAGTGAAATCTCGAATGGTGAACGCCAGTCTCTGAGTATACTGTGCGTACACTGATGCGGAATAAATGGTTGGAGACGATGGCTCTGATGGAGCAGAGCCACTGATCTCCTCCCCGTGCCCTTGTAAAATCGACGTCAGTGCTGCAGCTTATGTGCGACGGTGGGAGCCAGCTCTCTCTCAGCCCAGCCCTGGCAGCTGTGCCTTCAGCTGCCGAAGCCCCAAAGCTCTGGAATCCCCTCCAGGAGCCTCCCGGAGTCTCCACCTCTGCCTTCCTCTTAAATCACTCGTTAAAATCTTTTCCCGCCGTCAGCTGCCCCAATATCTTCTGACGTGGCCCAGTGCCAAAAGGGTTTTCTGAAAGCTCCTTGGACATTTTGCTACTCTTGAGTTGTGGTTCTGTGTCAAAAATCCTTTGCAGAATATTTCTCTCAGCACGGCAATCCGGACATGGAACAGCTGGAAGAGTTTCTTTCCCTCATGGGCCAACTGATAAATGAAACCTGTGCTGTGTATGTATATGGCAATAATTAGCAAGACTCCTAAAGAAAGCTGTGGATCGTTTGACTGTGCAGTGAATAGGATTAAATCTTGTTGGCTTAGGGTGACAATTTTGAGATCAGCAGATAAATCAGGTCAAGGTGCACATCAGCCAGGTCTAAATGAACATGGAAACATTTTAAGAAGCTGTGTGGTAGCTGCATTGGCCTTCGTTATTCAAGGAATTGAGTTTAGGAGCCATGAGGTAATGTCACAGCTCTACAAAACTCCGGTCACACCACACTAGGAATATCGTATTCAGTGCTGATTACCTTATTGCAGGAAGGACGTGTAAGCTTTAAAGAGGGTTCAGAGGACATTTACCAGGATGCTGCCTGGATTGAAGAGCATGGCTTATGAGGGAAACCATAGAAACCACAGAAACTACAGCACAGAAACAGGCCTTTTGGCCCTTCTTGGCTGTGCCGAACCATTTTCTACCTAGTCCCACTGACCTGCACACGGACCATATCCCTCCATACACCTCCCATCCATGTATCTGTCCAATTTATTCTTAAATGTTAAAAAAGAACCCGCATTTACCACCTCGTCTGGCAGCTCATTCCACACTCCCACCACTCTCTGTGTGAAGAAGCCCCCCCCCTAATGTTCCCTTTAAACTTTTCTCCCCTCACCCTTAACCCATGTCCTCTGGTTTTTTTCTCCCCTTGCCTCAGCGGCAAAAGCCTGCTTGCATTCACTCTATCTATACCCATCATAATTTTATATACCTCTATCAAATCTCCCCTCATTCTTCTACACTCCAGGGAATAAAGTCCCAACCTATTCAACCTTTCTCTGTAACTGAGTTTCTCAAGTCCCAGCAACATCCTTGTAAACCTTCTCTGCACTCTTTCAACCTTATTTATATCCTTCCTGTAATTTGGTGACCAAAACGGAACACAATACTCCAGATTCGGCCTCACCAATGCCTTATACAACCTCATCATAACATTCCAGCTCTTATACTCAATACTATGATTAATAAAGGCCAATGTACCAAAAGCTCTCTTTACGGCCCTATCTACCTGTGACGACACTTTTAGGGAATTTTGTATCTGTATTCCCAGATCCCTCTGTTCCACTGCACTCCTCAGTGCCATACCATTAACCCTGTATGTTCTATGTTGGTTTGTCCTTCCAACATGCAATACCTCACACTTGTCAGTATTAAGCTCCATCTGCCATTTTTTAGCCCATTTTTCCAGCTGGTCCAAGTTCCTCTGCAGGCTCTGAAAACCTTCCTCACTGTCTACTACACCTCCAATCTTTGTATCATCAGCAAACTTGCTGATCCAATTTACCACATTATCATCCAGATCATTGATATAGATGACAAATAACAATGGTCCCAGCACTGATCCCTGTGGCACACCACTAGTCACAGGCCTCCACTCAGAGAAGCAATTCTCTACCACCACTCTTTGGCTTCTTCCTCTGAGCCAATGTCTAATCCAATTTACCACCTCTCCATGTATACCTAGTGACTGAAATTTCCTAACTAACCTCCCATGCGGGACCTTGTCAAAGGCCTTACTGAAGTCCATGTAGACAATATCCACTGCCTTCCCTTCATCCACTTTCCTGGTAACCTCCTCGAAAAACTCCAATAGATTGGTCAAACATGGCTGAGCAAACAGATGGAAGGAGCATTCTAACTGGCTGCGTCACTCTCAGGTACCGGCAGGGGTCGGGTGGGGGGGGGGGGGGGTTGGTACTGCACAGGATCAAAATATGCAGCACGGAGTTGTAAACTTAGCTCCATCATGGACACTAGCCTCCATAGTATCCAGGACATCTTCAAGCAGTGATGCTTTAAGATGGCAGCATCCATTATTAAGGACCCTCAACACCCAGGTCACATCTTGTTCTCATGGCTACCACTGGAAGGAGGTACAGGAGTCCAAAGACACACACACAACGATTCAACAACAGCTTCTTCCCCTCTGCTATCCGATTTCCGAATGGACAGTGAACCTCACTCCATTTTTAATCTCTGCACTACTTATTTAATTTAACATATATATGTTAAATTTGCCGATGACACTACATTGATTGGCCTCATCTCAAACAATAACGAGGTGGCCTACAGGGAAGAAGTCATCACCCTGACACAGTGGTGTCAAGAAAACAACCTCTCCCTCAATGTCGCAAAAACAAAGGAGCTGGTTGTGGATTACAGGAGGAATGGAGAGGGGCTAACCCCTATTGACATCAATGGATCTGGGTTGAGAGGGTAAACAGCTTTAAGTTCCTCAGCATCCACATCACTGAGGACCTCACATGGTCTGTACACACCAGCTGTGTGGTGAAAAAGGCATAACAGCGTCTCTTTCACCTTTGACGGCTGAGGAAGTTTGGTTTGGGGTCCCAAATCCAAACGACTTTCTAGAGGGGCACAATTGAGAGCATCCTGACTGGCTGCATCACTGCCTGGTACGGGAACTGTAATCGCAGGACTCTGCAGAGAGTGGTGCGGACAGCCCAGCGCATCTGTAGTTGTGAACTTCCCATGATTCAGGACTTTTACAAAGACAGGTGTGTAAAAAGGGCCTGTAAGATCATTGGGGACCCGAGTCACCCCAACCACAATCTATTCCAGCTGTTACCATCTGGGAAACTGTACCACAGCATAAAAGCCAGGGCCAACAGGCTCCAGGACAGCTTCTTCCACCAGGCCATCAGACTGATGAACTCATGCGGATTTGAGTGTATTCTATGTTACATTGACTATTTATTATAAATTATTGTAAATTACTATGATTGCACATTTAGACAAAGACAGATACACATACACACAGAGTTTTTCCACAATTTTTTCCTATTATCATGTATTGCATTGTACTGCTGCCGGAAAGACAACAAATTTCAAATTTCATGACATATACCGGATAATATTAAACCTGATTCTGAACCATCCATGTATCTATCCAAACTTCCCTTAAACGCTGAAATCGAGCTCACATGCACCACTTGTGCTGGCAGCTCGTTCCACACACTCATGTCCCTTTGAATGAAGAAGTTTCCCCTAATGTTCCCCTTAAACTTTTCACCTTTCACCCTTAACCCATGACCTCTGGTTGTAGGCCCACTCAACCACAGCGGAAAAAGCCTGTTTGCATTTGTCCTGTCTATACCCCTCATAATTTTGTATACCTCTATCAACTCTCCCCTCAATCTTCTCTGCTCCAAGGAATAACACCATAAATTATTTACCTTTCCTTATAACTCAGGTCATCCAGACCTAGCAACATCTTTGTAAATCTTCTCTGTACTCTTTCAACCTTATTTATATCTTTCTTGCAGGTAGGTGACCAAAACTGCACACAATACTCCAAATTAGGCCTCTCCAACATCTTGAACAACTTCAACTTAACATCCCGTCTCCTGTACTCAATACTTTGATTTATGTAGGTGGAGGGGTCCTCGTGGAGGTACGTACGGCTCAGTTTAGCCGGGAATCAACAGCAGGGCCAAGGTAGCAAAGGACTTGGAGTTTATGGCAACCAGAAATACGAGGAGCCATTCTGTGACTCACCTGCAGCCCTGAAAGAAAGCAGCAGCAAAGAAACAAAGTAGTACAAGTGCTTCCAGGTGCCAGCAGCCAGAAATGCTTTCCCATGCCAACTGTGAGTAATTGGTTTCATTCAGGTAGATGGATGATAAACCGGGCCCTGGTTTCACCTCATGCCCCCTCCTCTCTCCTTCTGGAACAGTGTCTCTTTTGTTTGCCATTTTAATGCACACAGTCTGGATCAAACAATTTAACCTTCAAACACATTCTATCTCAGACACACCTGCCTTGCAGTAACCTGGAAGAAATTTTAAGTATCTTAATATCTTAATTAGAACTTATGAGTGATGTTTATCTCTTTAAAAAATGCTTTTCTTCAATTCCATGGGCTTCACGTTTCTCACGAAGGCTGACTCAGTGATCCGACCGTGGGTTAACACAGCACAGGAGCAGGCCCTTCAACTCACAGTGTTGTACCGGACCAGCTAAAGAGTGAATCAAAACACCCAAAAACAATCCCTCCATCTTCCTCACATTCGTGTGCCTATCTAAACTTCTCTTAAAAAGCCTTTAACGTATTTGCCTTTACCACCATTCCAGGCATCCACCACTGTCAGAGTAAAAAACTTACCCCTCACATCCCCTTCGAACCTTCCATCAATGTGTGCCCTCTGGTATTAGACATTACAACCCCTGGGAAAAATATACTCCAACTACTCTATCTAAGCCTCCCATAATCTTATAAATATCTACCAGATCTCTCCTCAGCCTCTGCCGCTCCAAAAAAAAACAAGTTTGTCCAGCCTCTCGTGATAGCACATGCTCTCTGAACCAGGCCCCTCTTTCAGTTAGTCCTGACGAAGGGTCTCAGCCCAAAACCTCGACTGTACCTCTTCCTATAGATGCTGCCCGTCCTGCTACGTTCACCAGCAATTTTTATGTGTGTTACCCTCTCCAAAGCCTCAATATCCCATCTATAGTGGGGTGACCACTGTATGCAATATTCCGGATGTGGCCTAACCAGAGTTTAACCACAAGACCATAAGATATAGGAGCAGAAGTAAGCCATTCAGCCCATTGAGTCTGCTCCAACTGTACCATAGCAAATACAGTACTCAAAGTGTTATATCACAATGCACAGAGTATAAGAAATAAGGTAGGTGATCGTGTTGCACTTTTACAGATTGTCGGGTATGATGTTGCAGCTGAAGGACGGTTGTAGTTGGGAGCTGAATGTCCAAGGTTGCACATAGTATTGGAAGGATAGGAAGGTAAGCAGAGGGGGTGGTGGGTTCTGCTGGTAAAGAATGGCATCAAATCATTAGAAAGATGTGACATGGGATCAGCAGGCACTGAATCCTTGTGGGTTGAGTTAAGAAACTGCAAGGGCAAAAGGACTCTGATAGCAGTTATATACAGGCCTCCCAACAGTAGCTGGGATGTGGACTACAGATTACAACGGGAAATAGAAAAGGCGTGTCAAAAGGGCAATATTATGATAATCACGAGAGATCTTAACATGCAGGTCGATTGGGAAAATCAGGTTGGAAATGGATCTCAAGAGAGTGAATTTGTTGAATGCTTACAAGATGGCTTTTTAGAGCAGTTTGTTGTTGAGCCTTCTTGGGGATCAGCTATACTGGATTAGGTGTTGTGTAATGAACTGGAGGTGATTAAGGAGCTTAGGGTAAAAGAACCTTTAGGAGGCAGTGATCACAATATGATTGAGTTCAACTTGAAATTAGATAGGGAGAAAGTAAAGTCTGACATAGCAGTATTTTAGTAAAGGAAATTACAGTGGTATGAGAGAGGAGTTGGCCGAAATAATTTGGAAGGAGATGCTGGCAGGGATGACAGCACAGCAGCAATGGCGTGAGTTTCTGGGGAAAATGAGGAAGGTGCAGGCTAGATGTATTCCAAAAATGAAGAAATACTCAAATGGTAAGTAGTACAACTGTGGTTGACAAAGGAAGTCAAAGCTAATGTAAAAGCAAAAGAGAGACCATATAATAAAGCAAAAAAGCAGCAGGAAGATAGATGATTGGGAAGCTTTTAAAAATCCACAGAAAGTATCTAAAAGGATCATGAGGAGGGAAAAGTTGAAATATGAAAGCAAGCTAGCAAACAATATCAAGGTGGATAGAAAAAGCTTTTTTAAAGTATATAAAAAATAAAAGAGAGATGAGACTATATATAGGACCACTAGAAAATGAGGCTGGAAAAATAATAACGAGTTGGTAGATGAACTAAATGAGTATGTTTCATCAGTCTTCACTGTGTAGATACTAGCAGTGCGCCAGATGTTGAAGGATGTGGGGACAGGCAGTGTTGAGGAAACAGGAAGCCTGCAGAACGACTTAGACAGATTTGGAGAATAGGCAAGAAAGGGGCAAATGAAATACAATGTTGGAAAATGAATGGTTATGCACTTTGGTAATAGAAATAAATGTGCAGACTATTTTCTAAACGGGGTGAAAATCCAAAACTCTGAGATGCAAAGGGTCTTGGGAGTCCTTGTGCAGAACACCCTAAGGGTTAATTTGCAGGTAGAGTTGGTGGTGAGGAAGGCAAATGCAATGTTAGCATTCATTTCAAGAGGCCTAGAACATAAGAGCAGGGATGTGGTGCTGAGGCTTTGTCAGGTACTGGTGAGGTTTCACCTTGAGTATAGTGAACATTTTTGGGCTCCTCATCTAAGAGAAGATGTGCTGGCATTGGAGAGAGTTCAGAGGAGGTTTACAAGGATGATTCGGGAAATAAGGAACATGAGGAAAACTTGATGGCTCTGGGCCTGTACTTACTGGAATTTAGAAGGATGGTGGGGAGGACGATCTCAAGTGAAACCTTTTGAATGTTGAAAGGGCCAGACAGAGTAGATGTGGAAAGGATGTTTCCCATGGTGGGGGAGTTCAAGACAAGAGGGCACGGCCTCAGGATAGAGGGCGTCCATTTAAAACAAAGATGCAGAGAAGTTTCTTTGGCCAAAGGGTGGTGAATTTGTGGAATTTGTTTCCACATGCAGCAGTGGAGGCAAAGTCCTTGGGTGTATTGATAGGTGTTGATTGGACACAGCATCAAAGGTTACTGGGAGAAGGCCGGGGAGTGGGGCTGAGGAGGAGAAAAAAGGATCAGCCATGATTGAATGGCAGAGCAGACTTGATGGGCCGAATGGCCTAATTCTGCTCCTACGTCTTATGGCCTTATTTTGAAGATTTTGGCAGTTCCCAGAGGTTTTATATCAACCCCCTTATACCATGGCAATTAAGCACCACGGCCTGGCTGATACCAAATCAAACAGACCCCTAAGCACTAAAGGCAAACAACCTTACAAGCTCACTGCTCCTATTTAAACAATGGTCACATGATCATGAACAGTTATCTACAGAAGTACATAGCAGCCAGAAGAAAGACTTGCCTTTTTACAGCAGCTTTTATACTGCTTTCAAGATACTGGTATTGCTTTAGAGCCAACGGAACACTTTGAAGTGCAGCCACTTTTGTCGTGGAGTGAACGTAGCAGCCAATTTGCACGCTGTGAACTCCCACAAGCAGGCTCACAGTTCTGACCTAATAACCGGATTTCAGGCGTTTTGAGCTGGGGATGAATTTTGGCTGGGACAACGGGGAACTTCCCTGCTCCTCTTGCTGACATTGCCAGGGAATTTTTGTTTTGCATCCATGGAAAAGCCTGTAGAAAATAGTGGATGCAGCCCAGACCATCACAGATAAAGCCCTCCCCATCAATGAGTACATGTATACGGATGTGATCACTGTCACATGTAATCAGCATCCATCACTAGGGATCCCCATCATCCAGGCCACGCTCTCTTCTTGCTACTGCCATCGGGAAAGTGGTACAGGAGCCTCTAGACCCACACCACCATATTCAGGAACAGCTATTACCCCCCCAATCATCAGGCTCTGGAACCAGAGGGGATAACTTCACTCACCCCATCACTGAACTGTTCCCACAACCTATGGATGCACTTTCAAGGACACCTCATTGCATGTTCTCAATATTTATTGTTTATTTATTTATTATTTCTTTTATTTTCTTTTGTATTTGCACACCGTTTGTCTGTCCTGTTGGATGTAGTCTTCATTGATTCTATTGTGTTTCTTGCATTTACTGTGAATGCCCATAAGAAAATGAATCTTAGGGTTGTTTCTGGTGACATATTTATACTTTGATAATAAATTTACTTTGACCTTTGAACCTAGAGAAGGAGACGTCAGTTTGCAGCCTAGTCTGAAACAAGGCATCTCCAATGGCACAGCTGTCCCTCAGTAATGCACCGAACGATCAGTGGGCCATTGGTGCAGAGGGATCTCTGCTGAGGTTTGAACTAGCAACCTTTTAAAGAAAAAGTGGGGGGGGGGGGGAATGAATATAGAAGAGGGGCGCACTGGATGAGCAGACATACACTGTGATCCCAGTCCCTCAGTACTCCCCAAGTTGCTCCCTGCTTCTGTGTCCAACTCCACATCCAGAGTAATGCTGGTCACCAGAAACCTTTCCCCTGAAGCCCATTGCCTTTCTTAATCTATTTGCTGTCAACATACCCTCTCTTCACACATCACTATTTAGTAATAAGTGGAATTGTCACCTGCAAATCATTTAGGTTTGTGAAAAAAGTCTTTGGTTATTCTGAATAATTTGCTGACAAAACACGTCAATAAAGCTGTTATAAAATATGATCAGGACAATAGATTCTAAATTTCATGCAATTATGTAATCACAAAGCAATTCCCATGTGTTGGACACATGGAATATAAGGAATCTCAAGTGTGTGAGATTAAACAGCTCCAATCCTCATTTCCCTCTCCTTTGGCAAGTTGGTGTCACCGCTAGGCTACAGCTTCGCTTTACTTCCTGTTCTGCTGCCCTTGTGAGCCTCTGGCCCTTGGTTGGACAAGGGCCAGCTCTGGCTGAGGGCTGCCTCACCCTAGTTGGCTGTACTCTTACTCCAAGTTCAAGTGAGCAGGCGAAAGAAATGAGGCCGACAGTTGTATTCAGAAGTGTCAACAATCAGATCAGACGTCAAGCAAGACCCCGCCACTCCTCCAAGTGAGTAGAAAGTATCTCATGAGACTACTCTCAAGGGCAATGGGGAGAACGCAGATGTTGTAGCCAAAATTCTTCCAGTCATCAATAGTACTGAGATAGGTTATCATCATTCTGACTGAGGGAGCTTAATGTACATACATGAGTTAACTAAAGAACTTACTACTAACAACTTACAAATTAGTTTTAACTTTATTTGTCACATGTACAGCAAAACTTCAAAAAAATACAGTGAAATGCACTCTTTACACCAAACAGTGAGGATTGCGCTGAGCAGCCTGCAACCGTTACCACACTTCCAGTGCAGACATAGCATGACCACAACTCACTAATCCTAACCTGTATGTCTTTGGAACGTTGAAGGAAAGTGGAGCACTAGAGAAAACCCACACGGTCTCACGGAGAACGTACAAACTTTTGACGGACAACGGTGGGGCATTCGACCCATACAGTGAAATGCATCATTTGTGTTACCGAGCAACACAGTCTGAGGACTGTGCTGGGGGCAGCCCACAAATGTCTCCATGCTTCAGGGGCCAGCACAGCATGCCCGCAACTCACTAACCCTAACCGTACGTCTTTAGAATGTGGGAGGAAACCAGAGCACCCAGACAAAACCCATGAGGTCACAGGGAGGATGTACAAACTCTTTGCAGGCAGCATACAGAACCTTGACTGTAAATTGCTTTGAGATGTGAAACAGTGAAAGGGAACTGCAGTTTATTAAGGCAGCACACATCAAAGTTTCTGGTGAACGCAGCAGGCCAGGCAGCATCTCTAGGAAGAGGTACAGTCAACGTTTCAGGCCGAGACCCTTTTGCTTGAATTTCCAGCATCTGCAGAATTCCTGTTGTCTGCAGTTTATTAACCCTTGTTTCCAAATTATCTTTCCTTTTAGTCGAGGGAGCTGTTTGGCTCAGCACAATGTGCAGCACCCTTCTGTTGTGCAACTAACTGTTCTAATGGTAAAATACTCAACAGGTAACTCTATCATCGACCTAGTACTGAATATGCACTGTAACCACAGCAACTGAACACCACCACCAAAGACAGCACAAGCAACACAACACTCTGAGTAAACAACTTATGGATGGGCTAGTGAGTGGACCAATGAAGGGCAACACATCTCCAACATCACCTGCCATTCTCCAGATGATCTCCTACAAGTCCCATCCAATCTCCAAACCTTTCAACAGAAACCCAACACCCTCACCTCTACACCTGAAAACGAGCATGTCTCACACTGATCCCAGTACTTCTGACTCAAAAGGCAGCCCATTGACCTTACAAGAGCAACGTCGTCATCTCCTTGCCCCTCTCCTTCTACCCCTGTTGCCCTTAAGTTTATTCTCCACAAGCCCCTTTTGATTCCTTTTCTACCTTCCCGTGCAGGGGTATTTTACAGGGTTTCTCCTGTTGGTACTGCTCTCCAGTGTTCGTTCAGTGGGAGACAAGCTGGATTGCACTGCATGATATGAGTAACTGCTGCAGGCTGTTCTTGCAGAAACGTGGCTTCAGGACAACATCCTTGCACAATTAATCTATAGGCCATGGCACTCAGCGACTTGGGCTATGCTTTTTTTTTTGTAACTTTATGCTTTTCTGCCAAAGTTCAAAATAAATTTATTATCAAAGTACCTGCATGGCACCATATGCAGCCCTGACATTCATTTGCTTGCAGGCATACTCAGCAAATCTATAGAATAGTAACTATAACAGAATCAATGAAAGATCAACCAAAATACAGAATACAACGAACTGTGCAGAAAACAACAAACTGTGGAAAAGCAAAAAATAATGATAATATGAGATAAGAGTCCTTGAAAGTGAGATCATTGGTTTTGGGAACATCTCAATGATGGGGCAAGTGAGAGTAGTTATCTTCTTTTATTCTCGAGCCTGATAGTTGAGGAAGTAGTAACTGTCCTTGAACCTGGAGGTGGAGTCCTGAGGCTCTCATACCTTCTACCTGAGAGCAGGGGCAAGAGGAGAGCATGGTCATAATTATTTGTGCCCCCTGCATTGTGTGGTGTGTGTAACTGTTGGTACTGTGTTTTGCACCTTTACCCCACAGGAACACTGTTTCATTTAGCTGTATTCATGTGTACAGTTGAATGACAATTAAACTTGAACTTCATCTTTGGGGTCTGGGCAGAAAACCTAAGCACCCGAGGACGATGTACAGGATCATGGGGGAGAACGTGCAAAATCCACACAGACAGCTTCCAAGGTCACAAATGAACCCTAATCCCTGGAAAATCGAAGCAACTGTTGCTCCACCAGTTCCACTCTCTCAAACAATACCCTTTGGAAGAGCAAATAATGGGAATTAAAACATATCAGAATTGGGCAGAGGAAAACCTGTGAAATGTTTCCAAGTAAGATCTGAGACAGCACTGATGCTTACATCAAACACATTCTGATATAAACACAGTCTTGTTTAACCACAACTATATTTAAGTTAACACTTCGTCGTCACTCTTTTAGTTCATGGGTATCAGTGGAAGGTGACTTGTTTCCTGAGACTGTTCCACTTGTGTGGCCTTAACAATTTGAGCATTGACTGGTACGTTATTCACCAAACTGTTGGTGTGACTGGAGTGATGGGGCAGCATAGTAGCATAGCAGTTAACACAACACTTTGCAGTATCAGCGACCCCGGTTCAATTCCTGCTGCTGTCTCTAAGAAGTTTGTACGTTTTCCCTGTGACCACGTGGGTTTCCTCCAGGTTCTGCAATTTCCACCCACAGTCCAAAGACATACCGGTTGGTAGATTAACTGGTCATTGTAAACTGTCCTGTGACTAGGCAAGGGTTAAAATCGGGGACTGCTGGGCAGTGTTGCTCAGGGGCCAGAAGGGCCTATCCTGCACTGTATCTCAATAAATAAATGAATAAGATCAGGAGTTGTGAAGATGCTGGGAGGCAGAGGGACAGAGTACAAGATACCAATTTTGCCCTTTTTAAAAAATTAAAAAAGTGGGTCTGGATATTTCCTCTGTCCCTCTCCAAGCATTCTTCCATCTTGGCAGTATCTACAGAGGGAAATTGACAGTTAACGTTTCGGGCTGACACCCTTCATCACGATTAGAAAGGAAGGAAGCCAGAATAAAAAAAAGGTAGCTTCTGCTCTCTTATTTCCTTCAGTCTCGAAGAAGTAAAGCCCACTGCTTATTCCCTTCTATAGATGCTGCCTGACCTGCTGAGTTCCTCCAGCATTCTGTGTGTGTTCCTCTGGATTTCCACCATCTGCAGAATGCTTGTGTCTCTGATTCCTCCATCATCCCAACCCTTGGTGCAAACTCATTCCAATTGTCAATAGCGTGATGGCATCAGCATGGCGTCCACACTAGTGCAGAATGAGGGCATTAACTGCTGAAGCCATCATGTATACAAAGGCCTGGTCCTCCTGGTCAGGCTCCCTTCACAGTCACAAACCAAGCAGTTGCTCACCTCGCTGCTATCTTCTCACCAGACACCCACTGCAGAAAATAATTCATTGTGCTTTAAGACTTTCCACAATGCAGGATTTGTGGAGATAATATTAATATTAATGCCCCAACTCAATGACACTGCAGGGGCCCAACACACAACCTATGTTGCTCAGAACTTGGCTCACTGTTTCCTACAATCCTCCCCTCCCTCAATCCACCAACCTTGACTAAGCTGCTGGGAGGCAAAGGGACAGGGTACAAGATACCAATTTTGCCCTTTATCCCCCCAAATAAAAAGTGGGTTCAGATCTTTCGTCTACCTCTCTCCAAACATTCATCCAACAGGACAGCAATGGTGGAGGGAATCTGACAGTCAATGTTTCGGGCTGCCGCCCTTCATTGGGATCGGAAAGGAAAGAAGAGCTGTGAGATCCAGAATCTCCTTAACTGCCCCCACTTCTGCCCACTAATATTCTCAGGACAAACCTTAAACCTCTCTCCTACCCTCAGTCTCAACCCCCTGCCTTACTCCCACTGCCTACTCAATTCCCACACCTCTGCCTGAGTGGGACCTCAGGAGATTATAGTCAGTGAGCAGAACAACACAAAAGACATGTTGCTGTGTTCAGATTGAAAGGCTGATCACATACTTTGCTACTAAGCTGTCAAGGAATTTAATTCCCTGTTTCAGTACAAGAAGAATCGATTACTAGCTCTCAGTTTGTACGATACATCTTGTACCAGTTTCCAAGTCCAACACTGGGACACCTCAGGACAGAGTATCATTTAACGAAGTGACCAATGTCCTCTAAGATGCAAGCCTCCAGAACAGCAGCAACAACCCTCACTGTTTTCAGCACACACTGTTCGTTCCACATCATTAAAAAGCTTCCCTTTTGTACAGGCTTGTCTCTGCCTTCGTATGCTACAACGGAGACTCACATTTTGAGAGCAACTTGGTGCTCAACCGTCTCACCAAAACTCTTAACAATAGTTGAGGCCATACTTGAAATATTCTATTCAAATTTGGTCACCGTACAGGCCGTTCCAGCCCAACGAGTGGGCTGCCAGCAACCCACCTGTCTGACACTAGCCTAATCACAGGACCATTTACACAATGAGCAATTAACCTTCTGCCCAGCACGTCTTTGGATTGTGCAAGGAAACTGGAGCACCTGTACGTACACTTGGGAAGAACGTACAAACTTTCTTACAGGGGACGCTGGGATTGAAATTTAGCCAGAGTGTGGTGAATTTGTGGAATTCACTGCCACATACAGCTGTGGAGGCCAAGTCATTGGGTATATTTAAAGCAGAGGATGTCTTGATTAGCTGTTCTAAGAGGATGTTCTATTCTGAGGATGTACCCTTTCTGGTCCAAGTCTCTCCTACTATTGGAAACATCCTCTGCAATCCAATCTATCTTGGCCTTTTGATATTCAGTAGAAGCAGCAGCAGCCTGCTGTTTTACAACGGTGAATCTCAAATGTCATGGCCACTATCTGCTGCTGCCTTCAGACTCAATGAGCTGAACGGTCTAGTTCTGCTCCCGTGTTCCCATATTGTCTGGCCTTTCCATTTAATCACAAGGTGGCTACTTTTCCTTGAGGAACTTGCTTCCTTTCTAGCCCAAGAGACTTTGCACACAGCAGTCTTCCAAACTCAGCTGCTACCCCATTACAGCCAACTTACTCCCACACTCAAAATAGACCAGTTCCCTCATCCTTGTCACTTTAAAATTATGATCCCTCCCGAAAGAAGTGTAATCACGGGAGTTTGCAGGAGGTTGTTCTGATTCGCTTCCAGCAGCTGAGCATGCCAACAAGAGTCCAATTCTCACTCTGTATCCTGAATAGGAAAATCATTCATTCGGTCATGGCTGAGAGTTTTGTTGGCAAGTCTAACACCTCGCACTGGTGCCAAGGCTAGGGGAAGCCATTGACAATCAGTACTACGACGAATCCATTTACAAATCCTACAACCCCACCCACCTGAAGCAACTAGTGCTCTGCAATATACTGTCCCCATTTCCCCTTCTGGCAGAGGAAACTTATAGTAAGATTAGCCGCAGGCAGTATATTGCGTAGGTCATTATTATTCCCTTTCGCTGGCAGGCGTTAGTGGCTGTTTTATGAATTAAGGCAGTCAGCATTACAGGAGACTTATTTGCATCCAGCAGATTTACTGAACTCGGACGTCCACTGTGACGTACGGAATCGGCTCGGGTTTCCGCCGAGCCAGAGATTAGTTCTGTGGTGGAATTTCGGGGTTATTTACCACACTTCCATTGTCCCACACAACAACCACCACCAGCATTTTGTGCAGAACCTTCCACACTGCAGAAACATCTCAACGGGGCATATGGGTTTTAGCGCCGAGGCAAAGCGGGGAATGAAGGTTGAAAGCAGCACAGGGAGGCAGGGGGAGGAGGGAGGTACAGGAGGTCAAGGAGGAAATTCTGAGAGACGCAAACTGGAGGGATGTCATCCTCGAGAGGGTGCAGGACTGAGGCAGGAAGCAGAGAGTGAGGAAGGGCTTCAGCTACAAGCAAGGCAGTATTTTGAAGATACTAGTAACCCTGTGCAAGCCTGCGATTAAGAGGTGGGCACGTGACTCAAATGCACATCTTCACATATACGACTGGGCAATGAGCGAGATATTCCACCGCAGCAGGCATCACAGGTTTTAAACAAGGCGCAGTTCACCGCAGTAAATGGGAAACAGGGGTGGGAAAAGCATCCTTCATCGACTGCTCTGTGCAGAAGATGTGTGCAGACTGCCCCCACCTCTGCTCCTTGTTGTGGCAGCCAATCTCAACCAGAGGCAGCCAAGGCAAGCTAAGCAGAGGTAACACTCAGCTGGTGCAGAAAGCAATCTGAATAGCCAAGGAACAGACTGCACCAGACAATAAAATGCCATGCTCTGTCCTCCACCCCTCACCTCCAACATCTCACGCCCCTGTCAGCCTTGGTCCTAATCACCCCCTCATGATGGTTCAGGTGCCAAAAATAACCATAAAAAGGTACTACACACAAAGTGCTGGAGGAACTCAGCAGGCCGGACAGCATCTATGGAGAGATAAACAGCCGACACCATCCAGGGTCCAAAATACTGACCGTTTATCCCCGTCCATAGACGCTGCCTGACATACTGAGTTCTGCCAGCATTTTGCGTGTGTTGCTCTGGATTTCCAGCATCTGCAGAACCATAAAAGGTGAGCTGTTCAATACCCAGAAGTGCACACCCAGTGAAGAAGCCCTCTTGTTCCAAAATGGTGTAAGGCTAATTCTACAGTCCTGTGTAGAGCTGAAAGTTGCTAACCTCACCTCACCCCTATACCCCACCAATAGGATTCAAAATTGTTTAATACCATTTTCTGTACACAAGTGTCAAGGAAAATGGAATAATTGTTACTCCACATCCAAAGAAGCACAAAAAAACACGAAAGATAAATAACCTAACAATAATTAAATAAATATAAATACTCGAGGTAGCTTATATACATAAACTGATTGAGTATCTATAAGGTGAACTAGGTGCAGGAGTGTCAGTATATAAGGTGACGCTGAAGGATATGATAAAGTACTGGTGGTGGGTTAGTGGGTGGAGGTGTTGATCAGCTTTAATGCCTGGGGAAAGTATCTGTCTTTGAGTCTGCTGGTCCTGGTGTTGATCTACATAGCCTCCTCCCTAGTGGGAGTGGGACAAACAGTCCATGAGCTGGGTGGGTGGGATGCTTTGTGACGTTACTGACCCTTTTCTGGCACCTTTCTGTACACACGTACTCGATGGTGTGTACACTGGTGTCAGTGATACGTTGGGCAGTTTCGACTACCCGATGTAGAGCATTCCTGCCCGCCACAGTGCAGTTTCTGTCACACTAACCATTAGAGGTAAAATCTTTACTGGCAGACCTTTTGTGACCACAGCCTATCGTTCCCTGCAAACCCCTCCCTGTCCTGACTACACCACCATTTCAAAGCTAATTCACGATGCAGAATGAGCTGTTTACAATCCTTACAACAGGCATAAAATGACAGCGACAGCTGGCAGTGGGAAGAGGTGTTCAGAGCTCCACAGACTTGCCTGAAGTCATGTAGGACCTGTAATTTAGAAGCATGCAAGTCTGCAGGTGTGCTTCCAGTAATTCGTAGTGTCTTTCTTCCCCAGAACAATACCTTTCTGTCTACGCAAACCCACAGCCCAGGCAGAGGAACAGCAAACACTGTCCTTTTGTCTCAGGCCTTGCACACTTCCTTCGCACATTCAGATGATTTCTTCCCTCACCTCCAGAGAACGATGGCAACCCCGACACTCCCAGTACCCCGACACCCTCCCAATCGCCCTTACCTAGGCATGGTCAGCTCAGCTGGCAAGGGAGCACCCCAACTTTATTAAAGGTTTACAGATTAGCTTTGCCACATGTTCGTCGAAACATACAGTGAGACATGCCTTTTGTGTCGGTGACCAACACAGTCCCAGAAGATGCTGGGGGCGGGGGGGGGGGGCAGCTCGCAAGTGTCGCCATTGGGGCACGTCCACACTTATTAACCCTAACCCGCACACCTTTGTGAATGTGGGAGGAAATCGCCACACCCAGAGGAAACCTCCATGGTCACAAGCAGAACATACATCCTCCTTACAGACAGCGGTGGGAGTTGAACCTGTGTCACTGGTGCTGAAAAGCGTTACACTAACCACTACGTTACCATGCCAACCAATACACCCGCGCACCACCCCCCCAGGATCTCTCACTGCCCCAACCTGGCGAACAGTCAATACCAAACTAGAGCAAAGAAGAGAAAATCTGTAGATGTTGGAAATCAGAGCCACACACACAAAATGCTAGAGGAACTCAGCAGGCCAGGCAGCATCGATGGAAACGAGTACAGTCGGCATTTCGAGCTGAGACCCCTTTTTTCCACAGATAACGTCTGGCTTGCTGAGCTCCTCCAGCATTTTGTGTGTGTTGCTTGACAAACAAAAGCTCGTCTTTCAACCTGAAGACTCCAAGGAAGGGAAAAATATACTAACTGGTTATTGTTTGGGATCAGAATGGTTGCCAAAATGCCACTCACTTCACTTGGGTGTATAATCCATTGCTGAGGCAGCACACATATTTCTTCACAACATACAAAGAGGCTTTCTCGACCCGTTAAGTGCGTGCCAGCTCACAAGAGCAACCCACTTTGTTTTCCCTGTACCCTACTCTCCCAAAATTCCACCGTTCACCAACACACCAGGGTCAATTCACGGCAGAAATTAGACCCATTTCCCTGCCACGTCTTTGTGGTGTGGGAGGGAAAAGGTACTGGATTCAGCCCAGCACATCACGGGTGAAGCCCTCCCAACCATGGAGTACATCTACAGGAAACGCTATCGTAGGAAAGTAGCATCCATCGCCAGAGATCCTCGACACCCAGAACATGCTCTCTTCTCGCTGCTGCCATCAGGTAGAAGGTACAAGAGCCTCAGAGCTCCCAACACCAGGTTCATGAACAGTTACTACCCCTCAGCCATCAGGCCCTTGAACAAAAGGGAATAACTACACTCACTTGCCCCTCCATTGAGATGTTCCCACAACCAATGATCTCACTTTAAGGACTCTTTATCTTGTTATTTCATGCTCTTATTTATTGCTATTTATTTATATTTGCATTTGCACAGTTTGTTGTCTTCTGCACTCCAGTTGCTTATTTCAGTGATCTTGTTATACTTCCTATTCTATAGATTAGAAACATAGAAAATAGGTGCAGGAGTAGGCCATTTGGCCCTTCGAGCCCACACCGCCATTCAGTATGATCATGGCTGATCATCCAACTCAGAACCCTGTACCTGCCTTCTCTCCATACCCCCTGAACCTTTTAGCTACAAGGGCCATATCTAACTTCCTCTTAAATATAGCCAATGAACCGGTCTCAACTGTTTCCTGTGGCAGAGAATTCCACAGATTCACCACTCTCTGTGTGAAGAAGAATATTTATATTTATTTTGAACTTTTGAACTCATCATTATCATTATCTAATGCCTGTTATGCCACTGGCGTTTAGAGCAGCAACTGTGCCCGAGGTGTGATTCAGGGCCCTCATCTCTACCTCTATGGTACAGTGGCAAGTTATCTTTGGTCTCCCACTTTTTCTCCACCCTTCAGAGGTCCAATGAAGTGCTGTCTCGATGATGGAGTTGGCCATCATGTGCCCAATCCATCTCCAATGTTTCCTCATGGTGACTGTGGCTATGTAGGGTGTGGTTGGAGATCGCTCTTGGCCAGAAAATATGGAGGATCGCCCGGAACCTCATGGTGTGGAATGACGACAGCTTGTTAAGGTCATTCTCCCACATGCCAGCATTCTGACCCGCGCGAGAGTGTGGACAGAATACGGCTCTGGTCCAGCCTCACCTTGGTGTGGACAGTGCACTTGGTTGATCTCAATATGTTGCTCATTAATCTGAAGAGAAGCTAAAGCACCCAGAAGAAACTCTCACATTCCCAGGAAGCACATGCAAACTCCACACGAACAGCACCCAATGTCCGGATCAAACCCAGGTTTCTGGTCCTGTCAGACAGCAGCTTCAGACTTTGAGATTTCCATCATAGCTTCACTTGCCCTTCTATGACAAATCTTGGCTCTTGTATCTTTGACAGTACGCCTCCCACTGTGAGCCCTGGCCACAGAGATAAGTTTAAAGGTTATAGCAAACAGGATGGTATTCAGGACTCAATGGGTTAATTCTCCCGTAGCTGCCGTTCCTTTCTTTTGAGATAACTTTGAAACCCAAGTCTCACTAACACTGATCTCACAGGAGCAGTGTGAAGCAGCTGTCCCTCCAAGGGACGCCATGCAGACAAAACTACAGCAAAGATAAAAGGATTGAGCAACAGCCCAAACCCTTCAAATTCTTCCAACAACAGGGATCGGGTGTCTCCTGCAGCAAAGAAACAGAAAATACACTTGGAAATTAGCTTGGCCAAATAGGGACATGCAAGTGGACACAATGCAAGGTTGGCAATTCAGGGCGCTACCCGACACCAGGCAGCAAAGGTCGGCCAGGGTCGAGCTACCAGGAGACTGAGAAGAGCTGACTGTGGGAGAGCCAGTGACTGAACATCACCAGGCATTCCAAGGTGCTAAACAGGTTTCAAATGTAGGATGTTCACTTTCATAAAGCTCTCTTCAATCTGACGTCTACTCAGCAACAGCGGCTGCAGCCCCCTGCCCAGCCTACACACCCAGTTTATACAGTAGACCTTCAGATTGCCACACCCATGAAGAAATTGAAATTAACTTTATTTGTCACATACATTGAAACATTAAAACCAGCACAGTTAAATAATAAGCCAAGAGCTGTTTTCTTAGAGGCCAATCTGCAATTAATGGCCCCAGCAATCGACCCATGAGAAACTGTAACTGCAGCATCCTCCTCCGGAGAGGGTATTTTAGACCACAAAACCATAAGGCACAGGAGCAGAACTAGACCATTTGGCCTATCGAGTCTGCTAATCCTTTTTTCCCCTCCTCAGTCCCACTCCCCAGCCTTATCACCTTAACTTCTGATGCCATGTTCAATCAAGAACCTATCAAGCCCTGCCTTAAATACCCCCAACAACCTGGCCTCCACAGAGCATGTGGTAAATTCCACAAATTCATCACTCTCTGGCAAAATTATTTTCTCCACATCTCTGTTTGAAATGGAGGCCCCTCTATCCTGAAGTATGTTGTCACCTGGAGAAGGTACATACTGCACAATGACTTGGCGTAAAAGAGGACACGGTCTGGGCTCCTTCTGCTACTGGACGTGGAAGGGCTGATTCCCATAAGGAGGCTTCTCAGATAACAGAAAGATGCATCACCCCAGGGAGCCATGAATGGCAGTGGTGCTGTGTACAAAATTTTAAAATGAGCTAACATTAATGTTTAAAGAACAAGCTATACTGGATGTACAGGATAACTCAACACCAAGAATGTTAACAGCTTCACACTGTGTTCCCCTTTGGTATATTTCTTATCATAAATAAATTTTACTTTTGAAGCAACACACTCAAAATGCTGGAGGAATTCAGCAAGTCGGGCAGCATCTATGGAAATGAACAAACAATTGACATTTCAGACCGAGACCCTTTATCAGAAATGGAAAGTGAGGGGGATGATGCCAGAATAAAGTGGTGGTGGGAGGGGGAAGGAGGACAGGCTAGAAGGTGATAGGTGAAGCCAAGTAGGTGGGGAAGGTGGCATGAAGTAAGAAGCTGGGAGGTGATAGGTGGACAAGGCAAAGGGCTGAAGAAGGAAGAATCTGATAGGAGAGTGGACCATGGGAGAAAAGGAAGGGCTTTGTGGCTGTTGTTTGGGTTGTTCCGCTGAGCACCATGAACACGCTACGCTGATGCCAGAATGTGCGGCAACTCTTGCGGGCTGCCCCCAGCACACCCCTGGACTGTGTTGGTTATTAAGGCACACAGCACGTTTCCCGGTACGTGTGATAAAGTAAATGAATCCGAATGGGAAGGGGAATCAAGGCCATGCCAGTCAGCAGCTGGGTCAGCACCTGCACTGACTTGGGAGAAGTGAGGCACAGCAAGGAAACGTCTCAATTTACTTAAATCCTTGGAAAATAAAATGCACGGAGCTGGCAGGATCTCCCTTTGGGGAATTAAGTGACGGCTGTTGTCAGCCACTCTGGGGAGAAGAGGATTAACTGCACTGACTTCGTTCCTCGCTCCGCAGACATCTCCCTGCAGATTCTCTTTCCATCTCTTGCGTCTTGTTGAAAACTGCACACCTTCCTCTGTCCAGAAAATGTTTTAAAAATCCCCTTCAGATTCCCTGCCCGCTGTACTGGCTCTACTCGAGGAATAATATCTGAAATCAGGGAGGTCATGGTACAATGTTGGGAGACATCGGTTAGGCCGGAGCTGCAGTTCTGGCCAGCACACCATGGGGGGGGGGGGCCTGATCGCACTGGAGAGGGTGCAGAGGAGAGTAACCAGGATGCCTGCTGCCTGGATCGAAAGTGTTTACATTACGAGAGACAGTACAGGCTGGCTTTGTTTTACTTGGAACAGAACAGGCTGGAGGGGTTGGGGGGGACTGACAAAGCAATACAAGAGATGTAGACAGATAGTAGGAAACAGAAATGCACCTAAAACCTTCATAGAGATGTACAAGATGATAAAAAGCATAGATAGGGTGGACAGACAGTCACTTTTTCCCAGGGCAGAAATGGTTACATGGCATAATTTTAAGATGATTGGAGGAAAGTTTAGGGGCGGGGGGGATGTCTAAGATATTTTTTACAGGGTGGTGGCAGGGATGGATGCACAGACAGATACGTTAGGGAATTTTAACAGGGTTAGGGTTAGGCACATGGACGAGCAAAATTGCGGATTAGTTGGGAGGGGAGGGTTAAGTCGAGCTTTGATAGGTTGAAAGGGTGGGAATAAAGGCATCCTATTCTGTTTGGTTGCCGGTTACTAGTGGTGTTCTGCAGGGGTCAGTGTTGGGGCCGCTTCTTTTTACGATGTATATCGATGATTTGGATTATGGATTAAATGGTTTTGTGGCCAAGTTTGCGGATGACACCAAGATAGGTGGAGGAGCAGGAATTGTTGAAGAAATGGAAAGGTTGCAGAGAGACTTAGTCAGTTTAAGAGAGTGGGCAAAGAAATGGCAGATGAGATAAAATGTTGACAAATGTACGGTTGTACATTTCGGAAGAAGAAATAATCTGGCAGATTATTACTTAGATGGGGAGAAAATTCAAAAATCGTAAGTGCAAAGGGACTTGGGGGTCCTCATGCAGGATACCCTAAAGGTTAACCACCAAGTTGGAATGGCGGTAAGGAAAGCGAATGCTATGTTGGCATTCATTTCAAGAGGAATAGTGTATAAGAGTAAGGAGGTGTTGATGAGGCTCTATGGGGCATTAGTGAGACCTCATTTGGAATACTGTGTGCAGTTTTGGGCCCCCTATCTTAGAAAGGCTATACTGATGTTGGAGAGAGTTCAGAGAAGATTTACGAGGATGATTCCTGGAATGCAGGGGCTAACATATGAGGAGCTTCTGTCGGCTCTTGGATTGTATTCATTAGAGTATAGAAGAATGAGAGGGGATCTCATAGAAACGTTTCGAATGTTGAAAGGGTTGGACAGAGTAGATG
This sequence comes from Mobula birostris, assembly GCF_030028105.1. NCBI lineage: Eukaryota > Metazoa > Chordata > Chondrichthyes > Myliobatiformes > Myliobatidae > Mobula > Mobula birostris. Next base: position 61,707,135 of record NC_092387.1, read on the forward strand.
TGGAAAGGTTGTTTCCCTTGGTGGGTGAGTCCAGGACAAGAGGCCATAGTCTTAGAATTAGAGGGTATCCAGTTAAAACAGAGATGAGGAGAAATTTTTTTAGCCAGAGGGTCGTGGATTTGTGGAATTCGTTGCCACATATGGCTGTGGAGGTCCGATCATTGAGGGTGTTTAAGGAGGAGATTGACAGGTATCTAATTAGTCAGGGTATCAAGGGATATGGGGAAAAAGCCCATATTGGAACTAGATGGGTGAATAGTTTAGCTCATGGGGGAGCTGCGGAGCAGACTCGATGGGCCGAATGGCCTACTTCTGCTCCTTTGTCTTGTGATCTTGTGAAAAGGTTGGCACAACATTGTGGCCAAAGGGCCTGTTCTGTTCTACAGTACTGTGCAAAAGTCATAGATATATTTCATGACACATATGAATGGCAATAAACCTGATTTGGATATGGGTCTCTATTGTGGACTGAGAGTAGGAAGGGGGCAGGGAGAGGGGAATCGCAGTCGGGAAAAGGGGAAGTGAGAAGGGAGAGAGCAGGAGGCACGAGAGAGACATCCTGTAATGATCAATAAACCGATTGATTGGAATCAAATGACCTTGCCTGGTGTCTCTAGGCTATGTGTGTCTGCAATCCCCCTCCTGGGACTCCTTCTGCCACCTGTCCCACACCCCTCCTGTGGCACCCCACCCTCACCGTTCCCAACATCCTTTGCTCCCATCGGATTTACAAACTCGCTCTCCACTCCATGTAGGCTAATACAGTACTGTGCAAAAGTCCCAGGCACTCGAGCTATATACAGTATCTATGTGCCTAAGACTTTTGTAGAGTACTGTATATGCTATGTACTGTCATCTACACGAGTATAGTGAGGTACAGGTACAATGAAAAGTGTGGTTACAGCAGCTTCACAGGCACAGAGCATAAAGAATATAAATATTATAGTGAACTGAATGACAATGAAAAGAGAGAGAAAAAGACTGTGCGTAAAAAAGATAAGTCAACGGCTGTGAAAGAGGTGCCCTGGTGTCCTGTAACTAAGGGCTATGCAGGTCAATTCAAAACCTGATTGAAGTAGGAAAGTAGCCATTCCTGAATTAGGTGGTGTACCTCTCGCCTATCGATATCAGTGAGGAGAGGGCATTGTCCAGGTGCCGGGGGTCCTTGTGAATAGAATACCATGATGGGCCAAATGGCCTATTTCTGTGCTGTGTAACTAGCCCACTCTCAGCAGCTGCAGCCAAGACTTCTCTCACCTAGTTCCTCGGCTGACGTTCCCCAACATGTTTATTCCACACAGCGTAGGTGCACTTGCCTTGAAATCAGGCCCAGACACCAGGTCTCCAACCGCAGGCCTAGGAAAAGTCACAATAAGCTCTATACCCATATCACAGGCATGTTGGTGCACACATACCACGGTGCTGCAAGATCAGATAGCAATCGATAATGGAAACCCTGGCTTCACCTTCCCAAGCAGCATGCAAATCAAATGTACATCTCTTGCCATCACCAGCTGAGATCCGCTAACTCGATACTGACAGGATCAAACCTGGTTCTTTCCACATCAAACAGTGCAACACGGCTCTAATCTCTTCCCAACTGTATGCTGGGCAGTAACTGGAGAAACACGTCGAAACTTGGTTTCAACTGATAATTTGTCTTCTATACATGTCTTCTTGGCCTTTGGGACTGTGCTTGACCCTTGAACCCAAGCTTTCCAACTTTCAAAGTTGGCTGTCAGGACGGGCCACTGACAGAGGGAGACAATGAGGGTATTCCTGGCTGAGTAGGTGCTTTGTAAATGATGGTTGGCTGCACTGGTAACTACAGACAAATCCTAGCCTCCTTCCCTTTCTCCCATTCTCCACACTCCTCTCCTATCAGATCGTTTCTTCTCTAGCTTTTGACCTTTCCCATCCACCTGGTTTCACCTACCGCCTTCCAGCAAGCCTCTTTCTCCCCTACCCCCACCACCCATTTATTTAGGGACCTTCCCCCTTCCTCCTCAGTCCTGAAGAAGGGTCTCGACCCAAAACGTCAACCGATTACTCTTTTCCATAGATGCTGCCTGACCAGCTGAGTTCCTCCAGCATTTTGTGTGTGTTGCTTTGGATTTCCAGCATCTGAACACGTTCTAATGTTCTTGCATCTGTAACTCAGTAAATGTTTATTTATTACTTATCAAGATACAGCGCAAAATAGATCCTTCTGGCCCTTTGAGCACACTGTCCAGCAATCCCCTGATTTAATCCGAGCCCAATCACTGGGCAATTTACAATGACCAATTAAACTACCAACAGGGACATCTTTGGACAGTGGAAGGCAAGCGAAGCACCCAAAGGAAACCCACACAGTCATGTGGAGATCGTACAAACTCTTTAGACAGAGGCAGGAATGGAATCCGGGTTGCCCATACTGTAAAGCGTTGTGCTAACCACTGCGCCACCGGTTACCGCTGTGAATCTGAATTTGGTGCCTCCGACAGCAGTCAGCAGCACGAGCACTGGAGCATCACCGCCCATCCAAGCCACATACCATCTTGTATGGCTGCATCACCATTTCTTCAGCGGCACTGAGTCGAAATGTTTTAAGATTTATTTAGCAATGCGGCGCAGAAGTAGGCCCTTTCAGCCCCTCAAGCCACACTGTCCCAGCAACCCCTGACAAACCCGACTAACCCATACCTAATCACGGGATAACTTACAATAACCAATTACCCAAACAAACCCCGTATGTCTTCAGACTGTGAGATGAAACAGGAGCACGCGGGGGAAGAGCCGCACATTCCATGGGGAGGACCTGCAGGTACCTTGCACGCGGCAGAATTGAACTCTGAACTCTGGAACACCCATTGCGCTAACTGTGGTGCTGCAGAATCCCAGGCCAAAAGCTCCGTGGGAACACGCTCCCCACACGCATTGCAGCAGCACCACAAAAGGAGGGGGTGGGGGTCGGGTAATAAATACAGAACATGCCAATGATTGCGATTCCTGTAAAGATTCATTTCAATTTAGTACAAATGAGACCAACACCTTAGTTCACTGCCGAGAGTGTGTTACACCACATGAAAACATCTTCTTCTAGATTAGCAGATGGCTCAATGGTGATCTGGTTCAGTCTGCTACTGTCCATATATCACTGGCCATGCTAGTTAGTTTGCTGAAGTAACTACACACAGTACTTCAATGCTTAAAATGCATTTTGGCCTGGGATTCTGTTTCGTCCAAGGCACTATGCAACGGCAAGATTTCATTCCAGGCAGAAAACATCAGGAAGAACATAAAAATGCAGCGTATATAACTGAATGGCAAGAAAATAAATAGAATTAGAGAACAATAGATAATGGGGGAAAGCTGTGCTCTGATTTTGGGTGGTTTACGGTTCGTGATGATTAATGATCAACTGTACCTAAACCACTAAACATAGTTTCAACCACAAAGCTCTACAAGTTATTGAGTTAGCAGCTCCTGCAAAGGCTGGGGTTGTCGGTAGTTACCATCAGCACCCACCACCCCCAGGACACGCCAAGACCAAAGGAGGAGAGAGTGGGAGAACTCCAATCACTCAACATGGCTTCAATCAGCGAGGTAAAGGAAAAGTACAAACCTCCCGCCACTTCCTGCGAGGAGTATGTACATTTTCCCCATGACCACATGGGATTTCTCCGGCTCCGGGTGCTCCTGACTCCTCCTACAGTCTAAATTGTCCCATGGCTAGGCGAGGGTTAAATCAGGGGATTGCTGATAAATAAATAAATAAATAAACAAATGTGAGGGCAACTCAAAACGGCAAATGGGTCGTGTGGTGGAGGATGAATTTCCTTTCCTTGTATCCCAATAAGGTACGAGTTACCACACACACCCCTCCAACATGCTCACTGTTCATCCACGATGGCCCTCAAGGTATCTCAGACCCAAAGCAGTGACACAGCCCTGACATACACTGTAACACCGCAGACAATGTAACAATGGAATCTGCCATATATCCCACAAAATCAGTGTACAGTGAAGCTATGTAACGGACACTTCATCTGCTTGCCGCAAGAAGTTACTCTGGAATGGGAGCCCATTTGGCCTATTGTTTCACAAGACCCATCTGATTGATCTTTTGGGACAACACAATAGCATAGTGGTTACTGTAATGTTATCACAGCACTAGTGACCTGCATTTACCTCCGCTGTCATCTGTAAGAGCTTGTACCTTCTCCCTGTGACCACTTGGGTTTCTTTCAGGTACTCTGTTTCCCTCCCACATTCCAAAGACGCACAGGTGAGTGGGTTAATTGATCGTGTGTGTAACAGGCTTCTGTGCTGTATCTCTAAATAAAATAATTTTTTTTTAAACCTGCCTCTTTCTTTGTAGCCTGTGCTTTATCCTTTGTCTCTTCAAACACTGACCCAATTCCTTGTTGTAGAATGAGTCTACCTCTACACAATGTTAACCCCTTTTACACCGTAGCACGGTGTTGTAATCTGAACAAAGTCAGCAGAGAGAAACGGAAGCAAGTGGATGCAGAAGTGTTTTATTCAACAAAATGAGACACTCTCAGGGGAAGGAGGCCTGTTCAACCCAATATTACATGACATTTTTTTACGCTATGGATCAAAGGACAATTCTATAGTTTCACAACTGTACTTAAAACAAATTTTATGATAATAAATCTGATCTGATATAGCTACAATGTATCTACAATGCTTCCTTTGAATTACATATAAATTTTCACACCACCTTCTTTGCAGCCAAAATGAATTTTAATCAGCATTGTCTGGGTTTCCAATTAACTGGTGTCCAGGGCTGCATTTTAAACTTAATCTACAATCCACATTCAGGTCTAAGGATTGGTTGCTGAAGTTAATGTTTGCTATATACTCTAACTCTGGAATACTTCCCAACAACCATGGCAGCAAGGTTATCATTTTATAAAGGAAAGGAAGCCACTGGATTCATTTTCCACCAATGGCCATGCTCCTATTGAAGATCAATTCCAATTGGCTACTTTGATTGAGCTAAGAGATTCCATGCAATGCATGATGCCTCAACAGGGTAGAGGGTCAGACCCACAGCATCAAGGAGATCCTTTCTGCATTCAGTCACTACTTATTGACACCAACAATGTGCATTTCAAATATCAGGTAGGTATTCAACCCCACCGAACCAGCACTACCTCTTTAAAGGAACAAGTTCCCCTCCCCTGTTCCTTCCCATTGCCCAGTATGGAAATAATCAATCACCTTTTCAAAAGATGCTGCGAAACCTGAATTGATCGACCTTACAAGAGATGCATGACCTGCTGTGCAAAATAAATTACTATTAACACACCTTGGAGTTACAGTCACCAGCCTCAACATCTCTTGCCTTATTGACTGAACAACGCATTGATCACTTGACACAGCAATCTCCACACCAGGGAACTTTACAGTGGCAACAGTAGCGTAAGACACTCTGAATGTGCACAGGGCCCGGGCCCAGGAGTACCAGATCCATAACCTGTGACGCTGCTGGCTGCTTCACAGAATTTAAATGAAATACTGAACATGATGGAATACGGTTAGAAGCTGAAGGAAAACCTGCCTCATTCAGGATTACCATCACCAGCCAGATAATGTGGACCAGCTTAATTCTGTGGTGTTACACTAGATCACTGCACTGACTGCATCACTGGTTGCAATGGACCATAGGACACCCTAAAAAGAATGCGCAAGAGTCAGAATATGAGGCAAGTTTAGTATCACTGGGAGAAGTCATGATAATTGTTGTTTTGCGGCGACATGTCCATTGCAATACAAAAAAAAAGCAATAAATTACAATAAGTATATATACACAAATACATATAAAAGAGAGGGAAAAATTAGTACATGGCTTCATTGTCCATTCAGAAATCTGATGGCAGAGGGGAAGAAGCTGTTCCTGAAAAGTTGAGTATGTGCCTTCAGGCTCCTTGATGGTAGCAACGAGAAGAGGGCAGGCCCTGGGTGATGGGAGTCTTTATAATGATGGATGCCGCCTTATTGAAGCATCACTTTTTAAAGATGTTGTCACTGCTGGGGAGGCTAGTGCCCATGATAGAGCTGGCTGAGTTTACAACTTCCCTCAGCTTTTTCCAATCCTGTGCAGTGTACCAGAAGGATGCTCTTCATGAAACAGCTGTAGAAAATAGCGAGCCTTTGATGCGACCCAATTTTTCCCAAGCATCATGTGAGAATCCCAAGTTCGCTCCCTCTTTTGCATTCTATGCAGTTCTCAATTTCAGGAGTCGATGGCGATCACAAGTAGAAGATAGGATTTCTTCACGGTCAAAGAAAGCCCATCTCTGAGTTCGCACTAAGCTACAAGTCTCGAAAGAATACTCAGTCCGGCAGCTTTGCACAGGGAGGGTCAGCATCTGGCACCAAGTGGTGAAGTCGCTGTAGAAACACCCGGACTTTGCACCACAAGGCACAGCCCCAGCACAGCGTGGAAAGACCCACCCCCACCGAACCACGTGCAGCTCCAGCCCCGCCATGCAGCACACTAGACGCACAGCTCCTTGTGACGGCCAGGAGAAGGGAGGATGTGGGAGACCTCACAGCGAGCTAAACTTCCAACAGACAGCAGTTACTGTGGGAGGCAGGTCAGGACACCGGCCAGAGTTTGCCTAAACAAAGAGCAGGGAGGCCATAATTCAACAACAGCCAGCACGGACGCTCAGTTACACACACAGCCAGCTAGATGGTCCAACTCCATCCACACTTCATCCTGTCTCACCACTATCTCTCAGCACTAAAATGGACTTTGCTATTCTGTTCTAATTGCGCTTTCAGTCTGTATATAAACTGCCTATGTATTTATATGCTTTTTTAAAATAATTGTGTTATTTATCTTATTGTGCTTTTTTTGCGCTGCGTTGGATCCAGGATAACAAGTATTTCATTCTACTTTACACTTGTGTACTGGAAGTGACATTAAACAATCTTGAATACAAATTACATATATATATGTTTTATTGGTGACTGCAGCTTATCTAATGATATGTGCCTGTGATAGTGCTCCAAGTTAACTTTTACATTGCATTTGTGCAAGTGACAACATTTTCAACTGTCTTACACACACACACACAGATGTGTGCAGGATGTAAGTCTAACTCCATGCCCCACCACACCAACAGGAAACTACAAGCTTAACGATCCGACCCCACCCACCAAGGCCATAGATTCAACTGAAGAGGAGATCATTCTGCAACCCTGCCTGCGTGGGGAGCTTGGAGGCACGGTGGTCAGTCCAGTCACCAGCTGGCTGCTGCTGAGAATGTGCACTCATCCCACATCAACACTGGAGGGGCCGCTGCACAGGATCAGAAAAAGCTGCAGAAAGTTGTGAACTCAGCCAGCTCCATCATGGGCACAAGGCTACCCAGTGTTGAGGACGTGCCCTCTTCTCAATGCCACCATCAAAGAGGTGCTACAGGAGCCTGGAGACACTCACTCAACACATCATGCACAGCTTCTTCCCCTCTGCGTTCAGATTTATGAATAAACAAATGAATCCATGAACACTACCTCACTTTTTTTTGCTTTTTGCACCGCTTAATTATATATATCTTACCGTACGTAATTTATGGTTTTAATTATGTTTCGCAATGCTGCCGCATAACAACAAATTTCACAACATATGCCAGTAATATTTTTGATTCACCATCCCCAGGGAGGCTCTAATCAAATGCCCAGGAGCCCACAGGAATAGCCCAACAATATCCAGCCTCCACTGTGCTTTGAGCTGAGCTACAGAGTGACAGTGGAGAAGTGCAGCTCTCAGGAATTTCCCACTCCCACCATCACACTTTTACCACTGAATCAAATATCCACAGGGCGAGGGGCAGGGCTTGGAGGCTTGATTTGGGATCAAGCAGTCGTAGAGCAAGAAAACAGGCCCTTCAGCAAGAAAATTAATCTCATGGGGAGCACCTAGGTGACATTTACAAACTTTGATAATAGATGTACTTTGAACTTGTCCATGCCAGCCAAGGAACCCACTTGAACTTGCCCCATTTGTTGCCATAAGATTACCCCTCAGCATCCATGTTCTAATGAGAGTAAGTGAAACCTATCCAATTCCACTTTACAACTCCATCCCTGGCAACATCCTGGTGAATCTCCTCTGCACTCTGTTTATGATACCCTTCCATCTGCACGGCAACCAGAACGGTACACAATATTTATTTATTTACAGAAATAGTAACAGGCCCTTATGGCCCAACGAGTCTGAGCCACCCAGTTACACCCTGTGGAGGTAAAGTGATGTTGGATGTTTCAGATTCCCTCTATCAGAAAGTGTCGCCTATCCCTTTACCTACTCAGATGCTGCACGACCTTCCAAGTTATGCTGGCAGTTTTATTTTTTGCCCAAGTCCAACAGAGTCAAAGAGTCTTCTGTGCCTGAGTCGAATTTTATTATTGACTCAATGAGCTGCATTCTTTCCACAGTTTTAAGTGACCCTCAAAGTTTGACCCTGAGCAGTAACGGGAAAGATAGTTGAGAGAAGCACAGAGATAACAATTCTCCAAAGTGCCTTCCAAAGGACAAGTTGAATGTCAACAACCTGCTGTTCCAATAAACTGGAGCTGAAAAGGTGATTTACTTTTTCACCACTCCTCCAGGATGCCCAAAAGCACTTTACAACCAATAAAGTATCCCTGCTGCAACCAATTCACAGCAAACTCCCACAATCAGCTACCCAATAATACCCAGATACTGGTTTTAGAATTGTTCGAGTGATGACAACTATTGGCTAGATTCTCAGGGGGAACTTCCCACTCACCTACAGAACGAGTCGAAAGCTATGGACAAGTGCTGGCAGATGGCACTTCTACAAGTGGATGCTCAACATTGACATAAGACTTTAAGTCATGGGAGCAGAATGAGTCTGCTTCACCACTCCAACATGACTGATTTATTATCCCATTCCTCCGCCTTATCCCTGTAACCTCTGGTGCCCTTACTAATCAAAAACTTATAGAACATAGAACAGTACAGCACAGTACAGGCCCTTCAGCCCACAATGTTGTGCCGACCCTCAAACCCTGCCTCCCATATAAGCCCCCACCTTAGATTCCTCCATATACCTGTCTAGTAGTCTCTTAAACTTCACTAGTGTATCTGCCTCCACCACTGACTCAGGCAGTGCATTCCATGCACCAACCACTCTCTGAGTAAAAAAACTTCCTCTAATATCCCCCTTGAACTTCCCACCCCTTACCTTAAAGCCATGTCCTCTTGTATTGAGCAGTGGTGCCCTGGGGAAGAGGCGCTGGCTATCCACTCTATCTATTCCTCTTATTATCTTGTACACCTCTATCATGTCTCCTCTCATCCTCCTTCTCTCCAAAGCGTAAAGCCCTAGATCCCTTAATCTCTGATCATAATGCATACTCTCTAAACCAGGCAGCATCCTGGTAAATCTCCTCTGTACCCTTTCCAATGCTTCCACATCCTTCCTATAATGAGGTGACTAGAACTGGACACAGTACTCTAAGTGCAGCCTAACCAGAGTTTTATACAGCTGCATTATTACATCGCGACTCAAACTCTATCCTTCGACTTATGAAAGCTAACACCCCAAAAGCTTTCTTAACTACCCTATCCACCTGTGAAGCAACTTTCAGGGATCTGTGGACATGTACCCCGAGATCCCTCTGCTCCTCCACACTACCAAGTATCCTGCCATTTACTTTGTACTCTGCCTTGGAGTTTGTCCTTCCAAAGTGTACCACCTCACACTTCTCCAGGTTGAACTCCATCTGCCACTTCTCAGCCCACTTCTGCATCCTATCAATGTCTCTCTGCAATCTTTGACAATCCTCTACACTATCTACAACACCACCAACCTTTGTGTCGTCTGCAAACTTGCCAACCCACCCTTCTACCCCCACATCCAGGTCGTTAATAAAAATCACGAAAAGTAGAGGTCCCAGAACAGATCCTTGTGGGACACCACTAGTCACAATCCTCCAATCTGAATGTACTCCCTCCACCACCACCCTCTGCCTTCTGCAGGCAAGCCAATTCTGAATCCACCTGGCCAAACTTCCCTGGATCCCATGCCTTCTAACTTTCTGAATAAGCCTATCATGTGGAACCTTGTCAAATGCCTTACTAAAATCCATATAGATCACATCCACTGCACTACCCTCATCTATATGCCTGGTCACCTCCTCAAAGAACTCTATTAGGCTTGTTAGACACGATCTGCCCTTCACAAAGCCATGCTGACTGTCCCTGATCAGACCATGATTCTCTAAATGCCTATAAATCCTATCTCTAAGAATCTTTTCCAACAGCTTTCCCACCACAGACATAAGGCTCACTGGTCTATAATTACCCGGACTATCCCTACTACCTTTTTTGAACAAGGGAACAACATTTGCCTCCCTCCAATCTTCCGGTACCATTCCCGTGGACAACGAGGACATAAAGATCCTAGCCAGAGGCTCAGCAATCTCTTCTCTCGCCTCATGGAGCAGCCTGGGGAATATTCCGTCAGGCCCTGGGGAATATTCCATCAGGCCCCGGGGAATTATCTGTCCTAATGTATTTTAACAACTCCAACACCTCCTCTCCCTTAATATCAACATGCTCCAGAACATCAACCTCACTCATATTGTCCTCACCATCATCAAGTTCCCTCTCATTGGTGAATACTGAAGAGAAGTATTCATTGAGGACCTCGCTCAGTTCCACAACCTCCAGGCACATCTTCCCACCTTCATCTCTAATCGGTCCTACCTTCACTCCTGTCATCTTTTTTTTCTTCACGTAATTGAAGAATGCTTTGGGGTTTTCCTTTCCCCTACTCGCCAAGGCCTTCTCATGCCCCCTTCTTGCTCTTCTCAGCCCCTTCTTAAGCTCCTTTCTTGCTTCCCTATATTCCTCAATAGACCCATCTGATCCTTGCTTCCTAAACCTCATGTATGCTGCCTTCTTCCACCTGACTAGATTTTCCACCTCACTTGTCACCCATGGTTCCTTCACCCTACCATTCTTTATCTTCCTCACCGGGACAAATTTATCCCTTACATCCCGCAAGAGATCTCTAAACATCGACCACATGACCATAGTACATTTCCCTGCAAAAACATCATCCCAATTCACACCTGCAAGTTCTAGCCTTATAGCCTCATAATTTGCCTTTCCCCAATTAAAAATTTTCCTGTCCTCTTTGATTCTATCCTTTTCCATGATAATTATAAAGGCCAGGGAGCGGTGGTCACTGCCCCCCAGATGCTCACCCACTGAGAGATCTGTGACCTGACCCGGTTCATTACCTAGTACTAGATCTAGTATGGCATTCCCCCTGATCGGCCTGTCCACATACTGTGACAGGAATCCATCTTGGACACACTTATCAACCTCTGTTTTAAATATACCCAATGACTTGGCCTCCACAGCCATCTGTGACAATGAATTCCACAGATTCACCAGCCTCTGGTGAAAGAAATTCCTCCTTTCTGTTCTAAAGAGACACCCCTCTATCCTGAGGCTGTGTCCTTTTGTCCAGACTCTCTCACTATATAAAAAAAACCTCTCCAAATCCACTTTATCAAAATCTTTCAACATTCAACAGATTTCATTGAGATTGCCCTTCATTCTTCTAAACTCCAGTGAGTACAGGCCCAGAGCCATCAAACATGCCTCATACATTAACCCTTTCATTTCCAGGATCACGATGGACTGTATGAATGGTGTGAATATGTGGGTCCATGGCCTTGGATTAATGTCTCACCCAGAAACAGCAGCTTTACAGAACAGGCCTGCCTCAGTCGTCCCCAACCCTGGGCCGAGAGCTGCAATCTGATGTCGATGGAGGGGGTGAAGACACAACAGCTATGGACAAACAAGTAGAAATAGAGGCGCTTGCAATAGGGGACCCAACCTCAGAATGGATTATTGTTTAGGCCCAAGTATACAGAGGGGAGAGTGGGCAAGAATATTGAAAGGTCTAAATAGTGTGTACATAGAGAGGATATTTCCAATAGTGAGACGGTCTCAAACCAGAGGGCACAACTTCAGAAAAGATTAATGTCCCTTTAGGACAGAGATGAGAAGGAATTTCTTTAGCCAGAGGGTGGTCAGTCTGCGGAATTCATTGCCAAAGATGAATGTGGAGGCCAAGTCATTGGGTATATTTAAAGCAGAGGCTTTTAGGTTCTTTGCTAATACATACTGTACTTTGATAATACATTTCCTTTGACTTTATAAAGCAATATTAACTATGTCCCAAGGAGTGCCATCTCACACAGCCAAGATGTTGGGTGACTAGAGATGTAAATTTGAAAGAACATCTTAAGGTAGAGGAATTAAGAAGTCAATCACAGAGCTTAGGCACAGACAGTAGCCCTTGGAACCACTATCAATGGAGTGATGGAAATCACAGGGGAAGGTTGTGGAGATCAGTGGAATGAAAGACTGGAAGAGAATAGATAGGACAGGGTAAGGAATAAACAATGGAAGTTCACACAGTGGCAGAGAGCAACCGAGCAATGAAAGGAACAGGCTGCCATACCAACTAACCGGATGGGTCAGCAAAGGTCTGACCTCTGGTCTAATCACAACTGACAGATGCCCCATTTGAAGAGACACCCTTGATGGCATCGCAAGGCTCCCAGACAAGCAAGTAAATGGTTTTGTTTGTCTCAATCTGAAGATAATGGAATACAGAAAAGCGAAGTTTTATTGACAAGATAATCTATTATATTGTTGATCCAGAAACTGCTGGCAGGGAAATGGAGGATTCTTCTTCGAAAAATAGCATTTTCCCCCCAGGTTGGAAGGCAGCACAATTAAGCAGCATTCACGGACAGGGACAGAAACTTTATATATCAGCTCAATAATTTTTCTTCAGAACTAAGGAAAGGTCATCAATCCAAAGTGCTAACTCTGCTCCTCTCTCCACAGATGCTGACTTCCCCGCTGACTACCTCCAGCATTCTCTGGTTCTATTTCAGATTTCTAACACCAGCAGCCTTTGATTTCTCAACCCACTGAGCCATGGCTGCCAGCTGCTAAAATGTACGGGTCTCGGTCTGAGTGCAATCAAAGGATCAAATGGAACAAGTTGAATGAACAGACCACAATAATCCTACTGACAGAAGCACAGCATTCCTCTTCAGCAAGTTGGGACAAATGTGTTGCGGAAGCGCAGATTGATCGGATGACCACTTCCCAAAACATCACTCCCCAGATCTCTCACACACACACAAAAGAGAGAATGGGTGTCTGCCCAGACAAAGGGCATCAATAATCTGAATGCCAAAGCGTACGACCCAGTGCTCCCCAGACACTGAGGACTTCACTGAAACAGGGGGTTTCACTGAAACTCCCAGGTTGATCAATGGCTGAGATTTTATCCTGAAAGATTAAATAAAGATTAATTCTGTTTGTCACATGTACAGTGAAATACATTCGAAATGCTGGAGGCAGTCAGCATCCACGGAAAAGAATAAACGGTTTTAGCACGGAACTGTGTGTGTTTCCAGCGTCAACAGAATTTCTCATCAGTGAAATACGTTGTTTGTATCAGCGCAGTTTGAGGATTGTGCTGGGCAGCTCAGAACTGTCACCAGGCTCCTAGCCCATAACTCAGTAACCATAACCCACCTTTCGCTGGAATGTGGGAGGAAACCAGAGCACCCGCAGGAAACCCCTGAGGTCACAGGCAGAACGTGCAAACTCCTCACAGACAGGAATTTAACTCTGACTGCCACTGCTGAAAAGCGCTGTGCTAACCACTACGCTACCATACTCTCCTACTCTCTCAAACTCTGCAATTTAAACAAACCGGGGTACACGCCCACTCGGGAAAGGCCGCAGGAAATCCTCACACCTATCCCAAAGTCTCCAGGGTGCAAACTTCCACAGCACTGCGCTGGAAGCCGTGACTACCTGCATCAGAAGACTGAAAAGCCCACACAGGTCACAAAACCACTCCCCGAAGGTTGGGTCGCTCCCCTTCCCACAGGCAGGCAAGTTAAAGAACGAAGTGCCCAATGAAAAGATGCTCGAGAGAGCTGCAGTCAGTCACACACATTCCTTCTGAATGAACAAGTCAATCCATACAGAGCAACAATCGATTCCTGTGGTTTATCCAACCCCCATATGGAGAGGTGACTAACACAAATGGAATCTTTCTTGGATAATTATAATCTCACTTTAAGGAACATCATTCCTGTTTCTTCAGCTTTGACAGGGTCAAATGTATAACTAGTGAAAGGGACTGCCTCCTTTCCCTTGGTCTCTACTGAGCTTCACACCCTAAACCAGTACAAAGTTCAAAGTTCTGAGTAAATTTTATAAACAAAGTACATATATAACCCTGAGACTCATTTTCTTGAGGGCATACTCAACAAATTTATAGACTAGTAACTACCATCATCAAAGATCCTCACCACCCAGGCCAAGCTCTTTTCTCACTGCTGCCATCAGGTAGAAGATACAAGTGCCTCAGGACTCGCACCACCAGGTTAGTATCCCACAACCATCAGGCCTTTGAACAAAAGGGGATAACTACAGTCATCTATTGAGATGTTCCCACAACCAATGATCTCACTTTAAGGACTCTCCATCTTGTTATTTCATGCTCCTGTTTTTTATTGCCATTTATTCATACTTGCATTTACAGTTTGTTGTCTTTTGTGCTCTATTTGATCCGTCACGGATCCTGTTATAGTTACTATTCTATAGATTTTTGCTGAGTATGCCCGCAAGAAAATGAATCTCAGGGTTGTATGTGGTGACATATATGCACTCTGATAATAATATTTACGTTGAACTTTGAACTATAACAGGACCAACGGAAGACCAACCAGAGTGCAGAAGACAACAAACTGCAAATATAAATATAGGTAAATAACAATAAATAACTGGAACATGAGATAATGAGATAAAGAGTCCTTGAAGTGAGATCATTGGTTGTAGGAACATTTCAATGCTGGGGCAAGTGAGTGTAGTTATTCAGGAGCCTGATGGTTGTGGGATGGTATCTGTTTTGAAGCCGGTGGTGCCAGTCCTGAGGCTCCTGTGCCTTCTACTTGATGGCAGTAGCAAGAAAAGAGCATGGCCTGGGTAGTGAGGATCTCGGAGGATGGATGCTGCTTTTCTGTGACAGCGTTTCATGTTAACGTGCTCCATGTTTGCGAGGGCTTTACCCGCGAGGTGCTGAGCCAAGGCCGCGGCTTCCAATCACTGGGAGCCAAACGGCTGCAGAGGCCGAAAAGCTGTGAACAGATCAGGCAGCAAACGCGGGAGGGGAATCTGTCAGGCAGCAGAGTGGCACAGCGAGCTGAGATGCTGCCTCTCAGTTCAGGGTTCAACCCGGAACTGTTGGTGCGGAGTTTGCAGACTCTCCCTGTGACTGCGTGGGTTTCCTCTGGCCGCTATAGTCTTCTCCCACATCCCAAAAGGCAAACGGGCTGGTAGGTTAACTGGCTTCTGAGTTGTTCCTGCTGTGTAGGTGAGTGGTGGAATTTGAGAGGCAACAAGAGATTCAGCAGATGCTGCAAATCCAGAGCAACGCACACAAAATCTGGAGGAACTCAGCAAGTCAGGCAGCATCCATGGAAATGGAATGAACAGTTGAGGTTTTAAGCAGAGACCCTTCATCTGTACTGGATGGGACAGGGTGAATGCCAGCGCAGAACACCCAGGGCCATAAGACACAGGAGCAGAATAAGGCCATTCGGCCCATCAGTGGCTCATCTTGGAACCTTGGTGGCTGTCAAATGGCCTAATAGCCGGGCTCCCAAACGAGCAGAACCCAGGGACATGGAAGTCAGCAAGAAGACAGCACCCATCTAGAGGAGGGGAAGAGGAATTTCATAATAAACAAGTGTTGGAGCTGTGCACAAGATGGGAGTGTAACTGTGACTCGCTGGTATCAGCTGACATCTGATCCTGCGGATGTTGCTGTTCGGGCTTCCAAATGTTCTTCTGTTACTGATCTGTAGATAAATTCACCAGCCCTGTCTTCAAATACCATCTCACATGAACAGGGATGAAACCTCTTGCATCTGGATTTAATATCTGGTCCCCAGCAAAGCATCTACACCTTCACACTCAGGCCAACTCCAGCCCACTTCTTCCTTATTGTGCCACCTCGCCTCCCACTACTGACCTCTTGAGCTCGTGCGTTATTTCTGAAAAGCAAACATTCTCTGTCCAGCTCCACAGCCCCTTAGATGGAGCAGAGACGGGATCACACCGGCCTGACCTGGCTGCCTCGTGAAGGAAGGACCCAGAATAAATGTGCGTTTCCTGCCCTTTCTCATATTCACACTTCTGAAACGGGGCTGCCTCAGTTCCACCAAGACAGCATCCAAACCACTTCCCTCACTGGAAAGCACTGTGGAATATTGATGCAAACCTTCTGTCAAAAGCAGCCCAAACTTTCTGCTTGTTAACTGTTTCTCTTCCTTCATTCACACAATGACCAGCTTGCCCATTATTTCATACCGTTCTCTTCCCCGTCTGCGTGCGCGCCAGGTGAAGGACAGCAGCATTTTGCAACAGACATTGTCACTATCCACCCCTCCCAGGGCAGGATCCGGACACACTGCCAACCTCGTTCTGCCACCTTATCATTCAAGACTGCAGAGACTGGAGTGCATCTGGGACAAGGAGGATAACGTGTTCATGTTAACTGTCACTGTTTAGTGTTGCAAATCAAATTTTAAATAAAACAAAAGGGGACAGCAGAATTTCCTGCAGAGTTGGAAATTATGCAGAGTCACTATCTGGTTTGCAGAGTTACCTGCACGGGGAGACAGTTCTCTGTCACTAGTCAGGGCTGGGTTTACACTGCGACCCACTGGTCACTGGGCAATTGCACAGATACTGGAGTGGGGTAAGGGGTCCAGACAGCAGACTCTGGATGCTAGAATGACAGATTCTGGAATGCCAGGGGAGCTCAGCAAAGATGATGGGAGAATTGGGAAGTCGAGTTTTCTCACCAAGACCCTTTGTCTGGACTAAGATTAAGAGCCTTGATCTGAAACTTCCGATTATCCATTTCTCCCCTCTGATGCTGCCTGATCTGTTAGAGTCATAATGCACTACAGCGCAGAAACAGGCCCTTCAGCCCATCTAGTCCATGTCTAACTATTCTTCTTCTGCCTCATCCCATCAACCGGCACCTGGACTATTGCCATCCATACATCCCCCTCTCATCCATGTACCTACCAAAATTCCCTAAAATGTTGAAATTGAACCCGCATCCACCATTTCCGCTGGCAGCTCGTTCCACACTCTCACCACCCTCTGAGTGAGGAAGCTCCCCTTAAGCATTTCACCTTTCACCTATGACCTCTAGTTCTAGTCAGTGGAAAAAGCCTGCTTGCATTTACCCAACATTTTCATTAACTCCCCCCCCCCCGATTCTACCCCTCACCTACACATTGGGGGCAACTTACAGTAGCCAATTAACCCACTAGCCCGCTCATCTTTGGGGTGTGGGCAGGAAGCGGGCCGTCAGATATGTGGAGTAAGTTTTATATACAGAGGATGGTGGGTGCAGTCGGGAGCGATGGTGGTGGAGGAGGCAAGTTTGATGGAGGTGTTTAAGAAGAGCTTAGACAAGCAGAGAAGAAAGGGATATGGACATTGTGTAGTCAGAAGGAACTAGTTTAGTTTGCCACAACATTGTGGGCTGAAGGGCCTACGTTGCACTGTTCTGTGTTCGCCTGGGCTGAAATGCTCTGGGGAAGGGTTTCTGCATCAAATCTTGCTCACTCAGTTCCCCTCACCCCCTGCTCCAACACTTTGTGTTGGCTACACTTTCAGCATCTGCAGACTCACTACAGCACAGAAACAGGCACTTCGACCCATCTAGTCCATGCCACTCTATCACTTCGCCGAGGCAACACATAACACAGGGAGGAACTCCACAGGCCAGGCTGCATATATGGAAGAGAATAAACAGCCGACGTTTCATGCCGAGACTGTACTATTACTCTGCCTAGTCTATTCAACCTGCACTTGGACTATATCCCTCCCATCCACGTACTTCTCTTAAATATTGAGATCAAACCTGAACCCACCACTTCCACTGACAACTAAGTCCACTCTCACAGCACCCTCTCAGTAAAGAGTTCTCCCTCATTTTCACCTTTAACCCATGAACTCTAATGGTCTCACCCAACCTCAGAAGAAAAAGGCTGCTTATATTTATCCCATCTATACACCTTATAATTTTATATATCTCTACCAAATCTCCTCTTATTTTCCCACCGAGTTCCTCTATCATCTTGTTTGCTGCTCCAGTGTCTCCAGACTACCTTCTTCACACTCAACCGCCCCTTCTCTACCCAATCCTTCACACCGACCCAAACACCTCCTACAATGAATTTACATCCATCATTAAGGACGTCCATCACCCACGACACGCCTTGTTTTCAATGCTACCATCAAAGAGGAGGTACAGAAGCCTGAAAGTTCACACTGAATGATTCAGAACAACTTCTTCCTCTCTGCCATCTGATTTCCCAATGGACAATAAATCCATGAACGCTACTTCAGAACCAGAATCAGGTTTAACAGCACCAGCATATGTCATGAAATTTGTTAATTTAGCAGCAGCAGTACAATGCAATACATGATAATATAGGAAAAAGTAAACAAATAGATCAATTACAAGTAAATATACATATAAAATAAATAGTTAAATTAAAAATATTGCCAAAACAGAAATAATAAAAGTGAGGTAGTGTTCATGGGTTCAATGTCCATTTAAAAATTGTATGACAGAGGGGAAGAAACTGTTCCTGAACCACTGAGTGTGTGCCTTCAGGCTTCTGTACCTCCTTCCTGATGGTAACAATGAGAAGAGGGCATGTTCTGGTGATGGAGGTCCTTAATAATGATGCCACCTTTCTGAGATACCACTCCTTGAATATGTCTTGGGTACTATGGATATCTTACTACTTTTCATTTTATTTTTGCACTATTTTACTCCGTATTTTACATATATGTCACACACACACACTGTAATTCAGATTTTTTCTCTGTTACATATTACATCGCACTGCTGCAGCAAAGCAAAGACAACTAATTTCATGACATGCTGGTGATATTAAACCTGATTCTGATTTGCTTGTCATTTGAACCACTGACACCGACACGTTCAAAGCCACATTCCCCTCACTTTAGTTTTTGCTCATGACTAGAGTATTCCATCCCTGATTCTGAGGCTCCGCGAGTTCAAAATGTTGATAAGCATTCGCACTTTGGCCCCACTGTTGGTCTTAAACTGCCAGCCAAGCAAGGATGGACCTTTGTAAATCTTTATCAAACAGTTCATCTTGCTGTAGTACAGCACTACACTCCTGGTCTAAGTAAAATTCAGTAAAAATTTAACCAGTTCTCTGCTTTTTTATCTCACTGCACTAAAGATGAACCCTGTTGCTTTGTTTGCACTCTACACCCTGGTGATCTGATAATCTCATGTCTCACACCTCAATCCATTTAGTATCTTACTCTTCAAGGAGCAAAGGGGCGCGTGATCCTCTGACCAAAGTCAACTACATTGCGCTTATCATAAGAATCTTAAGACACAGGAGCACAATTAGGCCAATCAGCCCACCGAATCTGCTCCGCTATTCCATCATGACAGATCTTCCATCATTTTCCTGTCTTCTCCCCATAACCTTTGATGTCCTGACTAATCAAGAACCTATCAACCTCTGATTTACATATACTCAATGATTTACCCCTTGAGCCACCTATGAAGTGCAAGAATTCTACAGATTCACCAACCTCTGGCAAAAGAAACTCTTCCTCATCTTGGTTCTAAATGGATAACCCTTTATTCTGACACTGTCTTCTCAAATTAACCATCAGTTGGCATTTCTCTAGTGGATGTACCAGCCTGTAGTTTGGTGGGGTCCCACACCAGCCGCTCTATTCTCACACAATGTGGTATCAACCATGATTATTAACATCACACATCTGGTTCTCAAGTCCAATATACACCAAGCTCCAGGGGGTCCTCAGGGACGGGCAACCACACATCCTTTGCACTGATACAGGTGACCCTTACACCAGCAAAAATGGGCTCAAGACCAGATGGACCAGAACTAGGCCATTCAGCCCATCAAGTCTGCTCTGCCACTCCATGATGAACCTGCTTCAGTTCAAATTCAGTCTATTGTCACTCAACCATACACATGTATACCACCAAACGAAACAACATTCTTCCAGACCAAGGTGCACCACACAATACATGTAACTCGCACAACATTACCTCAAGTAAATTAACAGATCATAACTATACATTAAAATTAACCAGTATAACACTACAGACACTTCGCATGTGAAGAGGCCGTATGATAAGAGTCATACATGGTGGCAGAGTGTTCAGTAGGCTTACGGCCTGCAGGGAAAAAGCTGTTTCCTATCCTAACAGTTCTTGTCCTAATGTCACAGCACTGCTGATGGTTATGGGTGGGGAGGGGTTAAAGAGATTGTTGGACATGGGAGGGATCAATCATTGACAATGTTAGGGCCCTGCATGGCTGAGTGACAACAGACTGAACTTGAACTAAAGCAAGTTCATGATGGAATGGCAGAGCAGACTTGACAGGCTGAATGGCCTAATTCGAGTCCTCTGGTCTTGAGCCCATTTTGCTGGTGTGAGGATCACCTGTATCAGGGGGTTTCTGCCCCCTTCCGGTCCTGACAGGTCTCGGCCCAGAACACTGGCTATTCATTCCCCTCCATAGATGCCGTGTGACTTACTGAGTTGTTCCAGTGTTTTGGTTGTGTTACTCTGGATTTCCAGCATCTGCAAAACCTCCCATATCCAGTATGTCAGCGCTGGGTTCGAAGGTGCTGGAGTTGCGAGGGGCAAGAGATCTAAAGTGCTAATGTCAAAATCAAGCTATGTCCAGGTGCAATAAGAAACTTCCTTGCAGCAGCATCGATATGTTGCAGTACAGAGCTTTGCGAGAAGGGTAGGGGTAGGGGTGTCGGGTGAGCTGCAGGACCACCAGAGCATCACCTATTGCTTTCACGGCAGTCTCCCTGGATAATCTCCTGCTTTTGACAATAACCCACAACCCTGTCCTCTGCTTGGACAACTTCAACGGCGGGCTGGATGGATTGAAATAACCGGGTATTGGGGACTGGAGCTGAGGGTTGGGCCGGTTCTGTTCGCTGCTCCAGGCTTCGTGTCTATGGACTCACTTTTGTTCTGAATGCCATTGGGTGCTTTCATTGTTTGCATGATTTGTGGTCCCCCCCCCCACCCCCATTGGATGTCTGCTGGTCTTTTTGGGAATGGGTTCTTTCAGGTAACTTGTTTCGTGACTGCCTGTAAGGAGACAAATTTCAAGGTTGTATAATTTATACATACTTTGGTAATAAATGCACTTTGAACTTTGCAGTGAGTGGGTCACCATTTGATTCCACAGCAAGGCTGGGCCCAGGATCCAGGAATGAACTAGAGCCTCTGACTGTCACTGTCTCTTCACTGTGGCTAGTGTAGAACATACAACATAGAACGGTACGTCAAATTGAACAAAATCTCTTCTACCTGGACATGTGCTATCTGTCAATTCAAGTGTTGTCTAAAGGCCTCTTAATTATCCCCACTGCATCTGCTTCCTCCACCACTGTTCCAGGCACCCACCACTCTGTGTGGAAAACTTGCCTGCAAATCTCTACTCGCCCCAGCATTGAACTGGCTCTGATACACAAATTCTTTTTCTCTCTCTCCCTTTTCTCCCTCTGTTTCTCTCACTATACCCCTTGCCCATCCTCTGGGTTTTTTACCCCCCGTCCCCGTTTTCTTTCTCCCTGGGCCTCCTGTCCCATGATCCTCTCATATCCCTTTTGCCAATCACCTGTCCAGATCTTGGCTCCATCCCTCCCCCTCTTGTCTTCTCCTATCATTTTGGATCTCCCCCTCCCCCTCCCACTTTCAAATCTCTTACTAGCTCTTCCTTCAGTTAGTCCTGACGAAGGGTCTCGGCCTGAAACGTCGACTGTACCTCTTCCTAGAGATGCTGCCTGGCCTGCTGCGTTCACCAGCAACTCTTATGTGTGTTGCTCTGTGGCTGTGGACTCAATTTTGGAAACGCTGCTCTTCATGTTCTGTGTGTTATTTGTTTACTTTTTTTAATTGTTTGCACAATTTCCACCCCCGCACACTGGGTGATTGACAGTCTTGTGTGAGCCCCTCCCCCCGCCCCCCGCCGTGGATTCTACTGTATTCGTTCGTTTTGTGACTGCCTGCAGGAAGACAAATCTCAAGGTTGAATATTTTATCTGCACTTTGATAACAAATGTACTCTGATCTTTAGTCACCGAAAAGTACAGCACAGAAAGGCCCTTCAGCCCACCTCTTCCATGCTGAACCATTTAAACTACCCACCCCATCCATCTGCACCAGGACCATAGCCCTCCGTATCCCTACCATCCACATTCCTATCCAAACATCTCTTAAATTTTGAAAGCGAGCTCGCATGTACCACTTGCACTGGCAGCTCATTCCACACTTTCACAACCCTCTAAGTGAAGAAGTTTCCCCTCATGTTTGCTTTAACCTTTTCACCTCTCACCCATGACCTCTGGTTGTAGTTCCACCCAACCTCAGTGGAAAAAGCCTGCTTGCATTTACTCTATCTATACCCCTCATAATTCTGTACACCTCTGTCAAACCTCCTCTCAATCTTCTACATTCCAAGGAATAAAGTACTAATCTATTCAATCTTTCCTTGTAACTCAGGTCCTCCAGACCCGGCAAAAACCTTGTAAATTTTCTCTGTACTCTTCCAACCTTACTTACATCGTTCCTGTAGGTAGGTGGCCAAAATTACACAAGATACTCCAACTTTAAACATCCCCCCTCACACTAAATCCAAGTCCTCTAGTGTCAGACATTTCTACCTTGGGAAAGGATTCTGACCGCCCATCTTTGCCTCACATAATTTTTATAAACTTTTAATGGTCTCCCCTCAGCCTCAGATGCTTCGGAGAAAACAATCCAAGTATGTCCAAAACTCTGCTTATCAAGCTCATACCCTCTAATTCAAGCAACTTCTTGGTAGACAACTTCTGTGCCTTTTCCAAAGCCTCTATATCCTTCCTGCAAAGACCCTCACCTTCCAGGCAACACTACCATCAGAGAGAAAGTACAGGAACCTTTGGAACCACACCACAAGGTTTGGGAACAGTTATTACCCTGCAACCATCAGGCTCCTGAACTGGCATGAAAAACTTCACTCACCACAACGCTGAACTGACTGAATGACCTACAGGCTCACTTTCAAGGTCTCTTGACAACTTTTTATTTGTACAGTTTGTCTTCTTTGACATATCAGTTATCAGAGTTTGTCTGCTTCTGTTTAGTTTCTCGTAAATTTCAGAGTATATTTCCCCTGTATATGCCTTCAATAAATGAATCTCAAGGTAGTATATAGTAACAGATGCACACTTTGATAACAAATTTACTTTGAACTTTGCAATGGAACAACAACGCCGCACATAATAATCCAACTGCGACCTAACCAAAGTATTTTACAGCCACAACATGACTTACTGACTCTTAAGACTCAATGCCCCAACCCCAATAAGTGAAATCGAGCTTGTCATATCTCTTCTTTGCCGCCCTAGCCAATTACAAGACCATTAGCTTCCTGAAAGCTATGAGCTTGGACCCCAGGAACCCTCTATACATCAATGCTACTAAGCGTCCTGCCAGTAACTGTAGGCCATTCTCAAGTTTGGTGAGCAACACTGCATATTTCATCTAGGTAGCCGCCAACCTGATGGTATGAACAATTTCTCCAACTTCTGGTAATTTTTTTCCCACTCCCCTTTCTCTTTTCTACATTTCCTCACCTGGCCTCCTACTCATCTGCCCATCACCTTTCCCAGTGCCCACCTCCTTCCCTTTCTGCAATGGTCCACTCTCCTCTCCAATCAGAATCCACCTTCTCCCGCCCTTTAACTTTTCCACCAATCACCTCCTAGCTTCTCACTTCATTTCCCCCCCTTCCCCACCCACTTGGCTTCACCTATCACCTTCTAACCTGGTCTCCTCCTCCTCACTCTTTTACTCTGGCTTTTTCTCCCTTCCTTTCCAGTCCTGATAAATGGTCTTGGCCTGAAACGTCGACTGTTTATCCATCTCCATAGATGCTGCTTGACCTGCTGAGTTCCCTGGGATTTTGTGTGTTGATCTGAATTTCCAGCATTTTCAAAATCTCTTCTATTTATTTTTCCCCTTATTATCAAAGTACACACCACATGCTTGGTCAGATTAAGCTCCATCTGCCATTTTGTCACCCATGTCATTAGCTGAGCAATACCCTGTAGTAGGCTTGTGAGCAAATCCCAAAACACCACTGTGTATGCGCCTTCACTACACACATCGCAAGGAGGTGACTCACCTTTGATCTTTGGGGGTTAAATATTTGTCTGACCAGCACTGTCCAGATCCCATGCAAATAAACAGACCCTTGGTAGAAAATAATAATTTTTTTTGCCTGCAGAAGCCACCTGCCCTCATTTCCCTGTGGTCAAACAGGCACACAGGCCAGATGAGGTCTCCACAATTTCAGCCATCTTGTGCTTCCATGTGGAGTCGTAACCACAGCAGCACAGGCCGCAAGCTGTCGAGACTGTCTCCCTCCTGCCTCAGAGGTCTGTTCCTCTCCTGTGCTTGACACTTATGGTGATATCTCACCAGAGATCTGCAGCGGGCAAACAAAAGGCCTTCACTCTGTCATCTGCTCCAGAAATAAAATTGCAACTACAGGATTGTCGGTAAGTCTCTGCACTTGGTTCCTCGAAAACACACAGGGGTGAGCCGAGGTTAACAAGTCACTGGAAGAACAAAGCACCAAACAAGCGACTTGTTAAAACCCTCGATGAAGGGTTTGCACATTCTCCCCGTGATCTCCCGAGTTTCCATCAAATGCTCTGCTCTCCTCCCACATTCCCAAGATGGGCAGGTCAGTGTAAATTCCCGAGTGTACATGGGTGATAAAGGAACAAGGGAGAATGGGTTATGGGGAAATAAGTAGGAAGTGGAAATGTTGGGGTTACTCTGAGACCTGATGGGCCGAATATACTCTGTTAGTTGGTTGGGGGAGAGTAAAGGAAGGGAATGTGATAGGAGGGGTGAAACTATGCCATGGGGGAGAGGCTCCTGGATCTAAACACACTTGTGCAGAGAGTAGAGAAGGTAGGGAACATCTGAGACAAGTCCTCAGGGAAGACTTGAGTTCATTCCTGACCTATGATATTGTCTGTAAACATTTCCCTTGGGTGTTCTGATCTTCTCCCACATTTTAAAGGCGTGTGGGCCACTGGGTCAATTAGCTGATGTAAGATGTCTCCAGTGTGTAGAGGAGAGGTAAAATCCGTGGGAATTGATAGGAATGTGGGGAGAATAAAAAGGAGGATTAAGGTAGACTAATGTAAATGGCTGGTAGCGGGCCAGCACGGACTTGGTGGGCCGAGTGGCCCGTTACTGTGTGGTTATCTCTATAACCAACCGACAGCTGACTGGGTAAAGGCGGAAGAGGTAAAGGATGCCAGCACGGTGAAGAGAGTGAGATTTGTGGCTTTATTTTCTCCAAAGAGCTGCCACAGGTTTGACAGGTCAAATGGTCTCTTTATGCTTGCTGGTGCTTGTGCCAATGTGTCTGAATGGACTGGGCCACGCAGTCAGAGACCGCCTGCTGAGGCCCGAGTGCCGAGGAGCTGAGTAGTGACCAGGCAATCCGTGAACGCCGTCGCAGCCTGCGCAACGCGGCTGCAGCTCAGCGGCCACAGAGTCAGCAGGACCAGCAGGTCAAAGGGTGTCTCAGCAGTGAGGGGTGTGTGCCATTAGTCCGTGCTGAGAATTTCGAAAATACCAGCAATTGCTCAAATGACAGTGTGATCCCCGCACATTGTATAATTCAGGTTATCACATGTACATTAAAACATACATTGAAATGCATCATTTGCGTTTACAACCAACACAATGATGATATGCTGGGGGCAGTCTCTAGATATGTAGATTTCACATTATTGCCCCAGAATTATTGACCATTCGTAGAGGACAGCTGCAAAGCCCAGTGTAAAAACACCAATGCCCTTGAACGAAAATGCTACAAAAAGTAGTGGATATGGCCCAGTCTGTCACAGGTAAAGCCCTCCCCACCATTGAGCACATCTACACGGAATTTGTCGCAGGAAAGCAGTGTCCGTCATCAGGGACCCCCAGGTCATGCTCTTTTCTTGCTGCTGCCATCAGGAAGGTGGTATAGGAGCCTCAGGACTCACACCACCAGGTTCATGAACAGTCATTACCCCTCAACCATCAGGCTCTTGAACGAAAGAGGGTAACCTCACTCAACCTCACTTGCCCCATCATTGAAATGTTCCCACAACCTATGGACACACCTTGGAACTCCTCGTCTCATGTTCTCGATATTTATTGCTTATTTATGTACTATTATTTTTTTCTTTTGTAGTTGCAGTTTGTTGTCTTTTGTCTGCCCTATTGGGTGCAGTCTTTCATTGATTCTATTATGGTTATTGGATTTACTGAGTATGCCCACAAGAAAATGAATCTCAGGGGTTGTATATGTACTTTGATAATAAATTTACTCTGAACTTTGAAATGTTTCCCAAAATGAGTGGTCGCACCTTCACACTCTTCCCCCTAGCCCAGGCTCCCCAACCTAAAGAGTAATCCCACTCTCTCCAGCAGATCGGCTCCCAGCAAGGTTCAATTAAATCTGAATTCCACTAACTATAACCCCTATTTATGTCCTTCCTAGAGACTGGTGCTGATAAAGTTCATCTGCGCTTCAGGAAAGGCAAATATAGTGGGAGGAGCTTCCACTGCAACCCCTTCAACTCTCCGACACCACCTCCCTGACTCTTTCCCTCTCTACAACCGCCCATCCCCGGCCCGCACCTCCAATTCTCACCCTGCCCCCAAAATCTCTGACTCTCACCTCCTCCCTAATCAACCATGCAAGGTGCTCCTGACACTGGCTTTGCTCAGTACCTATCACAAGTTATTCACACAGTCTCCCAGCCTTATCTGAAACTGCTGCCCCAAGTTTGCTCTAGCCAAAGCATTCTCCATCACGTGAAACAGTATCACTCCAACAGTGTGGATTTGTGCTTTTTCACACCACTCTGCAGCGGTGTTTTCAGACGAACGTCACAGGCAGGAGGGGAAGCAGTTCGCGTTACGCTTGTTTCCTATAGTGGGGGAAGCCTGAAACTAGAGGACATAGCCACAGCAGGGGGACGTCATTTAGAACAGAGATGAGGAGGAATTTCTTTAGCCAGAGAGTGGTGAATCTGTGGAATTCGTTGCCACAGGCAGCTGTGGAGGCCAAGTCACTGGGTAGATTTAAGGCAGAGGTCGACAAGATTCTGGATTAGTCAGGGCATGAAGGGATAACGGGGAAAAGGCAGGAGATTAGGGCTGAGAGGGAAAATGCCTGCAGACTCAATGGGCCAAATGGCCTAATTCTGCTCCAAAATCTTAGGTTAGCAATGCAGCAGCGCAGCAGTTACTGTGCCAGCGATCGTCCATCAGGGCAGCAACGTGTGCGTGGAGTGACAGAGAAACTGCTGGAGGAGCGCAGTGGCTCAGGCAGCATCTGTCAGAACAGCGGGAACTGAACCCTGATGGGCGCTCGCCGGCACAGCAAAGGCCCAGGGTAAAACCCAGGATAACAAACTCACAATTCACTGTTAGTCAGCAGTCTTGGTTTAATAAAATCATTAGTGAGGCAGCTTCTAGGTGTGGCTGACAAAGAAGCCACACACGCTCGTGTTTAATGAGGCGCCAGTTCAGGGTCCTACGTACTTTGTCTAATCAGCCTCACCGTTCAAGCCAGACGCCTAATCAGCCCCTTCCAATCCCCTAGTAAACAAGCAAGTATTTTCCAAAACACCAGGAGCAAGGTACAAACAAGCTGGCCTCAAGCACGCGTAGATCACCGAGCCCAAGACAGAGCACACCTTGTTGTCCGGGACTAGTAGTCGAGTTCCTGCTCCATTGGGAGTTCTTAAATAACTTCACAGTATGTTCTGTCCCAACGTACACAATATATGCTTAACGTAAGCAGCAGGAAAATCCCATTTCCACAAACAACCCATAACCTCTCCTGACTCCTAGACATTCCAGCAATACAAATGTTTGGCGAGGTCCCGGAGAATGTTTTGTGATTTGTCCTTAGTTTCCCTTTGGAAACCTGAAATGCACTCACACAGGGGGAGAACTTCTGCTCACCTTAGGCAGCCGGCTCACTACTCAGAGCAGGAAGTTCTCAGTCTGACCACAGGACCTCTTTCCCAAAGGGGCAACATGCTCCCTCTCAGTATTTCCCTTCAGTTACCTCCACTAAACCATCCCATGCCCCTAACCGGAATTCCCCTGATTTTCTTCCCTTCCCCTCCATTCCCCACTCTGCCTCCCCTTACAACTTCTCTTCTCCTCACCTGCCTATCAACTCCCTCCGGTGCCCCTCCTCCTTCCCTTTCTCCCATGGTCCACCATCCTATCAGATTCCATCTTCTTCATCCCTTTACCTTTTTCACCTATCACCTCCCAGCTTCTTACTTAATACCCCCTCCCCCCAACCTGGTTTCACCTTTCATCTTCTAACTTGACCTCCTTCTCGTCCTCTCTTCTTATTCTGGCTTCTTCCCCCTTCCTTTCCAGCCCTGATGAAGGATCTCAGCCTGACAAAAACCGTCAATTGTTCATTCCCCACCAGAGATGCTGCCTGACTTGCTGGGTTCCTCCAGCATGTTGTGTGAGTACCTTTGGATTTCCGGCGTCTGCAGAATCTCACACTTACAACTTCAGGGACTCAGGAGAACAAAACAAAGCAGCTTGGATGTGGAACGTTAACTTTCTGTGGACAGCAAAGGCATCTCAGCACTTAATGTCCATCTCTAACTGACCGTAAATGGAGAAGATGGTTAGCGTCTACATATCAATGGGTGTGGAGTCACCCACAGGCCAGACTAGGCAAGGACAAGGTAAGGACTGCAGATATATATCTCGAAGGATGGTAGTGACCAGATGGGTATTTTGCTTCACGGTTAGTACTATTAAATATTGTTTATTTCAAATCCAAGGCTCATTTAGTTACTTTAAAGTGCCCATCCCCCACACTGAGATCAAACTTGTGCCTCTGGTTGTAGGACCAGGGCTCTCCAATCCAGCAGGATCCTGGGAAACCTGCTCTAAAGCTTCCACTTCCTTCCCATCATAAGACCACCAAACTGAACACAATGCAAGAGGTTCAAAGTTCAAGGTACGTTTATTATCAGTGTATAAATTATACAAGCTTGAGGGCAGCCACAAAACAAGAAACCCAAAAGAACCCACTAAAATAATAAGACTAACAAGCACCCAATGAGCAGAGAGAGGACCTGTACCACGTTGTACTACTCTATGTTCTATAGCAAGTGGGAAAAGATTCCTGCAACCTACCCTATCCATATACCTCACCATCACAGAACTGAACCGAAACTCCAGCCATCTGGTGCCCAGGTGACCTCTGAGCCATTTCTCATGACTGTGTAATGTGTCTCTGGATGATCAGACTGAACAGAATCTTTGCCTCTGCACGGCTACATTCAAAGCCCATACAATGGGAGATCAGTGTAGGTTTCCTTGGGCTCATTCGCGCGCCCCCCCCCCCACAACCCCAGTGGCTACTTGCCCCAAGGTGCTTATTTTATTTATTTATCGGGATACAGCGCAGAATAGGCCCCTCCAGCCCTTAGAACCGTGAGGTCCAGCACCTCCTGATTTAACCCTAGCCTAATCACTGGACAATTTACAATGGTCAATTAACCTACTAACTGGTATATTTTTGGATTGTGAGAGGAAACTCAAGCAGCTGGAGAAAAGCACACATTCCACAGGGAGGACGTACAGACTCCTTACAGATACCAGAATTGAACTCTGAACTCTGACATGCCATAGTGCTAACCACTATATTACCATGGCAACCATATGAAACAGAAAATGCTGGAAAAACTCACCAATTCAGACATTTGTGAAAAGAGAAACAGGTAATTTTCAGGTTGAAGACACTTCACAGGGGACCTGACAGACGACAAAACACCGTATCAGCTGACTATTACCTCATCATGGATTAAGGGGATTACATAGCAAACTTGCCCAAAACATTCACACCAACCTTTTTGCCTATCCATACTAAACCCACTTGCCAACATTAGCATCATATCCTTCTATGTCTTGCATATATCTGCCAAAATACCTGTCAAACATAGTAACTGTATCTGATTCCACTTCCTCTGGCAGCTCTGGGCCTGCACTCACTAGACTTTCGAAGAATGAAGGGAAATCTTACTGAAACCTATTGAATATTGAAAGATCTAGGTAGAGTGGACGTGGGGAGGATGGTTTCAATAGTGAGAGAGTCTAGGACCAGAGGGCAAAGCCTCAAAATAGAAAGGTATCCCTTTAGAACAGAAATGAAGAGGAATTTCTTTCACCAGAGGGAGGTGAATTTGTGGAATTCATTGCCGAGTCATTGGGTACGTTTAAAGCAGAGGTTCTTGATTTCTATGGGCATCAAAGTTTGTGGGGAGAAGGCATGAGAAGGTTGAGAAGGATATTAAATCAGCCCTGATCAAATGCACAACAGACTTGACGGGCTGAACAGCCTAACTCTGCTATGTCTTGTGGTCTTATATCAACCACTAATTCCTTCTCCAAATGACCTTGGCCATCTTCAAACAATGCCCTACAGACACAGACACACTATAAGCTCATGAGATGACCTGCTTGGCAAATCCAAGGACCAACCATAACAATCTGGTTACAGGAGCTGGTATAAGAATATGGTTTATAGGACATACGTGAAAGCTTTAGAGAGAGAGTTCAGAGGAGATTTACCAAGATACTGCCTGACTGAGAAAAGGTTGAGTGAGCCAGGGCTTTTCTCCTTACAGAGGTGACTTGATAGAGGTGTACAAGATGGTAAGAGGCATCGATAGAGTGGACAGCCATGCCTTTGTCCCCAGGGTAGAATTAGCTAATATGAGAGAGAATAATTTTAGGTGATTGGTAAAAAGTATGGGGGATGTCAGAGGGGTTTTTTTTGGCACAGAATGGTGGGTAAAACATACTGCCTGGTGGTGGTAGAGACAGATACATTAAAGACATTTAAGGGACATTTAAATAGGCACATTGATGGAAGAAAAATGGAGGGCTATGTGGGAGGGAAGGGTTAGATTGATCTAGGAGCAGGTTAAAGGGTCGGCATAACATCATGGGCCGAAGGGCCTGTACTGTGCTATACTGTTCAATGTCCTGATTCACCTTCCCATACATATGGAGTTCACTCAGTGTGAGTCAGGCAAGCATTCCGGTGGACATATTGTACTTCTCTCAGGACACCCAAGGAATTATTTGTACAGAACTTTCAGTGAGGGGGAAAAGAAAGATCAAGTTTAGTCTTATTTACCATAACTTCCTTCAAACATAATTAAAATACAATATAGATTTGTCCACAGAAATCTCAGCAACATGTCCTTGGAGGTACCTAGTTGTTGATGCTTATGTTCAGACTAAACTAACCAAGAACGCTCTGTCTGTGACGCTTTTAATCAATGTTTTTACAAGTTTAATTTGTTTATGCACCTTCGGAAAGATGTTTGGGTCCAATGGGAACAGGACAGCATTTCGGTAGCAGGTGCCAGGGAAACTTCCCGAAGACTACCCACCTTGAATTTCCACATTTGTTTCAGAACCCTTGCACTGCTTTCCTGAGGAAAGTTTTTTGAATCAAAGTAAATAGATGCTTAACCAAAATATCCCAGTTACTACACAGCAATGTTCCCCAGTCAAAAGTCCTGAAATGAGGAAAATCGGAAAAGAAACAAACTATTCTTCTCACATTCCCATTAATTCTCCCTCACTCCCCGATTGTACCACTCACCTGCATACTGGGGCAATTTCAAACTGCCAGATAAGGGAGGGGGGGGTGGGAAGGGGGCTTTGGGGTGCTAACTGTTTCTCTCATTAATAATGTTATTTGTTCTCTTTGTTTTGTGGATGTCTGCAAAGAGTAAGAATTTCAGGTTGTATACTGTATACATCCTGCTATATTAAATTGAACCATTGAATCACTGAAGCTCCCAAGCAGCATGTGTTTGGGATGAGGGGGCAAAACAGGCGAAACACACAGGGGAAAGATTAGCTTTATGTCACATGTACATCCAAACGTGCTGTGAAATGCGTCATTTGCATCAAGGACAGTCTGAGAATGTACCGGGGGCAGCCCACAAGTGTTTTCCAATCTTCCGGCACCAACACAGCATGCCCACAACTCTCTGACCTTAACCCATATATCTTTGGAACAGGGGAGGAAACCAGAACACCCAGAGGAAACCCACACGGTCACAGGGAGAACATACAAACTCCTTACAGACAACGGTGGGAATTGAATTCCTTTGACTGGCACTGTACTAGTTGTAACATTATACTAGTTGCTACACCACCATGCTGCCGGGGGAGAACGTGCAAACTCCACATAGTCAGCAACTCTCCCAGCTGCCCCAAGACCTCTGCAACCTGGCTTTAGGATCCTCTGTTGGACACACACTGTGTAATCCAGCACATCAGGAATGTTTAATATTGGAGTGCGGATTCTTCACAGCTTGTCTTTACTCCAGTGTTGATTGAAATCATTCTGAATATTGGTTGATTTAACAGTTAGGACAACTTTTATTTAAAACTGGATGTGCAATAATTGAGGATTTTTTCTATTATTGAGATACAGCACAGAATAGGCCTTTCCAGCCCTTTGAGCCACACTGCCCAGTAATCTTCCGATTTAATCAATTTACAATGACCAAATAACCTACAAACCATTATATCCTTAGACTGGGGGGGTGAAACCCACACAGTTTTGGGGAGAACATACAGACTCCTTACAAATAGCAGCAGGAATTGAACCTGGGTTACTTTTTTTTTTTATTAAGTGCAATCGTGAACAATAGCCAGATCAGAAATTCTGATCAAGTCAACTAGTTCCCAAAGAGAACTCTGATAGGCCAATAGATGGTTCACTGCTGTTCAGCGATAGAACACAAAAAAAACATATTATGCTAACATACTGTGGCTCCCAGGATAAATTAGTTTACAATGTCAGGCCAGACATCCTGTTATAAACTAGCAAAGAGCAAGCTGCTGAAGGACCTCAGCGGGCCAGGCAGCATCTGAGGAGCAAAGGGATGGTCAACGTATCAGATTAAGAACCTGCACCGGTCTTGACAAAGGGTCTTGGCCCAAAATTTTTGGCCATCCTTTTCCCTTCACAGAGGGTGTTGGACCTGTTGAGATCCTCCTGTAGTTTTCAGATTCAGATTTATTTATCACAAGTACATCTACATATCCAGGGAAGTAAGTCATTTGCGTTAACATCTAACACACCCAAGATCCCAGCAGCTACAGCTGTGTCTCCTTCCTGCTATGCACAAACTGGAACCAAGACAATAGCACAGTTCCTCATCTAGCCAGTAGCAAGAACAAGGGCGCTGAGGTCCAGGGTCACCTTCGGGCTTGTGTAGTACGGTGACACTTTAGTTTGCCACTGCAGTACCAGTGATGGGCGACTCGGCTGACTCGTGCTTCAATTCTGATCCACAGTGTAATTAGTGCTACACTGTCAAATATGCTGCTGCTTCGCAGATGATGGGATCTGGAGCCAAGAAACTGCTGGAGGAACTCTGAGTTGAACGGCATCTGAGAAGGCAGGGGGACAGCTGACATTTGTGATGCAGGGTCTCAAATGATTTGCCAACCGTCCCTTTGTCCACACAGGTGCCTCTCAACCCGCTGAGTTTTTCCAGCACTGGTTTTTGCCTCTCTCCTATGCCACTATTCTGTAGAAAGTAGGGCAGTTATTCATAGAACCCCAGGTTCATGCATATCCCACTATCATCATGACTATAATAGATGATCTGGTCTTGAAGGCACTGCTGTTAACCGAGACTGCTATGCTCAAGCTCACCGCCTTGGATGGCCACATCCTTCTCAGGACGTGAAGGTCAAAGGTTGTAGAAAGTACAGGCTCTCGCCTATGTTACAAATGGCCGACTTAATGAAGCCCACTCACATCAGCAAGTGTTTAGGATACCATCTGCTGCAGGACAGCAAGCATCTTCTGCCACCTGGGAACTTAAGACTGTGGCCACATTTCTCATTCACAAACTGTCCGGGTTGTGAACAGTTCACAGGAATGGAGCCTGTCAGGGGCAAACAGTTCACTGACAGGTATGTGGTTCCCTAAAATATCACAGGTAGACAGTTTGGTGAAGGTGGCATTTGGTACGCTGGTCTTGCACCAGGGCACTGGTACCTATATTCAATGTCAGGGCACTGAATATAGAAATGGCAATGTTACATCACGGTTGTGTACGACATTGTTGAGACCACATCTGGAGTGCAGAGCTTTCATCAGCCTGTTTTAGGAAGGCCATCACTGAACTGGAAAAAAATGCAAAGAAGATTTACAAGGATACTGCCAGGGCTCGAGGGCCTGAGTCATCGGGAGGGGCTGGGTTGGAGAGAATGAGATTCTTTGGAGCACAAGTGACAGGAGGATGAGCATAGATAGAATGAGTACACTGTCTTTTTCCCAGGGAAGGGGGAACTTAAAATTAGAGGGTATACAGAGGTCAAAGGTGAGAGGGAAGACACTTAAAAGGCAACCAAGGGGCAACTTCAAGGAGAGGTGCTCTGTATATGGAATAAGCTGCCAGGGGAAATCATTGAGGCAAATAAAGTAACTAAAGGTAGTTAAGTAAGCATGTGAGTAGGAGTTCGGAGAGATATGGATCAAATGCAAAGGGGGCTAGTTTGGTAGGTGCCATGGCTGGGACGCACAAGATGGGCCAAAAGGCCTGTTTTCTCATATTCTCCATGAAAGCTCATTTCACTGGATCAGTCAACCAAGCTTCACACTAGATCCTGCAAAGCCAGTGGAACTTCAGACCAGCCTGAGAGCCTCCCTCAGGTTTAAGGTGTAAATGGTTCTCAATGTTCAATATTTTATACCAGGGTGTTATCTGTCTCCTTCTGGATAATTAGGCCACGGTTGAACAGGGAAGAAACACTGCTCACTGTACTTGGCACCTTGACTCCATCACAGATAATTTCCTGTGAGAGCTCCAGTGTGACCCCGACCCACCCCCACACCAATCCTCTGCGTCTGCAGTAGCTGACGCCAGGGGCATAGCCCTCCGGGCTCTGAATGTGCATCAGTACAGTTAACACTGCCATTCTCTGTCTGCGGACCCACCAGGCTCCTGGTGCAAACCACTGGGGTTTACCCCTTCACGGGGTAAAACTAGACAGTGGTCAGGAACATGGAGCCTGTCCTGGCTGTGTGCCCAGGAGTACCAGAACTCTTTCTTATTCACTGGGACACAGAACAACCCCCTTGCTCCAACATGTTCAGCCCCACACACAGTAATTCCTTGTACCCCTACTACCAATTCACTCTAGCACAGGCCATTAACTCCCTTCAAATTTGTTTGTCGTGTAATTCACAGTGCCACAAACATGAGAAACTCTGCAGATGCTAGAACTCCAAATCAACACGCACAAAGTGCTGGAGGAACTCAACAGGCCAGGCAGAAGCTATGGGAAAGAGTAAACAGTCGACATTTTGGACCGAGATCCTTCCCCACGACAGGTCTTGAGTTACAGTGGCCAATTAACACAGCAGTCCATCCGCGGAGCTTGCAACCTCCACGCAGAGAGCAACACAAGGTCAGGGTTAACCCAGCATTAGCAGAGGCGTGAGACAGCAGCACTACCTGATGCACAGCCCCCACGTCAGCAACAAATTAACTCTGACATCTGTACACCTCCACTCGTCTGAAACGGCCAGCAACAAGAGGATGATCTCCATTGGTGCCCAGAAACCTGACAAAACACAGAAGCCAGCTGCTACGTCCTCAGGCAGCTCGTTCCATAGCAACCCACACAAAATGCTGGAGGAACTCTGCAGCTCAGGCAGCGCCTATGGAAATGAACAGACCCTTCTTCAGGACTGGAAAGCAAGGGGGAAAGAGACCAGAACAAAAAGGTGGAGGGAGGGGAAGGAGGGTAGCTGGAAGGTGAAAGGTGAAGCCAGGAGGGTAGGAAAGCTAAAGGTCTAGAGAGGAGGGGACCTCATAGGAGAGGAGAGCCGACCATTGGAGAAAGGGAAGGAGGGGGGGACCCGGGGGAGATGATAGGCAGGTGAGAAGAGATAAGAGGCTAGAGTGGGCCATAGAAGAAGAGGGGAAGGGGTGAGATTTTTTTTTAACTGGAAGGAGAAATTGATATTCATGCTGTCAGGTTGGAGACTACCAGATGGGATGTAAAGTGTTGCTCCTTCACCCTGAGGGTGGCCTCATCATGGCACAAGAGATGGCCACTGAACAACAGGTCACACAGGAATGGGAATCGGAATTAAAATGTTCGGCCACTGGGAAGTTCCCCTTGTGGTGGATGGAGTGGAGGTGCTCAACAAAGCAGTTCCCCAATTGATAGCTGTTCTCACCAACATCGAGGAGGTCGCATCGGGAGCACCGGACACAATAGACCACCCCAGCAGATTCACAGATGAGGTGTTGCGTCATCTGCAAGGACTGTTTGGGGTCCTGAATGGAGGTGAGGGAGGAGGTAAACGGGCAGATGTAGGGCCTTGGCCGCCTACAGGTCCATATACACATCACCCTCTGCATGAAGATGATGCCTCTCAGTTTCCTTTTAAACCTCTTCCCTCTCACCTGAAACCTATGCCCTCTAGTTTGAAATTCCCCTTCTCTGGAATGTGTCCTCTGGATTAAAGCAAAGTAGAGGCTTTGCTTCCAAATATTAAGGGATCCTGACTTTGATGCAGTAACAAAATGACATGACCAGCTGAGATACTACAACTGTCTGAAACACAGTGATGTCGCCGACTTTGTTCCTCCTGTCTCTCAAGCGAGAAGATGGGGCTGCTCACCTACCCAACCTCTTACCCCCTGACCCCTCTCTTTTCTCCTGTCCCTACAGCCCCCACCTCCAGGGGAAGGATTTCTGATGGTGTAGAGTCAGCAGTCTCACACAGCATCAAAACAAGCAGAGAGGCAGCAAGATCCAGGTCCTCACAGCACACCCATTCTTAATTCGGTTAATCATTAATCTTTGACATGACCTTGCTTCTGCACAGGGAGAAAAGGAACACTGGACAGCCAGAAGAAACAATTTCTGCCTAAACCACCCCCTCCACACCCTGCTCTTCACCAACAGTTTAACACCACGTGCTAACGATGAAAATAACAAAACCTGGACTGCTGCAGGAGAAATGGAAGTGGGGGACACAGCGACTCAGTAAGTGGAACCTCTAAAGGGACAGGAGCTGCTCATATGGAGGAGAGGACAGGGAGGTGCCAAGATGGGACACCCAAGATCATCCTCTCCCTCCCAGTGTTTGGGGAGGAATTCTGCCCTCTGAATCTTTCTAAATTCCTCATTTAGCACACCCAAGCCAAGGAACAGCACCTTCATTTCCCCTCGTGTACAGCTGAACTTGAGAATCCTCTCCAGAGGAGGTAGCTGTCCTGCCCAATTGAGCTCTGGTCTCAGAACGA
The DNA here is from genome assembly GCF_030028105.1 of Mobula birostris. NCBI lineage: Eukaryota > Metazoa > Chordata > Chondrichthyes > Myliobatiformes > Myliobatidae > Mobula > Mobula birostris. Next base: position 61,744,795 of record NC_092387.1, read on the forward strand.
TGGCCTGTAAAAGGTCAGTGGGCACATGGCAGAAGAGAACAATCCTGGAGTGCTAGGTGATACAATTGCAAAGAAGGCATAACGGCAGCAAAATGTCATTAGCAGTCTGAGGAGACTTGGTATGTCACCAAAGTTTCTCGCAAACCTCTACAGATGTACGATGGAGAGCATTCTAACTGGATGCATTACCATCTGGCACGGAGGGGCCACTGCACAGGATCCAACAAAGCTGCGGAAAGTTGTGAACTCAGCCAGCTCTATCATGGGCACTTGCATCCCCAGCATCCAGGACATCTTCAAAAGGCGACGCCTCAAGAAGGCAGCAACCATCGTTAAGTCATTACCCATCATCCAAGACATGCCCTACCATCGCTTCTACCATCAACGAGTTGGTAGAGAAGCCCACAGACAGTTTAGAAACAGCTTCTTCCCCTCCACCATCTGATTTCTGAATGGACACTGAACCAATTACACTACAGTATATCACTATTTTTTTCTTTTCTTTTTTTCTCTTTTTGCACTACTTATTTAATTTAATTTTTATATATACTTATTGTAATTTACAGTTTATTATTATGTATTGCAATGCACTGCTGGCACAATATAATAAATTTCACAGCATATTCCAGTGATGTTAACTTGATTAAACCTGATTCGGATCCTGATCATATCCTTTTCCCACCACCGTGCAGACAAGCATACACTCTACATCCTCTTTGGACGGGGGCAACTGGGACTGCCACACATTCCAGCACCAACATAGCATGCAGAACAACACAGCAACTAAACAACAGAAAAGCAACACCTTTTCCTCACTCCCAACAACCCCCTCCCCATACATACATACACATACACACACACACACACACACACACACACACACACAACCAATCCCAGGACCAGTCTCAACCTCCAGCCCCTGGCCTGGAGTCACAGACACTGGACCTCTGATTTCTGGATACATGACTCAGTAAGCTGGGAGGGTTTTATCCCCCTCTCCAGGAGTTAGGGGCCACAGGGCATCATCCAATGTTTAAGACCCCAACTCACTCTTCATTAACCTTATATTTATTTTTTTAAATAGAGCATGGAATAAGCCCTTCCTGCTCTTTGAGCCACTATGCCCAGCCATCCTTCCAATTTAACCCTAGCCTAATCACAGGACAATTTACAATGACCAGTTAACCTACCAACCGATATGTCATTGGACTGAGGGAGGAAACCAGAGCACCTGGAGGAAACCCATGTGGTCACAGGGAGAACGTACAAACTCCTTACAGCCAGCAGTGGGAATTGAACCCAAGTCACCTGTACTGTAAAGCGTGGTGCTAACCACTGTAGAGAATTAACCCCTGCCGGCTTTAACTTCCATGTCCAGACTGGACCTTATAGCCTTCTCCACTTATAAAGATCTAATTACGGCTAATAACTTGCACGAAGTCTCAAGCGACCAACATAGTGTGATCCAATCCATCTGCCGCCTGACAAATCGGAAATGCCGATGGTTTAGCATCTACCCCACCCGGTGGCATGTACCACACTCGCTTTATATCTGGAGGCTTCTGTTGTCATATTCTCTTCACTTCCAGCTTCTGTGTAATCTTTACCTGGGTTACTTGGTTCACTGGGAAATATATAAAAAAGGTCTGGAAAACCTGCCAGTTCAGCAGCAAAGACCTGAGTGTGCTAGATTATCCGAGGTTTACTGTACCAACAGATCGTACTGTTCTCGTTAGATCCTTTATTGAATATTAGTTGATACCTTTCCAAAAATCCAAGCCCAATAATGATAACTAGGAAAAAGACAGAGACAGAGAAAGACAGAGAGAGACAGGGAGAACACCGAAGAGGTAAACAAGGCTCAGAATGCCAGCCAGCAACCTGCTCCATCATGAACAGCCCCAGGAGAGATGATGAAAGGTCATCCGTGGCCTCCTCCACGTTGGGGTTACTGCATTGCTGATATTCTCTGCTGCCTTACTTGTACCATACGGGTTCAAGTGCAGCGTATGGACAAAACTGAAAGCAAAATCAAGGCTAAGAAGTGACAGGGTCTGCGTTTCTCCCGCCCAGCAAGCCCACCTACTTGACAAGTGGGAACAGAAACTGGAAGAGGGGGAGCTAAAATTAAACAGTAAATAACCAAGGTCAGAGTTTGTGTCTGCAGAATACTTGTCAAGGTTAATCACTGTTCAGCTCCAGCTTCACCCTGGTGGCTTCTGAGAGTTCTGTTTAGTAACAGGGCACAGGAACTAATATCTAATCCTGTAGGGCGGTCCCTTCCTGGGATCCATTTTCTACACATTACAAAGGAAGCCTCCAACATGATGGCATGAACATTGATTTCTCAAACTTCCAGTATATTTTTTTTCCACTCCCTCTACAATTTCCTACTCAGGCCTCTTACTACTTCTCCTCACCTGCCTGTCACCTCCTCCTTCCCTTTCTCCCGTGGTCCACTCTCCTCTCCTATCAGGTTCCTTCTGCAGCCCTTTGCCTTTTCCACTTATCACCCCCAGCTTCTTACTTCACCCCCCCCCTCCATCTACCAGGCTTCACCTTCTCCTCCTCCCCCTCCCCCACCACCTTCCTCTTCTGGCCTCTCCAGCACTCACGAAAGGTCGCGGTCTGAAATGTCGACTGTTTATTCATTTCCACAGATGCCACCTGACCTGCTAAGTTCCTCCAGCCTTTTGTTTGAGTTGGTCTGGATTTCCAGCATCTGCAGGACCTCTTGTGTTTACGCATTACAAAGGAACCCTTCATAAAACCAGTGCCACTTTGTCAACGAGGGAAGGCGATCTAAACTGATATTTTCCACAGATTCTAATGAAATATACATTGCATCCTTTGAGGGGACAATGATGAGTCGCCCAGAATAGACTAACTCCATTTCGGCATGATCATTGATGTTGAACAGGTTACTTCAAATTGCTAGTCAAACCTGATAAGTTCCAAGATAGGAAAGCATTTAATTGGAGTAAGGGGAATTATGAAGCTATCAGGCAGGAACTTGGAAGCATAAACTGGGAACAGATGTTCTCAGGGAATTGTACGGCAGAAATGTGGCAAATGTTTAGGGGATATTTGCATGGCGTTCTGCATAGGTACGTTCCAATGAGACAGGGAAAGGATGGTAGGGTAGAAGAATCGTGGTGTACAAAGGCTGTTGAAAATCTAGTCAAGAAAGGCTTACGAAAGGTTCAAAAGACTAGGTAATGATAGAGATCTAGAAGATTATAAACCAAGTAGGAAGGAATTTAAGAATGAAATTAGGAGAGCCAGAAAGGGCCATGAGAAGGCCTTGGTGAGCAGGATTAAAGAAAATCCCAAGGCATTCTACAAGCATGTGGATAAGAGGTGAGAGAATAGGACCAACCAAGTGTGACAGTGGAAAAGTGTGTAAGGAACCGGAGGAGAGAGCTGAGGTACTTTGCTTCAGTATTCACTACGGAAAAGGATCTTGGCAATTGTAGGGATGACTCACAGCGGACTGAAAAGCTTGAGCATGTAGACATTAAGATAGAGGATGTGCTGGAGCTTTTGGAAAGCATCAAGTTGGATAAGTCTCCCGGACAGGATGCGATGTACCCCAGGCTACTGTGGGAGGTGAGGGAGGAGATTGCTGAGCCTCTGGCAATGATCTTTGCATTATCAGTGGGGACAGGGGAGGTTCCAGAGGATTGGAGGGTTGCAGATGTTGTTGCCTTATTCAAGAAAGGGAGTAGAGATAGCCCAGGAAATTATGGACCAGTATCTTGCTTCAGTGGTTGGTAAGTTGATGGAAAAGATCCTGAGAGGTAGGATTTATGAACATTTGGAGAGGCATAATATGATTAGGAATAGTCAGCATGGCTTTGTCAAAGGCAGGTTGTGCATTACAAACCTGATTGAATTTTTTGAGGATCGGACTAAACAAGTTAATGAAGGTAGAGCAGTAGATATAGTGTATATGGATATCAGCACGGCACTTGACAAGGTATCCCATGCCAGGCTTATTGAGAAAGTAAGGAAGCATGGGATCCAAGGGGACATTGCTTTGAGGATCCAGAATTGGCTTGCCCACAGAAGTCAAAGAGTGGCTGTAGACAGGTCATATTCTGCATAGAGGTTGGTGACCAGTGGTGTGCCTCAGGGATTATTTCCTGATGACACAAAGGTCGGGGGTGTTCTGCATAGTGTGGAGGGCTGTCAGTGGTTACAGCGGGACATCGATAGGATGCAAAACTGGACTGAGAAGTGGCAGATGGAGCTCAACCCAGATAATTGTGAGGTGGTTCATTTTGGTAGGTCAAATATGATGGCAGAATATAGTACTAATGGTAAGACGCTTGGCAGTGTGGGGGATCAGAGGGATCTTGGGATCCTAGTCCATAGGACACTCAAAGTTGCTGTGTAGGTTCACTGTGTGGTTAAGAAGGCATACAGTGTATTGGCCTTCATCAACCATGGGTTGAGTTCAAGAGCCGAGAGGTAATGTTGCAGCTATATAGGACCCTGGTCAGACCCCATTTGGAGTACTGTGCTCAGTTCTGGTCGCCTCACTACAGGAAGGATGTGGATGCCATAGAAAGGGTGCAGAGGAGATTTACAAGTATGTTACCTGGATTGGGGAGCATGCCTTACGAGAATCAGTTGAGTGAACTCGGCCTTTTCTCCTTGGAGTGACAGGGGATGAGAGGTGACCTGATGATTTTTAGTTGCACACTCCCAGGTGTCCACCTCCTTTGAACTATTCCACACAAAATCAAAGCAAATCGCTCCAATGTCAGTTCAGGAGACAGGGAATATCACACTTTTTGTACTTCCCAAGGTTTACTGAACCCTCTGTAATTCTGATACTCTGTATAAGATGAAGACAGGCATTGATCGTGTTGATAGTCAGAAGCTTTTTCCCAGGGCTGAAATTGCTATCACGAGAGGGCATAGTTTTAAGGCGCTTGGAAGCAGGTATAGAGGAGATGTCAGGGGTAAGTTTTTTTTAAGCAGAGTGGTGAGTGCGTGGAATGGGCTGCCGGTGATGGTGGTGAAGGCAGATACAATAGGGTCCTTTAAGAGACTCCTGGATAGGTACATGGAGCTTAAAAATAGAGGGCTATGGGTAACCCTAGGTAATTTCTAAAGTACACATTTGGCACAGTATTGTGGGTCGAAGGGCCTGTATTGTGCTGTAGGTTTTCTATGTTTCTAAGTCACCCAGCTGCTTGAAATCTACAGAAAAATATCCCACAGAAAGACATGCCACAGAACATAGCATGGGTTCTAGTCAACAATTCTGCCTTCAAAGTCTCCACACCAAATGAAATAACAGAACCACTCTACAGGTACATCACTCTTGTCTGTGCTATGGTGCATCACAACAGCCACATTTCGGTCGACTAGTACCTGCACTTTGATATTTTACCTGCCTCAGGATCAGCTCCTGAACACTGAGTTCACATTACACAACGGAGAACACTGCTTACTGAAGGCTGCAGGGTTCTTTAGTTGCACACTCCCAGGTGTCCACCTCCGTTGAACTATTCCACACAAAATCAAAAGCAAATCACTCCAATGTCAGTTCAGGAGACAGGGAATATCATACTTTTTGTACTTCCCAAGGTTTACTGAACCCTCTGTAATTCTGATACTGTCCTCTAACTCTGGAAGTTCCAAATATTACAATCAATGTTATCTCGTGAACAAAGTCACCAGAGTCAAGTGCTTTAAAGCAGTATCTTTATTCAACAAAATGAGACACTGCAGGTGTCATATGGAGATCCTTTCAGAGGAAGAAGATCTACTCGACCCAACACTACACAACATTCTAGATGCTGAAGATCAAAGAGCAATTCAGGTCAATTTCACATTTACAAGGCATCCACAATGCTGCCCTTCAACTACACACTTCCCTCTTTGCACCCACACTACAGAAAACCAAATGACACCCAAATAATAGATATAAATTAGCATTGTTTCGTCTTTCAATTAACTGTGGTTCATGGTTCTTAGGAACCCATTGTTCAGAGCTACATTTTAAATTTAATATACAGTCCATATTCAGATCTGAAGATTGGTGGTTGAAGTTACTTGCTATTTGTGCTAACCACAAAAACGCTCTAACACGCCAACACTGGAAGTTCCAAATATTGAAGTCTAATTTGCTGCACAATAACGCCAGTTCTGTGCTTCAACTGAATTGCAATTCAATTTTCAAAAAGAAATTCATCATTTAAAACAAAGCAGATACAAAATAGCACAATGGTTGTCTTTCATTTGTAATGCAAAACTATTTATCACAAAAATCTATAAAGTTACAATTGAACAATGAACATGCCAGCTCCTGAACTGGAGTTGGAGGTGGGGGAAGAGGGAGAGGGGTTATAGAAAGCTGTCTCAAAACAGCATTCACTGGGGGGTCAGGGTCAATCAGTTGACCTCTGTACCAACCGCTGGATGCTACATCGAGACCAATCCCCACCGAAGTATCTAAGCCACATTCTCATGCAGAACAGAGAGGTCAATCAGAGTTGGGAACTCAATTCTTGCAACTTCAGCTGACTTACCTGAGATATACAAGGGAGGTACTTGGAAGGCTGCTGTCGTCACAAGCTCCGGTGTTAAATACTACCCAACAACCAGGAATTTATACCCAGATTCCAACTGCATTTGCTCAAAACAGTGCTAACCAAATTAGCCCCATGAAACAGAGGAAGTACGGAAAGGCAAGGTAAGGTCTTGACTCCCACCCTCCCCATAAATAATCCTTGTTGGGAAACAAGTCCTGGGGAGGTACAGGGAAGGGGTGCTGGAGGATTAACCGAGCAAGTAATCCCAATGCTGAGATTCCTGGAAAATGCCCAGCTAGGGCATGTGGGGGGGAACTAAATAGCTATTAGGAAAGAAGGTTAATATCTCCACAAGGAGAGCCATACACAGACAGGATTTATAGAAAACAACCTCTGCAAGGCTTGAGCAGTTTGGGGAAGGGATGAGCTATGGTTTCTTTCACCTGTTCCCACCAACACCGTCCTGGCAAAACCGCAAACATGGCCAGGCACAAACAGCGCTTCTTGGAATGACTGTATCCAAACACATAACACAAAAGAGGCATGGGCAGTACTTCAACAGGAACGTGATTCACAAAGTAGACAGCAAAGGCTTCACAGAACACCACAGCCCCTGAGGTGGATGGAAGCCCCATTCCATCGGAACGGTGACAGAACAAGCTCCTGACTAGGTCACACACTAGGGAGCTGATAGAGACCATATGCAAATTCAAACAATCACTGATGCTTACGAAAGACACGACAACCAAGGTAGAGAGAGGTCAGCCTACCTTTCTGGCAGTGGTTGGCACTCCAGCAGCGATAGTTGTACTGGTTGTACACACTCGTCTTCACGCACAGTGGTCGATCCTCCATGGTTCCCGGACAGACATCCCCACACTCGTTCTGCTGCTTATTCCGATCGATGTAATTATTTTCCACAGAATCCAGGATAAAGGACCAGTCAATGGTGGATAAGTAACAGAGGTCGTGGTTTTTCTCAATCCGCACGGCGCCACGTGTGATGTTCTGGAGACTGTACAGTCCGATCTCCTTCAGGTGAGTCATTTCAAAGATGACCAGAGCGTAGTTGAAGAAGAGGCGGACGCCCCGGATGACAGCGAGATTGGGGAAGAGATCCCGCAACGTCTCGAGCCCATAGACGCGGTAGAGCAACAGGTACTCAGTGATGACGGTCAGCTTTGGGAATCGCAGGGCACGGAAGTCCTCCGCCTTGCCGCTGATTAGCAGGATTTGCAGGTAACCCTCAATGATGGTGCAGTTCTCCAGCTGCCGAAGATCCGACACCTGGTTCCTAATATCCATGCCGTTGCATACTGGAAGGGAAATGAAGCAATCAGTGTTAGTCCTCCCATTCTCTGCCATTAACCACAAAAAATGCCCCAGCCTGCTAAACATCAGGCGAGACGGAGACCCTTGTTAGTGTCAGTCCTCTCATTCTCCGCCATTAACCATAACAGTCAGGAAAAAAAATGCCCCAGCCTGCTAGACATCAGGCGAGACGGAGACCCTTGTTAGTCTCAGTCCTCTCATTCTCCGCCATTAACCATAACAGTCAGGAAAAAAAATGCCCCAGCCTGCTAGACATCAGGCGAGACTGAGACTGAGAACACGCCCAACACAAGGCAGATCTTACCTGAGACGGGAGATAGGGGAATTGTACCATTATTTCAGTGCGGAAAGGAAAACGAAAGGTCTGCCAAGCTAACTAGACTCAAAAGATTAAAATCCAAATAACACCTGCACAGTACAGTAGTGTAGCGGCTAGTGTAATGCTTTAGAACACCAGCCATCAGAGTTCAATCCCTGCCACTATCGCTAAGGAGTTTGTTCATTCTCCCCGTGGTCATGTGGGTTTCCTCCCACATTCCAAAGATGCACAGGTTAGAGTTGGTGAGTTGTAGACGTGCCATGTTGGTCCTAGAAGCGTGGTGACACTCGCTGGCTGCCCCCAGCACATCCTCAGACTGTGTTGGCCGTAGATGCAAAGGACACATTTTACTGCCTGCTTCAATGTATGTGTGACAAATAAAGCTAATTGCCAAGCCGCCATGGCCTGCTCTACTGCCGCGATGAGGCCACACTCAGGTTGGAGGAGCAACACCTTATATATTTCATCTGGGTAGTCTCTAAACAGATGACATGAACATCGATTTCTCGATCTTCCAGTAATTCCTCTCTCCCCCCCCCCCACTTCATCATTCCCATTTCTCTCTCTTACCTTACCTCTTTACCTGCCCATCACCTGCCTTTGGTTCTCCTCCCCCTTGCCATTCTTCCATGGCCTTCTGTCCTCTCCTATCAGATTCCCCCTTCTCCAGCCCTGTATCTCCTTCAACAATCAACTTCTCAGCTCTTTACTTCACCGCTCCCCCCACCCCGCCCCCAGGTTTCACCTATCACCTAATACCTTTTACTTCTTCCTTCCCACATCCCACCTTCTTATTCCGACCTCTCCTCTCTTTATTTTTCCAGTCCTGATGAAGGGTCTCAGCCCGAAACGTCGGCTCTTTTCCATAGGTGCTGCCTGGCCTGCTGAATTCCTCCAGCATTTTGTGTGTATTACTTTGATTTCCAGCATCTGCCAATTTTCCCTTGTTTCTAATCTGCTAAACTCAGTTAAGAAAACAAAAAGTCATTACAGCACGGTGTCCTTGACTGACAAGAGCAAATTCAAACATCTGAGAGACCTACACTGTACTTCGGGCTCATCCTGAGAGATTTACTGCCAAGTTGTTTCTATTTTTAGGGGATAGCGCCAAAATGCAACTCTCAGGCAAGGATTTCCTGCGCTAATGCACAATTAGAATTCACTGAAGCAAATCGGTCGTGATGTAAACCTCTCCTGAAGCTCGCTGTTAAGACGTGGCCAAGCAACATCTAAGGTTGCACCTACAATAGCTCTGATACCTGAGGGTGCATAACAATCCCCACCCCACCCCCCAACAAGAGCTCATGCCAGTCACGGCAATGCGTCACTGAGCTGCACTGACCAAACAAGCCCAGCGGTACTGGCTAATCTCAGCCAAGCAGCCGCATGGTTATCATTTAATGGGTCTTACTGGGAGATGAAGAAAACAGCCAGGACTCCCACTGGTTTCTTTCCAGCGATTCATGCTGGCAACAACTGTGTGAATGAGAGAAGATAAAGCTTAGTTGCCAAGTCCAAGGACAATGAACTTTGCTGGGTGCAGTCCGAATCAGTTTGCACAACTCTCACTGGCTCCACTTCCACTCCATAAACTCATCCAAAACTCTCCAAATTGCATCCTAAATCACCAAGGCTTCTCACCATCCCACATCATCTTACAGATGATCTTAAACACAGTTTTGAATAGCTGTATGGCAAGGTCTCCCTCCAGCTCAAGTCACCCCATCCTTTCAAACACCCAGAGATCCTCCAGCTCGCTGCCAACCCTGTCACAACGTTCATCTGTCCCTCACTACTGGGAGCTACCAGTGAGACCCTTCCCTCAATCTCATCCCCTCAAAGACATCCCCTTTGTCCACTGCCTAATTTGCCTCCTCTTAACATATTTCTGTGACTTGGTATGTCACCAAAGGCTCTCGCAAAATTTCTACAGATGTACCGTGGACAGCATTCTACATCACCATCCGGCGTGGGAGGGACTGCAGCACAGGATTGGAAAACGCTGCGGAAGGCCGTGAGCTTCAGTGAGTTTCATCGCGGCCGCTAGCCTCCCCGGCAGCGAGGACATCTTCAAAAGATGATGCCTCAAAAAGGTGGCATCCATCATTAAGGACCCCCATCACCCAGATACGCCCTGTTCTCATTACTACCATCAAGGAGGAGGTACAGGAGCCTGAAGACACAGACAGACATACACACACACACACACACACTGATTCAGGAACAGCTCTGCCATCTGATTTCTGAACGGAAAATGAGCCCATGAACATTACCTCACTATTTAACTGTTTTTATATTTTATATATATACACACACATATACACACACACACACACATATATATATATATATATATAAATAAAAACACACACATACATAGTTACTGTAATTCACAGTTTTTATTAAGTATTGCATTGTACTGCTGCTATGTACTTTCACGGCGTATGCTGGTGATATTAAACCCAATCCTGATGCTTTGCCGGTGAGCAAAGGAACTGGACTGACATCCTTTGGGGATTATAAAGATGAGGGGGTGATCCACATAGCTGTGCAGTTAGTAAAGTTGCTGCCTGGTAGCACCAGTGACCCAGATTGCAGTCCGACCTCAGGTGCTGTCTATGTGAAGTTTGCATGTTCTACAGGACTGTCTTGGTTTCCTCAGATTGCTCCAGTTACATCCCAACGTTGTGAGGATTGGTTATTTTACGTTGTACATGCCCCCACCCGGCGTACAGGTAGGTGGTAGAATGGGGGAGGTGGGGTAGGAGTCGATGGGAACGCAGGGAGATTTCTAAAAATGGAATTTGGTGTAAGAATACCACAAATGGTGGTTAAAACAGGCTTGATGGGCTGAATGGCCCTTTTCCATTCTGTATCTCTTAATAGGGAAATGACAGGGTGGACATCAACATTTTTTCCCTTTGTAGGGCAATCTCGAACGAGGGGACACAGTCACGAGATTAAATTAATTACTTCAACCTGAGCTGCACAGGAACTTCTTGCAGAGCGTGGTGAATATTGAGTTCCCTGTCCTGGAGGCTACAGAGGCTGGATCTTTGGGAGTGCTTAAAGATGAGGTATAAACTTTTTGGGGGGGGGGGGGGGGAATTGAGAAACTGATGCCTACTTCTAGCTGTTAACTTGAGGAATCGAGAGGAAAGCCCGAAATCAGCAGTGCAGAAAACTACCAAGACGCAGAGGGCAGACATAAGGTACAGGCCAGTCCCTGATTACAGATGTCCATTTTACTGACACCCAAATGAGATCCCACAATGTCAATTTACTCAAAAGTTCTACCTGCATACAAATGTTTGCTGCTATGAATGGCAGAACCAGTCCCCTCTCAGCCTGTCTCGCCTTTTAATCAAATTTCTTTCAGACCTGTGTGTTTTTGATGTCATTCATTACAATAGACGTTGTGGCAGTACGGTTAGCACACCAGGTGATTTTGCACATTTTGAGCACGCGCAGAACCCCCCCCCCCCACCCCAAAAAAATCAATAAGCACTCTAGCAAACTGTTCAATTTTATCACATCTGATACCAGCGTTCACTGGTGCTTACATAACACAAGGCTCCTGCGGAATCAGATCTTTATCACGTATAAATGGTTGTCTTCACATGACACTCTTCCTATCACTGCACGGCCTACCACTGGGGAGTGTGAGAGAAGGCAGCGTTCTTGTCTCTCGTGGAATGAGCCCCTTGACTTTAATTATATGCCCCATAAGTTGAATTAATAAGCATTCATTGTATTATTTCCTTTCCTCCAAAAATGTGTCATCATAGTAAATCAGACTGGTGCTGTACACAATGATATGGCTTCATCATTAGTTTGCATTAACCCATCCCAAATTATTGTCATCACTACCTACAACAATCCTATAACCAAATGAACCTCGCCCAGCCACTTAAAGTGGATTCGTACAAGCCTCACACCATCTCAGGACTTCTTGTCGCACTTTGCTTGAATTGGGCACAACTGCTTACTGTGATGCAAGAGGCCAGTCTGCCCATCGTGTACCAGCACAGCAGTCCAGTCTTCTGGAAGAACTCTTGCAATTCGAGCAGCATCGTAGGAGATAAACCTGATGGGGGGTTTCAACCTGAAACTCTGACAATTCCTTTCCTCCCAGAGGCTGCTCGACTGGCTGATTTCCTCCAGCACATTTCAGCATCTGCAGCCTCTGGTGCCTCTTATCCAATCAGTCCTTTTCCGCGTTTTCCAAACTCCCGTCACTTGTTCCCTCTCACTTGCCATTCGACTCTCTTCATTCATCTTACCATCCGCCGACAACTGGAATACCATCCAAATACACCCAAGGGCCATTCAGCCCTTCAAGCCTGCCCCACAATTCAATATGATCACAGGTGGTCTTTCCCAGTCAATCCTTTAGTACCAGAATTGCACCACCTTCAATTCAGAATCAAAATCAGGTGTCATGAAATTTGTCGACTTTGTGGCAGCAGTACATTGCAATAGATAATAAATACTGTAAATTAAAGTATATACTATGTATGTATAAAATTTTGGAATGATTTGTATGGGTGGCTTGCAAAGCAGTTTCTGCACTGTATCTCAGTACATGTGGCACTAATAAACCGATTATAAATTTTGCCCTCACAATCTGCGAGGGTAGACAACTCCTACAAAGGGTAATTTACAGCCAGAAGAAAACAGGAGCACCCGGGGGGGAAGCTTACGCGGCCACAGGGAGAACGCGCAAACCCCACGTAGACAGCACCTGACCTGAGATCAAGCTGGAAGACGAGTCTCTATAACTGCACCGTGGAGAGTAAACCTGATTTACAGACCCATTCAATGATGAAGGCAGCACGGGATAAGCATGAAGGTAAAGTAAATGAAGCAATACCAGTTAATTCAAACTTAAAAGTGCAAACTGTGGCTCATGATTCACATTACAAGTCGACTCAGTGCCAACCCAGTTGAATTTGGGTTTCTATCGACATAAAGAACTCAGTGATGAATCACAGGCTAAGGAAATATAGGTCAGGGGCTGTGCGTGACGCAATACACTTCCCGTCACTGCCCCCCCCCACACGCACACACTGGGTGCATGTACCAGCCTCAGAGTTAACATTCTGCGCTGTGACCTGATCGGGAGCTCACTTGCTGTGTCTAAGCGGGCTTTAATCTGCAGCAGCAGGATTCAATTTACATCAGTGAATAAAAATTGAATCTAAGCCAGCCATGTAAACTGGTTATTTTGTTAAATCAGTCGCACGACTCAATTAATTCTCGTTCAACCATCCGCAACCCCCCCACCCCAAAATTTTTTAAAAATCAATTACCATCTGGGATGGGGAGAACCCAAAAGGGGAGGTAATTTTTTCTTTCTTATCTTCCGCTCTTCTTGTAGGGGTTCCACGGCATTTGGTATCTGTGGTACCTCGCTCATTTTTTAACCATATAACCATATAATAATTACAGCACGGAAACAGGCCATCTCGGCCCTTCTAGTCCGTGCCAAACTCTTACTCTCACCTAGTCCCACCGATCTGCACTCAGCCCATAACCCTCCATTCCTTTCCTGTCCATATATCTATCCAATTTAACTTTAAGTGACAACATCAAACCTGCCTCAACCACTTCTGCTGGAGGCTTGTTCCACACAGCTATCACTCTCTGAGTAAAGAAGTTCCCCCTCATGTTACCCCTAAACTTTTGCCCTTTAACCCTCAACTCATGACCTTTTGTTTGAATCTCCCCCCACTCTCAATGGAAAAGCCTATCCATGTCAACTCTATCAATCCCCCTCATAATTTTAAATATCTCTATCAAGACCCCCTCAATCTTCTATGTTCCAAAGAATAAAGACCCAACTTGTTCAACCTTTCTCTGTAACTTAGGAGATGAAACCCAGATAACATTCTAGTAACTCTAATTTTTTTTTAAACTGTAATGGGAGTTTAGAGACTTTCGTTGCCAAGACATTCGATTAGGCAAGGCAAAGTTCGGCTCATTTTGCAAACACAAATACTTCACCCAAGCTGTAGGGTAACAAGCAAGTGAGCAACTAGGCTCATAATTCCCTGCCACCCGCCACCCACCCCCCGCCTTTTCCATGTTGTATCCAGTCCTGCCAGAGTTGAGGAGTCCAGCCTCCATATGGACCAGGAATTGAACCTGGAAGCACACGGGCTTGTACAATTCACCACGATAGGCAGTGCATGAGATCCGAACACTTGAAACCGAGATACTGTCTTTTTTATTCAGCCCATAAGATTCTGGCCTTGCTGCCAAAAAAAAACTGAAAGGTGCTAATTCCATAACATCCTCATTTGCGCATGAACCAGATTCCTGAAGCAGACAAAGAAAATGTCACTTAAGATTCAAGGATTTCACACCTTACTATGCAGATTTTAAAAATCTATTAAACAAATTTTACGCAAGCACTAAGTAGAGAAAAAAATTCCTGGCAAAATTCAAAACAAAATGGAATTATGCGAGACACTTTAACTACGTCTTACTAATAAACAGATTTTTTCCAGCCCCCACACACACCCACCCCACGGTTCTTGGTGGGTTTACTACACGAACAGAGAAAGCTCACAGTGTCATGGCGCAGTGCTGCTTCATAACAGCAAATTCAATCCTGAGCTCTGGTGCTGTCTGCGCGGAGTCTGCACGCTCTCCCTGAAACCGAGTGAGTCTCCCTCCCCCAGGGTGCTCCGGCTTCCCCCCACATCCCTGAGATGAGGGCTGCTGTGTTAACTGGCTGTCGGAAATACTGCGGGTGGTAGAAACAGTTGTACGGAAATTTAGCAAGTGGATGGGTTTGTTCTTTGACTCGCATAAACTCGATGGGTTAAATGGCCCCCTAAATTGTGGAGAAATATAGAGACATTAATTTGTAGTATAATACCGGGACTTTAAGTTTAAGGCTCCAGATCCATCCCTCTCCCACTGAGCTGCAGTCACTTCTCCTGAGCACCTCTGTCTTAGAGAGGTGGTCAAAAGGCGGGAGGAAAGAGAGCAGCGTGATGTGCGTGCGCAGCCCTCCAGCGAAAAACAATATTGTATCTGTTAAATAGGGGCCATGGACAATTCTGATTTGATGGAGACGGACGTGAAAGCACAGAGGAACATCTGGAAAAAATTTCTGCAACACCAGTTCGCTGCTGTGGTTACTGCGCGATCGGGAATCTTTCAGAGGGAAGGCCTCAAAATCCCCGGCTTTGCCTGCTGTTGGCGACCGAGATGGAGGTCGAATCGTTCGGATAGCGATGGCACTCAGTGCTCGGTGTCGGAGAGCTGATCAGAGGTTCGAAGTTTTCAGACGACTCAGAGTCGGACCGTGGTCGGGTATGGCAGGGAGAGTTTTTCTTCCTTCTCCCGTCTGCGTGAGATGTGGGACATTTGAGAGACTTTGAACTTTTACTGTGCTCATGGACTTCTTCATCAAGTTATGGTATTGTTGCACTCTTGTAACTATATGTTATAATTATGTGGTTTCGTTAGTTTTTTCAGTCTTGGTCTGTCCTGTTTTTTGTGATATCACACCGGAGGAAATATTGTATCATTTCTTAATGCATGCATTACTAACTGACAATAAAAGAGGATTGCGTGTCTTCATAATCCAAAAAAAATCCAAGTACACTTATAGTCAAAATATGTATACATTATAAGGAGATTCATCTCCTTACAGGCAGCCACAAAACAAAGAAACCCAAAAGAACCCATTAAAAAAAGACCAACAAACACCCAATGCGCAGAGACAGAGAGGGGAAAAAACACAAATCGGTCAAACAATAAAAGCAAGCAACAGCGTTCAGAAGGAAAGTGAGTCCATAGACACGAAGCCTAGAGCAGGTCCTTGGCCTCAGCCTCAGTTCATAAAAATGCCGTGGAGCTCGCAGACACGAAACCCAGAGAAGTGGAAGCAGACCCACTACACAGAAATCTAGACAACCTTGCAAGTGGAGGCGCTACACTGTCTTAGGCAACACACACACACACAAAGCTGGAGGAACTCAGCAGGCCAGGCAGCATCTATGGAAAAGAGTACGGTCACCGTTTCAGGCCGAGACCCTTCGGCAGGATCTCAGCCCGAGATGCTGACTGTGCTTTTTTTTTTCATAGTTGCTGCCTTTCCTGCTGAGATCCTTCAGCATTTTGTGTGTGCTGCTCGGATGACCGGCACCTGCAGATTTTCTCTTGTTTGTGACTGTCTCAGGTACCGTCTTCGACTGAGGCATTACACTGAGACTCCATCTAAGTCCGATGTTTCAAAGAAAACACTGTTTAAAAAAGCAATTGAGTTTTCTCTATTCACTTCTTTTTCAGGACCATCAACATATTACAAAAACTGTACTTTCTGTGATAGCGCAAGGAAGCAAATTGATTGTCACATTCCTACTATAACTACTACATTTAAAAAGTCATTAATTAGCTGTAAAGTTAAAGTTTCTTCTCCTGTTTCCTGGGAAAGAGAAACTTGCAACTTTTACTGCCACTGCGAACAGGTCTTGTGGATGACACAATCATGCTAACAAGAAAACCCAAAGCCAACATAGAGCAAAAATAGTGGGAAATCCTGGAGTGGTCAAGTCAGATTCCAGACCTCAATCCAATTGAGAATTTGTAGCTGGACTTGAAAAGGACTGTTCACTCACAATCCCCATGCAATCTGACAGAGCTTGGGCAGTTTAGTAAAGAAGAATGGGGAAAAATTGTAGTGTCCAGATGCGCAAAGCTGATAGAGACCTATCCACACAGACTCAAGGCTGTAATTGCTGCCAAAGGTGCATCTGCTAAATACTAACTTAAAGGGGTGAATAATTATGCAATCAATTATGTTCTGTTTTATATTTGTAATTAATTTAGATCACTTTGTAGAGGGTGTTTTCACTTTGACAGGAAAGAGTCGTTTTCTGTTGATCAGTGTTAAAGAAGACAAATTAAATCCACTGTGATGCAATGCTGTAAAACAATAAAACATGAAAACATGCCAAGAAGGGGTGAATACTTTTTATAAGCACTTTTATACATTCCAGAGAGGAAGAAGTATTGTAAAGGAAAGATGACACAAGCATGGCTAACAAGAAGTCAAAGCCAACATAAAAGTCAAAGAGACAGCGTATAATAGAGCAAAAATAGTGGGAAGTTAGAGGATTGGGAAGCTTTTAAAAACCAACAGAAGGCAACTAAAAAGTCATTAAGAAGGTAAAGATGGAATATGGAAGTAAACTAGCCAGTAATATTAAATAGAACACCAAAAGTTTCTTCAGATGCATAAAGTGTAAAGTAGAGGTGAGAGTG
This sequence comes from Mobula birostris, assembly GCF_030028105.1. Classification (NCBI taxonomy): domain Eukaryota; kingdom Metazoa; phylum Chordata; class Chondrichthyes; order Myliobatiformes; family Myliobatidae; genus Mobula; species Mobula birostris. The sequence goes on from NC_092387.1 coordinate 61,762,276, forward strand.
GATATCGGACTACTGGAAAACGATGCTGGAAAAGTCGTAATTGGGGACAATGAAATGGGGGGGGGGGGATGAACTGAATAAATATTTTTTGCATCAGTCTTCACTGTGGAAGACACTAACACTATGGTGGAGGTCCCAGGTGTCAGGGGGCATAAAGTGTGTGAAATTACCATAACTAAAGAGAAGATTCTTGGGAAACTGAAAGGTCTGAAAGTAGTTAAGTCATCTGGACCAGATGGTGTGCACCCCAGAGTTCTGAAAGAGGTGGCTGAAGAGATCGTGGAGCCATTAGTAATGATCTTTCAAGAATCACTAGATTCTGGAATGGTTCTGGAAGACTAGAAAATTGCAAAAGTTGCTCCATTCAAGAAGGGAGAGAGGCAGAAGAAAGGAAATTATAGGCCAGTTGGTCTAACCTCAGGGTTGGGAAGATGTTGGAGTCGATTATGAAGGATGAGGTCTCAGGGTACTTGGAGGCACATAATCAAATAGGCCATAACTAGCATGGTTTCCTCAAGGAAAAATCTTCCCTGACAAATCTGTTGAAATTCTTTGAAGAAATTACAAGCAGGATAGACAAAGAAGAATCAGTTATGTTGTGTACTTGGATTTTTTGAAGGCCTTTGATAAGGTGCCACACAAGGCTGCTTAACAAGCTACGAGTCCATGGTATTACAGGAAAGATTCTAGCATGGATAAAACAGTGGATGATTGGCAGGGGGCAAAGTGTGGAAATAAAGGGAGCCTTTTCTTACTGGCTGTCGTTGACTAGTGGTATTCCACAGGGGTCTGTGTTGGGACCGATTCTTTTTACGTCATATGTCAATTATTTGGATGATGGCATAGATGTCCTTGTTGCAAAGTTTGCAGACGATATGAAGACAGTTAGAGGGGCAGGTCGTTTTGAGGAAGGACTTAGATTAGGAGAATGGGCAAAGAAAAGGCAGATGGAATTCAGTGTTGGGAAGAGTTTGGTTATGCATTTTGGAAGAGAGTAAAGGGTTGACTATTTTCTAAATGCAAAGAGAATACAAAAAACTGAGGTGCAAAGAGACTTGGGAGTCAGTGTTGAGGAAGGCAAATGCAATGAAAGCATTGACTTAAAGAGGACTAGAATATAAAAGCAAGAATGTAATGTTAAACTTCATAAAGCACTGGTGAGGCCTCACTTGGAATATTGTGAGCAGGTTTGGGCCTCTTATCTTGGAAAGGATGTGTTAAAACTGGAAAAGGTTCAAAAGAGATTCACAAAAATGATTCCAGGATTGAAAGGCTTGTCATATGAAGAGCGTTTGATGGCTCTGGACCTGTATGCACTAGAATTTGGAAGAATGGGGCTGTCCTCTTTGAAACCTATCAAATGGTGAAAGGCCTTGATAGAGTGGATGTGGAGAGGATGTTTCCGATAGTGGGAGAGTCTAAGACCAGAAGATACAACCTCGAGAGAGGGGTGTCCTCTTAGAAAGGATGAGGAGGAATTTCTCTAGCCAGGGAGTGGTGAATCTGTGGAATTGTTTGCCACAGGCAGCTGTGGAGGACAAGTCTTTATGTACATTTATGGCAGAGGTTGATTGAGCAGAGCATGAAGGGTTATGGGGAGAAGGCAGGAGAATGGGGCTGAAAAGCCATGATGAAATGGTGGCGCAGACTCGATGGGCCAAATGGCCTAATTCTGCTCCTATACCTTATGGTCCTGTGGTCTTCAAGTTCCCATCTCAGCTTACGCAGTTTCCTCCTTGCTACAACAATCCCTGCCGTCTGCATTAGGGAATCCTTCCCAACTGACCTGTTGTCTTCCCAGCTCCAGAATACACTGCCCTGGTGTCTCTCTGCCCACTGGAAATACTGTGGGGTGGGGAAGTGGGTGGGAGGGGCAGGACAAATTAAACAAATTCCTCTGTACTGGTGGTTCCACTTGCTTACTCATTCAATGCATTAACTCACAGGATTGCTCATAAGCTAACATTTACCTGGTGAGTAACAGGCAAGAACAGGCAAGTTTTTTTCATATAATAGTTAACTTAAAAGCTTACTTATATTTATTTACTGAGAGACAGCACACAATAGGCCCTTCTGGCACTTGGAGCTGCACCTCCAGCAATTAGCCTAATCATGAGACAATCTACAATGATCAATTAACCCATGAACCAGTAGGTCTTTTACATTTGGAAACCAGTACTGGGAATGTTTTTATTTTATTTTTTATTTATTGAGAAACAGCACAGAATAAGCCCTTCCCACCCTTTGAGCCGCGCTGCCCAATAATCCCCCAATCTACCCCAAGCCTAACCAGGAAACCGGAGCTCCCGGAGGAAACCCACACGGAAACGGGGAGAACATACAAACTCCTTGCAGGCAGAGGCGGGATTGAACCCTGGTTGCTGATACTGTAAAGCATTGTGCTAACCACTACACTACCATGCCTCCCCACAGTAGGAAGCCTCCTGCAAGTACGGCCACTTGGTGTTGTGTTACTCAGTAAATGTAGAACTGTTCCCGGAAAATGTCAGCACCAATAAGTTGTATTCATCTCACACTGTTAACACAATAAAACATTCCAAAGCCGTTCACAGGAGTGGAGTTAGACCCTTTGTCACTTGCCAATATTCAGCCGGGGGAAGGCTTTATGAATTGTCAGAGATAGGGGTGGGGGAAAAAAAGGGATCTGGGGAAGGAATTTTGTAATTTATGTGGATGAAAACAGCCACTTCAACAGGAAGGAGCAGGGAAAGATCTAAGGAAATATGCACGTACCAAAACAGCGATTAAAATCCAGCCAATAGCCCTGGTTTTAAAATGGGATTAAATCACCTCCCAATCCCCGTACACCCAGCTAGCTCTTGCCTTCAAGACCATTACTTCATAACAAGACACCAGCCCCCAGTGGCTGCAGGAAATAGCAGCTACACGCTCAACTCACAGCCATAAAAGTAGAGAGCTTACTAAATGGCATGACGCAGGGTGCAAGCGTTCTACAGGCAGCTGACCACAAGGGCTTGCCAAGCTACCTCCCTAGTCATAGCCCAGGCTATTGAACAAAGAGTGCCTGTTGAGTGAGGTGATGAAGGGCTGGCATTGCATCTGTACGCCAGCAGGAGGCACTGCGCTAGGGGGGGAACAGAGAAGGTAGAATTATTAGCAAGAATAAAGTTGGACAAGTCATAAGTGCCAATGTTTTCTCTCCAGTTCAGGAAACACAAGACCATGGTGTGCACCCATGGCTCAGTGCCAGCAGCTGCCCACTTCTCAAGCCAACTGCAATTCTCCACTAGGCACCAAATTCATTAACAGCATTGACCTAATCCAGCAAGTAGCGGATCGCACTGCCTCCCACTCTAGGAACAACTGAACCAACTCACACCAGAAGATCCCAACTCCTGGCCCCACCGGACCATTCCAGGGAGGCACAACATTCTTCAGGTGCAAGGACAGGTAACCCACGTCAGCTCCAAACCAGTTTCAATGCCCGTCCGTTTGGGATTTGTGGCAAGACCGGCAGCACAGTAGCGTAGTGGTTAGCACAACCCTTCACAGTACCGGTGATCCAGATTCAATCCCCACTGCTGTCTGTAAGGACTTCGGACGTTCTCCCCGTGACCGCGTGGGTTTCCTCCGGGTGACCCGATCTCCCCCACAGTCCAAAGATGTATCGGTTGGCAGGTTAATTGGGTATTGTAAATAGTCCCGTAATTAGGCTCAGATTAAATCAGGGGATTGATAGGTGGTGCTGATCGAAGGGCGGGAAGGGCCTATTCTGTGCTGTATCTCAATAAATAAAAATAAATCAATAACTAGACCATCCCAAATTGCCCCTTGAGGAGGTCACAGTGAGCATTCCAATGCCTAGTCGCTTACTAGGCCACCTTAGAGAGCATTTAAGAGTCAACCACAGAGTCCAAAGTCACATACAGGACGAGACCAAATAACAAAAAATATCTTCCCTTGAAGTTTTTGTCATTATTCAAACTAGATTTTTCAAATTCCATATTATTAATGTTTCAAATTCTGTTGCTACCATTGTGGGATTTGTTCATGTAAATGATTCTAGATTTGATTGGCTTGTCATACGAAGAGCTTTTGATGGCTCTGGGCCTGTATTCACTAGAATTCAGAAGAATGAGGGGTGACAGTGAAGCCTATCGAATGGCCTTAATAGAGTGGATGTGGAGAGGATGTTTCCTGTGCTGGGGGAGTCTAAGACCAGAGAACACAGCTTCACAATAGAGGGACGTCCTTTTAGAATGGAGATGAGGAAGAATTTCTTTAGCCAGAGGGTGGTGAATCTGTGGAATTCTTTGCCACAGGCAGCTGTGGAGGCCATCTTTATGTACTGTATATTTAAGGCAGAGGTTGATAAATTCTTGATTGGTCACAGGGCATGAAGGGATATGGGTGGGGGGAGGGTGGTTGTGAGGAAAGTAGGAGATTGTAGCTGAGAGGAAAAAAGGATCAGCCATAATGAAACAGCAGAGCAGACTCGATGGGCCAAATGGCCTAATCCTGCTACTTTATCTTATTGTTTTATTTGAATTTGGGGTCCCTGGACTATTAACTGCTGCAGCATCACCTCCATCTAAAGCTGCCACTGGTCCTCTGATCACTGTTCTCCCTCACACCAGTGTAATTTCCCCTCTCCCCATTTTGCAAGAAACACTCCAACTCCTCCAACTCGGTGACTCTTGTGGTCCCTCCATCCACAAGCTCTGAACTCTCTGGCTACGACACATTGACTTTATATAATTAGGTCTGTAAAGTCTCTTCTACCTTCCTTTTGAAAAATAAATTCCCTAGTGCCTGGCAACTAATAGAGTGTCTTTGAACCGTGGACAGTTGGAAATGCTGTAGCCAATTTGCACAGAGCAAGGTCCACAAATAGTAATGTGTTAATGGCCAGATAATCTGTTTTAGTAACTTTGACTGTCAGATGAGCAGTGGCCAAGGGACACCAGAAAACCATCCATCCCGCTCTACACCCAGCGGGCTTTAACCTTTCACCTAGGTTTCCCAATCAAAGAGAAGTTGTCTCTCTGCCACATATCATAATGAGTCAATTGACGAACACAGAACAGTGAACGCAAGAGCCAGAATTTTTTAAATCTGCTCACATTGGGGACCAATCCAGAAAGTAGCAAGGGAGCCGACTTCAACAGAGCTTGCACACCATCTCAATGCCAGCAAGTCCCACTCCTCCCACTGCTCGCATATGTTCCACAAGGTACAGACAGCCCTCTTGCATCTCACTCAAGTCCCGAGCCAGGGGATGACTGCGCCAGGCTTTCCAACCACAGAAAGCATCTTGCTGAACCGGGCACAGAAGAGGTCAGTATATATCCTCTTATTAATTCAAAGACTCCTTTAGTTCATAAAGGCTGAATCTGAAAAAAAAAGAATACAGTTTTTTTTCCTTCAATTAATAGATAATGGTCCTTTAAGGCTGTTTTTGCCAGAGGGATAAGTTCCCACTACCTATTAAATGGTCCCAGTGGCAATCGCCTCAAATAGCCTCTGGCAACCAAGTTCGGCCCCTGACCTTCACATGCGGCTTAGCTACTAAGCCCATGGAGCCTTTTCGACTGACAGGAGAAGCGGCAAAGGCTGGTTCTGGTGCAAGAAAGCCAGTTGCTTTGAGGAGATGCCTGGTATGGAAACACCAATGCCCTTGAAACGGAAATTCCTACAAAAAGAAGTGGATACAGCCCAGTCCATCACAGGGAAAACCCTCCCCAGCACTGAGCACATCTCCACAATGTGTTGTCACAGGAGAGCAGCATCCATCATCAGGAACCCCCATCACCCAGGACATGTTCTCTTCTCGCTGCCATCAGGAAGAGGGTACAGGAGCCTCAGGACTCACATCACCAGGTTCATGAACAGTTATTACCCCTCACTCATCAGGCTCTCTTGAACCAAAGAGGATAATTTCACTTGCCCCATCACTGAAATGTTCCCACAACCAATGGACTCACTTTCAAGGACTCTTCATCTCCTGTTTTCAATATTTATTTGCGCAGTTTGTCGTCTTTTGCACACCGGTTGAACACCCAAGTTGCTGCAATCTTTCATTGATTCTGTTATGGATTTACTGAGTAGGCCCACAAGAAAATGAGTCTCAGGGTTGTATATGGTGACATATATGTACTTTGATAAGAAATTTTACATTAATCTTTGAGTAGTGAACAGTAATGGACCCTCAGATGTTTTCCACTGTGACTAGGCGCATTAGCATCAGCCACGACACAGAGGGCTGCCCAAGTGGCCTCAGCTACAGACAGCAACCCCAGGGAAAGAAAGGTGTGTGGTCTGCTCGACAGACTGTGAAGCTGCCAAAGGCACCAGCTTCAAGACATCTTTCAAGACTCCCAAGATCCCAATGACACTCTTTCAAGGGCGCTATGTTTTTTCCCCTTCCTGGGCCAGATCAAGCAATGAATGTTCCACAGGAAGGGTCTTTGACCAGAACCATTGCCTGGTTTTCTCACCACTGATGCTGCCCAACCTACTGAGGACTTCTAGAATTTTTATGTTTTAAATCAACAGGACGGCACTCAACATTTAGTTTGTGGGAACTCACTGTGCTGTGACTTTTGATGTTACACTTTGGAAAGCTAAGTGCCTTGGGAAACAAACAATCCTGTAGAGATGCAAACCTGAATTTACCTTTCTACGGTGGTGCCTTGGACAGTGAGAGAAATACAAAGTGAAAATATCCTTCAAGTATAATGGATATTCTGGGGCTTCCAGCCGGGTATAGGTATTGATTTTAACTGACGTTTCAATGACAAACTCTGCCGTCTTCATCAGGGATGATACCTAGTCCAGTGGTGTTTATATCCCCATCATCCGTCCCTCCTGACTGGATGAGGACTAACCAATCAGGTTTCTGCTGTCCCTCATTGTTTACAATCAAATTCCAGTTCTTACTTAGAGCGAGACCTTCGCCTTTGTTAAAATTATTTCCCTCTAGTTTTATTTTAATGGCGTCACCAGGCGGTTTCAAAAACCATTGGCACAACACAGCAGTTTTGTGCCATTGTCAATCCTACGGGCATTGCAAATGCAAAGTTCTGCTACTGTCGATTTCTCTGGGTAACCCAAACGGATACATCTCCTGTGCTCCTTGATGTGGTTTTCCACCCGTGCACCCTGTCTGACCGTTATGTGCTTCTCCACATTCACAGGGAATCCTGTAAATACCAGCCCATCTGCGTCCCAGGTCACCTTTGACCTGCGTAAGCTGTGATTCGAGTTTCCTTGCGGGTTTGTGAATGGTATTAATCTGGTATTTCCTGGCAATCCTGAATAATGGAGAGTTTTAAACGAATGGCCACTCAAGTGTGGAAACAGAGGCCCCTGACTGGAAAAATAGAGAGCAAGAGCTTCATGCTGCTTTACTGTACAAGAACTGTTTACTTCTCATTTTTGCCTCATCTCTCCACTGAGTGTGGTGTGCAACAACTTAGAGGGAGCTTCACTGTCTATATAACCCACCATGTCCATGTCCTGTGAGCGTGTGAAGGAACGGTGCAGAGGGTGCTTTACACTGTGTCTAAGCTATGTTGTACTCATTCTCACTGCTTTACAGGACATAGTTGAGAGAGCGCTGCCCTGTAATTATGGTTATACCGCATCAGACCAGGCAATATTTGGTGGTGACAACAAACGAGGGAGGATGATAAGATTCCATCCCCTTCAGCTGAACCAGCTCCAAGTTTTTGATCAGTTAAGCCCCAGTAATGGATTCACTCCACAATCCGACAATAAACAGAACCCCCCTGTCAAGCCTGCAATGAAGGACTCCAGCTGCGTCTCCATTAGGACCCTGATACAACGTCACAGGCAGCACTGAAGCAGGCTGGTCACTAATCCTGACCTATGACGCATTTGGAATTAAGACTATACAGAGTTGGTAGTTATTGCAACCATCTCTATTTCAAGCATCCACTCCCAAAGTGCTGCCTGTGTAACAAAACTAAGTGTGGTCCACATGCCATACTATAATGGGAGAGAGGAGAGGCGAGCCACTGTTTCCCTGCCTCGAAGCTTTGTTGCTGCAGCTCTCAGCAACAAGACCACCCAAGTTTGATGATGGAGTTGCTTATCAAGCCGAGGCCTACAGCTCTGCAATTTCTCTTCTCATTCCAAATTCCCAAACAGACTTGCCAGGACCCTGAGCTCTGAAATTTCTCCACCTCGCTACCTCATTGTTGCTAAACATTTACGATTTTAAACATGATTCTCCTTCATAAAATGTTAAATTAGCATCAGAGATCTAAGCCTGACCCAGTCCAAACACACTGATGTCACTGCCAAGGAATTTCACTAACACTCCTGCAGTCCCAGGAGACTACAGAAATTTATCACAAACCATTGATGTTTACCAATTTTCATCGATGCACCACAGAAAGTAATCTGTCTGGATGCATAATGGCTTGGTATGGTGACAGCTCTGCACGTGACCACAAGAAACTGTTGAGCGTTGTGGGCAAAGCTCAGTACATCGCAAGAAGCAGCCTCCTCTCCATGGACTCTGTCCGTACTTCTCAACGCCTCAGTAAAACAGCCAGTACAATCCAAGACCCCACCTATGTCGAACATTCTCTCTTTTCCATCCAGCTGAAGATACAAAACCCTGAAAAGTATGTACTTTTGCTCCCATTGTTATCGGACTCTTGATTGGATATCTTGCACAATAAGATGAATTCTTGGTCTCACACTCTACCTCATATGACCTTGCTCTTTATCATTCACCTGCATTGCACTCTCAGTAGCTTCAACACATTCTATTATTGTTTGACCTTGTTCTACCTCAATGCACTGTGTAATGAATTGATCTGTATGAACAGTGCACAAGACAAGGTTTTTCACTGTATCTTGTTATGTGTGACAATAATAAACCAATTCCAAAGGAGACCAGACTTAACATTATAACACGGTCCAAATGAGGAGCTTAATGGGGATGTAGAAGGGTTTGGGAAGGGAATTCGAGGAAGGTGGATAATGAGGCCATGGGATGGAGGATAGGTGGACAGTTCCTCTAGTTCACTCACTCCACCCCCCTGCCTCTCTGATCCCTGGGAATGCCTCTCCAGCTGGAGTTGCCATGTCTTCAGCTAACCCTTTCTCACCTCTACAGTCTCCTCCCTTATTCCTCAAAAGGACTCAGGACAAAATTTGGCACTCTATTGCTCAGCATCACATTTTTGTTCCAAGGAGCTTCAAACAAAAAATGTGGCACCAAACCACTTGAGGGTAATTTATTTCATGGGTTTTGTTAAGTATTTGCTCTGCGTAAAGACAAACTGGGCAACTTACCCACAGGGTTTCACAAAGGGCAGTGGGAGGAACACCAGAGGGTAAACATGCCCACCGGCTCCTGGTAACCACATCCAGCAAAGTAGAAGGAACAATAGCTGGATTGGCTGCAAGAATCGTGAGTACACACAATGCTGGCAGACAATCAGCCTAAACAACAGATGGCCTTCCGTTGGTCAGTCTCAACCATGGATGCTGCATCCTGGCTGCCGCCTATGCAATGGGCTCCCCCTCTCCACACAGCTGATGAATCCAAAGGAACGGCAGAGACCGACATAGTTTGGCATCAGCTGTGTCGCAGGAGCTGCCAGTCAGCGTTTCCAGTCAACTCAAAGTAGGACTGCCTTAGGGGCCAGCTCTGGATTTTTCCTCAGGCTTTACTCCCAATGCCTTCTCTGTGAATGGATATAGCCACAGGCACTGACGGTTTGAGATCAGAGTTTTCCTTCTCCAAGATGGGCTGCCAACTGTGGCTGGCAAGCCCCATCTGCCCAGAAAAGCAGAAGGACCACAATATCCCCCAAACCAACCACCCAAACTCTGCCACCTCCTGGGAAAACCATGACAGAGTGTCTGAGTCCAACATTGGCCTCATCAGCCACCTTGGAAATGGAGAAGTTATCCACGACTCCAAGGGAGTGTCTAGGAAGAGAAGCTGAAGAAGAACCAAGGGACACACAATGGCCTGGGAGGTACAATTCCTGTCATCTTCAAACCTGCCCAGAGATTTCCAATGCCCAGTATGCAGACCGAGTCAAGGTTGTGAAAGATGCTGCTGCACTCCCTCTTCACTAACGCCAGAGGATCAGCCTGCATAACTTATCCAGGTGCTCAAAAGTTGACTCCAAATTTCAGTACTTGTATCTCTGGATCCAAAGGCTGCACAGGACAGGAAACTTCAGCCTCCACCTGTCAGGGCACTGCCTTTGAAAGTTCCAAACACAACCTCCACTCCCCATTCCTCTGAGGTTTACTTACAAAGAAAAATTACTTTTAGTTTACCAGCACAAGCTCCAGCAGATCAGTTGACCCTGACAAATCCAATTTTAATACCTACAGATCTTTTCTCTTTTTAAAAACTCAATGCCATTTGTCTGTGGTTAAGTCAGCTGCACTAATTTCGGGTTTCCTGTTTTGTTTTATTAAGAAACAGAAGATTGCACAATCAAGCACAGCTTTTATATCCAATGGTTTGCCTGTTCCCAAATATTGTTTGGCACCCGATATATGACAGCTGACCCCAGAGAGACTCTCCAGACCATGTTGTGTCTACTTTTATTTTTCATACATTTTGTTTATTTGGAGATCAGCACAGAACAGCCCCTTCCTGCCTGCCGGCACGAGCTGCACCATGCAACAACCCACTGATTTAACCCGAGCCTAATCATGAGGTGATTTACAATGGCCAATTAACCTACTAAGCTGCACATCTTTGGACTGTGGGAGAAAACCGCAGCACCCGAAGTAAACTCACCCAGTCACGGCCATAACGTACAAATTCCTTACAGACGCCGCAGGAATCGAACTCCAACGCCCTGAGCTGTAATAACCTTGTGCTAACCGCTACACAACCATGATGTCCTTTAGGGGAGTTGGGGTGATGAGAGTTGGGAGAGGGGGTACAAAAACAAAAGTAACTGGACCACTCAGCTCAAAAAGACTGCCCCTCCATTCTATACAATTTTAGCTAATCTATGCCAGCATCTTCAGTGTCACTTTTCCTCCACCTCAAACCCTTTTAATAATCCAGTCTTCAAAATCCCCTAAAGCCGGCTCTGCTATAATACAACTTCCTATAATGCAGAGTTTCTTAGGAACACAACTATCACGTTAAAGCACAACTACCTGCGCGCTACGACTTAGAAGCCACAGTATTTTCAGAGACATTCTGAGGAGACTGGGGCAGCCAAGGCTCCTCACCCCATTCTAACAACTTTCTACTGGAGCACGATAGAGTGCCCTGTCAGGGTGCATCACCGGGCAGTAGGGAAGCTGCAAAGCATTGGTCCACCAGGCCCTACAGGAGATAGTAAAAACCGATGAGAGGATCATCGGGGTCTCCCTCCTCTTCAATTTGTGACATTTATCAGGAGCACTGCCAGTGAAGGGCCCAAAGCATTGTTGAGGATCCCTACCACTCGTCCCACAATCCCCTTGACCCACTACCGTCAGGGAGGAGCTACAGGGGCATCAGGACTAGGACTGCCAGACTGGGTAACAGCTTCTTCCCTCAGGCTGTGAGACTAATGAATACCTTACCCCCTACCCCCACCAAAGTCTCATCACTAGAACAGCAAGCTGTTTACTGTTTACCTGTGCTGAGCACTACATGCATTTTGAATATATTATTAACTTATTTATGGCAATATTTTGGTTTCTGTGCTGTGTGCGATATATGTTTTGTGCACGCACTATGGTCCGGGGGAAAGTTGTTTCATTTGGTTGTATACATAGAGTCAGATGACAATTAACTTGAACTTGAAGACAGAATAGGAGGCCCTGGAAATTTTCCCACTACCGCAGGTGAAAACCAAGGGAGGCAACGGAAGCGTGAAAGAGCCAAGGGGTGCGGCTAGTGGCCGAGACACCTGCGTAGCCGCGTTGTTGATTCACACAAGCCATGAGAGCCCACTCCCCTGGGCAATCAGAAGCCCTTCGCTTTTGTTCAATGTACTTCAGGGCAAACCCCTACAAAGCCATTATGGAAACAACTTACAGGATTAGGGGTACACAAGGAATATTGCCTGCAATTCTAGTCGCCCCATTATGGGAAGGATGTGGATGCTTTAGATAAGTTGGTTACCAAAATGCTTGCCAGTGGTCAAACATTTTAATTCTGATTCCCATTCCAACGTGTTGATCCATGGCAGATGAGGCCACCTTCAAAGTGGAGGAGCAACACCTTATATTCCACCTGGGTGTTTGCCAACCTGATGGCATGAATATCAATTTCTCCTTCCAGTGGATGAATTTTCCTCCCCCTCTTAACTATTCCCTTATCTGCTCTTTTACTTCTCCTCACCTGCCTATTACTTCCCCTGGGTCCCCTCCTTCTTCCCTTTCTCCTATGGTCCACTCTCCTCTTCAATCAGATTCTTTCTTCTCCAGCCCTTGACCTTTCCCACCCACCTGGCTCCACCCATCACCTCCCAGCTATTCTCTTTCCCCTTACCCCCATCTTTTTATTCTGGCATCTTCCCCCTTCCTTCTCAGTCCCGAAGAAGGGTCCCAAGATGATGACTGTTTATTCTTTTCAGTAGATGCTGCCTGACCGGCTGAGTTCCCCCAGCACTTTGTGTGTGTTCCCAGGACCCTGAACTAAATGGCATTATCAATAGAAAGAGGTTGAACAAACTTGGGTTGTTATCTCCAAGTGTCATAAATTTATGGGAAAAGTTAATAAATTAAAAGAGGTATACAATTATAATAAACAGTCAGAACGTTTCCCCAATGTAGAAATATGAAAATACTAGAGGCCATATTATATATTTAAGGAAAATTTGTGGGGTAAGTCTTATACCTTTTGTTATCCACAGAATGAACGGTGCCTGAAATGGGCTGCCAAGGGTGGTGGCGAAAGATTCAAGGGTTGTTGGACAGAGACATAAATATGCAGGAGTGGTGGGATATGGATTGGGTACAGGCAGACAGATTCATGTGTTGAGCATGAACATTACAGGCTCAAGGGCCTGCTCATGTTCTGTGTTGCCCTGTGCTGCCTATTCCAAGGAATAAATTTCAAAGAAACCACAGATGGCAGCTGAGAAACAGCACCAAACAATACTTCTTTTATTTACTAGTTTATTAACAAGTAGTTTTATTAAGTTTGGATCTTTTGGCAAGCCTGTTGTCTACACAGCCGAGTGTGGCCCTCCCGTTAAACCGCACACAATAAACCAGAAGAAAATCTCTTGTCGGTGGAATTAATGGGACTGGTCTCTATTGTTCTCAGCTACAGCACTCTGTAATCACCATTCTGGTGCTAGCTGGAGCAGCGGCGATTTGTCAGGACTGTCCTTGGGAGTGCATCAGCATTTCAGGGAGAGCTCCCCTCTAAAACATGTCAGCTTCACCAGGTGAGGGTGGGGATGCTTAGAATATGTCAACAGGAAGAGTACAGGATGAAGGCAGAGAGCCTTAGGGCATGCTTCAAATTCAAGTTTAATTGCCATTCAATCATACATGAATACCCGTGAAACAGCGTCATGACAACAACCTCTCCCTCGATGTCAGCAAAACAAAAGGGCTGGTCATTGACTTCAGGAAGGGGGTTGCTGCCCTCGCTCCTAGTTACATCGACGGTGCCAAGGTCGAGAGTTCAGAGTTTCAAGCTCTCAGCAGCAGCAAACAGCACCAGTCTGTTCTGGTCCAAAAGCCAGGAAAGCCTCTTCTTCCTCAGGGAGGCTAATGACATTTATTGACCCTTTCACCTTCACCAATTTTTATAGATGCACCACGGAGAGCATCCTATCCTGACACATAGCGGCTCAGTGTGGCAACTGCTCTGTCCGAGACCACAAGAAACTGCAGAGAGTTGTGGATGTAGCTCAACACGTCCCAGAAAGCAAGCCTCCAGATCCGTGGACTTTGTCTGTACTTCTCACCGCCTCTGATGATAAAGTTTAAGGGAATGGGGGATTCTCAAGATTCCTGTAAACAATGGATTCGGTACTGACTATGTCTGTGACTGCAGTCTGTTTGAATAATGTCTCACAGTTGCTTTCTTTGGAGCAAGATAAGGGTTAAAGTTCACCCAGATCCACACAAGATGTCTCTGGGCTTTTCACACCTTTTGATTTTGACAAAAAGCAGTACCTGATGAAAATTAGACAGAACATTCCTTTCTTAATTAAAGCATAAATTTGACAGATGTTCTCATCTTTGTCATTAAGTTGTGGCTCCAGCAAACCAGGTAGGACATTCTTTTATTTAATTAAGGTGGCTGGAGTCTCTAACAAATTGATTGTACTTTTGTATCAATAGTCCATTGACTTGGCCGGAATAGTTATCAAACTGATTGTTCTCTGTATCAATAGTCCATTGACTTGGCCGGAATAGTTATCAGACTGATTGTTCTCTGTATCAATAGTCCATTGACTTGACTGGGATGGTTATCAAACTGATTGTTCTGTTGTATCGGTGGCCTTATAACTTCTGACAACTCTGACATCGGGCAGTGAACTTGTAGAAGCGCCGGTGAGATGAGGAAGGGTCTCTCCCTGATGTCGGGTCCAAGTTCACTTGCCAGCTGAGCCCGAAGAAGTAAACGGGTGAAAAGTAACGATCTTTTTGTGCTGTCGTTATTTGATCCAGCAAAGTTATGTTTACACCGAACTCCCTGCCGCATCACATTTGAAGCATCAACAGATTATTTGTACTGTACCCCACAATACTTAATTTATTCACTTTACTTTATCTATGTGCAACTCACTTGTAGATTTAATTCTTACTTTCTTAAGTTATTGTGCATAATATGTGTTATGTGCACAACTGTGACTTACACCCTGGTCTGGAGAAACGCCCTCTCATTTGGCAGTGTACATGTATACAGTTCAGTGACAATAGATTTGACTTGACTTAAAACAGCCAACATAACCAGAGATTCCTATTGAGCAGAAGATGAAAAAAACCTGAAAGCATCTACCATCAGATTCAAGGACAGCTTCTATCCCACTGTTACAGAACTACTGAACGGTCCCAAGTATAACAAGATGGACCCTTGACCTCACAATCTACCTTGCACGTTGTCTGCCTGCAATGAACTTTCTCTGTAAGTGTAACACTTTATTCTGTATTCTCTTATTCTTTTCCCTTCAACAACCTCAATGTACTAATGTGATGGCTTGCAAAAGCAAGCTTACCGATACAATGTTCAAAGTAAATTTTATTGTCAAAGTGCATATATGTCACCATATACAACTCTGAGATACATTTTCTTGTGGGCATACTCAAATCTATAGAAATAATAACTATAATAGAATCAATAAAAGACTGCTCAACTATTGTGTTCAACCAGAGATAAACATTAACAATAGTAAACCAATGCTCAAAATCCTGAAGTTGTGATAGATCTTCAAACCAAGGGTCCTCTCCACATACCTGACCCACACCAACAATTACCCTGACAACCCAATTTGCCCTTGCCTGAGGACGAGAGGGCACGTGAGGCAAGGATTGTTTTAACCACATCGTTTCCACAGAGAATTTGCTTCAGACAGACTCAGATTACTTCCTCATGGGCACTAGTTCTCTCCCCCCACTCCACCCAAATCGACATCTTCAAAAGCCAATGCCTCAAAAAAGCAGCATCCATCACTAAGGACCCCCCCCCACTCAACCCAGGACATGCCCTCTTCTCATTGCTGCCATGAAGGAGGTGGTACAGGGGCCTGAAGACTCAATGTTTCAGGAACACTTTTCTCCCCTCCGCCATCAGATTTCCGAATGGACAATAAACCCATCAATACTTCTTCAATTTTTTTTATTTTTTTGCTTTTTGCCCTACCTAATTTTTTTTTTGACATACTTATTGTAAATTATAGACTTTTTTTATTATTAGGTATTACAATGTACTGTTGCTGCCAAACAACTAGTTTCTTGACATATGCTCGTGATAGTAAACCTCATTCTGACTAACACGACAACACGGGTGATGAAGGTAGAATTATCATACAAATCCCGGTCCACGGCCCATGACCAGACTCAACATGGGCTTGAAACAGGCAGACCAGTGAAGATTTTGGACCCATTGTTCCAGGGCTGGGAGCTTATACTGCAAGTCAGATGGTGCAGCTGAAGCAAGGACATGCATAGTCTTTTGTCAAATACCTCACTCCTCCCCAGCTCTGGTTTTGAAAACCATGAACTCTCCTCTCACAAGTAAATGGGACTAACTTGGTCAGCATGGATGAGACAGGCCGAAGGGCCTGTTTCTATGCTGTGTTAGTCTATGACTCCTCCCCCACTCAGAACCCTGACCAATTTCTCTTTCCACTGGTTAACTTACAGGTTGAATCAGTAGTAAGGAAGACAAATGCAGCGTTAGCATTCATTTTGAGAGGACTAGAAAATAAAAACAAAAATGTAATGGTGATGCTTTAAAAGGGATTGATCAGACATATTAGAAGTATTGTGAGCAGCTTTGGGCCCGATACCCAAAAGAGAGGATGTTCCTAGTAGGAGAACCTGGGACCAGAAGGTACAGCCATGGATTACGAGAACATCCCTTTAGAACAGAGATGAGGAATTTCTTTAGCCAGAGGGTAGTGAATCTGTGGAATTCATTGCTCCAGACAGCTGTGGAAACCAAGTTATTAGATGTATTTAAAGTGGAGGTTGATAGGTTCTTAATTAGTAAGGACATCAAATGCTACGGGGAGAAGGTAGAAGAATGGGGTTGAGAGGGAAAATAAATCAGCCATGATGGAACAGAAGAATAGTCTAGATGGGCTGAATGGCCTCATTTAGTTCCCATCTCGTATGGTCTTATCTTCTTGATTGGCCGAGATCTTCAGCATTTTTGTTTTTCTAAGCAGGTCACCAAAGCCTTGTCAAACATATCCCACTGAGGTCCAACAGATTGAGAGTGCAAGAGTATACGGAGCACAAAAACATAGTCCTGGCCACGTGCCAGACTGAACTTGTTTCACTGCGGCTGAGTCAAAACCCCCGGAACTCGCTCACACCCACCATACCGACCTTCAACTTTCCCCCACAGCTGGTAAGGAGATCACCATGCAGAGCTTAATCAGGACAAATCCACCAGGCACTGGGGCAACTCCAACACAGGTCACCCGCAAAGCCTTCTACAACACTAGGTCCATGGACAATAAATGCAACTGTTTATTTTGTAACACACACACACACTCAACTGGAGGAACTCAGATCAAGGAGGGAAATGAACAGTCAACGTTCTGGATTAAGACCCTAAATCAGGACTAAGCATGTAACTTAGTGACACTTGGGGCATTAACAAACTTCCCAAAATGTAAAGAAAAGCAAAGGCTGGAGATGTATCAAGTGGCATACCAACATGCCCAGCACCACTGAGAAAATCACTACAGGTCAGTCTGTATTCAGGAACAATATCCTGGAAGTACTATTCCACTTCTCTTCCTCCACATTCAACACCTGTTTCGGTTTTATTTTCAGAGATGTGGAGTTGATAAAAACTTCCACCAGGAGACAGTGCAGAGTGAAGAGCAATGGCACAAGGTAGGGTGTCACGCTCTCCCACACCGCATCCTTCTCGGCAGGCACCACATAGTGAGTGAAGGTCATCTGGGAATGGGTTAAAAAGATGGGGGTGGGGGGAGCCAGATTACTTAGAAGGGACATAGATTTAGGGTGAGTGGGGGGAAGATTTAAAAGGGATTGGAGGGGCCAGAGGAAGCGGTTGAAGCTGGTACAATGGTGTCAGTTAAGAAAAACTTGGATAGGTACATGGAAGTGTGGAACCTAAAGGGTTATGGGCTGAACACAGGCAGGAGGGGGACGGTGAAAGGCCAACGAGGGAACAAGGCAACCAAAGGGCGTATGGTCGCGTAGCAGTTAGCACGGAGCCAGTGACCCAGGTTCAATTCTGCCGCTGCCTGCAAGGCGTTCACACGTTCACCCCGTGACTGTGCACGTTTCCTCCGGGTGCTTCGGTAATCTCCCGCATTCCAAAGATGTACGGGTTGGTAGATTACTTGGTCACATGGGTGTATTTGGGCAATGCAGGGTCAATGCGCCAGGCCTGTAACTGGGCTGCACCTCGAAATAATTTTTTAAAAATTCAAAAGGGCTAGCAAAGCCATTGGGGGGGGGGAGGGTGGAAATGAGGCTATGGGAAAGACAAATGAAGGAGGTTGTAAGGGTTACTGCATGTAAAGAGGAAAGAAATGGAGGAAGAGGTGGTCAGGGTGTGCAGGACAGGGAGATGATGGGTCTCGTGCTAAAATGTCAACCGCTTATTCATTTCAATAGATGCTGCCTGATCTGCTGAGTTTTGTGTGTGATGCTTTGATTTCCAGCACCTGCAGAATCTTTTGCGTTTACGAGGTCCCAACAGTCTGACCTGGGCCACTGGCCCAGGGATAAAGTGCCACTGTACTACACCAGCTTAAAGGTGACCCTGGACCTCAGTGTCCTTGTTCTTACTGCTGGATGGATGAGGAACTGTGCTACTGTCTTAGTTACGGTCCGTTAATAGTAGGAGGACTGTAGATGCTGGGATCTGAGGCAAAAAATACTGCAGGAAGATCTCAGCAGTGATAAGGGATGGTCAATAATTTGGGTCAAGACCTTCCGTCAAGACAGGTGCAGGTTCTCAGTCTGATACGTCCTCTATCCCTTTGCTCCATAGATGCTGCCTGACCCGCCGAGATCCTTCAGCAGCCTGCTCTCTGCTTGTTTATAACAAGGAGTCTGGCTTGACATTGTAAACTAGTTATCTTCAGTTAAGTTTGCACACCCAGTGTTTAATAAATGTTGTGCCAACTGTTAAGCCAA
This sequence comes from Mobula birostris, assembly GCF_030028105.1. Taxonomy (NCBI): domain Eukaryota; kingdom Metazoa; phylum Chordata; class Chondrichthyes; order Myliobatiformes; family Myliobatidae; genus Mobula; species Mobula birostris. Next base: position 61,781,080 of record NC_092387.1, read on the forward strand.
CCAATATTCAGAACGATTTCAGTCAACACTGGAGTAAAGACAAGCTGTGAAGAATCCGCACTCCAGTATTAAATGTTTCCGATGTGCTGGATTACACAGTGTGTCCAGCAGAGGGTCACAAAGCTCCCCCACCATCTCTCCAGGTTGTGGGAGTCGTGGGGGGGGGGGGGAGGGTATTTGGGAGAGTTGCTGTCTGTTTGGAGTTTGCACGTTCTCCCTGTGACTGCACAGGTTTCTTCCAAGGGCTCCACTTCCTTCCCATGTGAAACTCGATATAAAGTCAAAAGTACAATTATCACCAAAGTACATACACGTCACCATCTACCACTCTGAGATTCATTTTCTTGCAGGCACTTACAGGAAGATAAAGAAATACGATATAATTTATGAAAAACTACACATAAAAAAGGGCAAACAACCAATGTGCAAAAGATGACAAATTGTCCAAATAAATAAATAATACTGAGAACACATATTGTAGAATCCGTGAGAGAGAGTCCATGGGTTGTGGAATCAATTCAGAGTCGAGGTGAGTGAAGTGATCCACCCTGGTTCAGGAGCCTGATGTTTGTCAGGTAATAACTATTCCTGAACCTGCTGGGCGCGGGACCCAAAGCCCCTGAACTTTTCTGCCTGATCGTAGCAGTGAGAAGACGGGGGTCCTTGATTGTCCCTCCACTGCTTATATGTTCTCCATGTGATGGCGCGGGTTTCCTCTGGGTGCTCCGGTTTCCTCCCACAGTCCAAAGGCATATCGGTTGTTAGGTTAACTGGTCATTGTAAGTTGTCCCGTGATTAGGCCAGGATTAAAAATTGGGGGATTGCTGAGTGGCGGGGCTTGAAGGGCTGGGAGAGCTTATTCCTCGCTGTATCTCAGTGATGGATGTTGCCTCCTTGTGACAGCGCTCCTGGTAAATTGTGCTGAGCGGTGGGAAGGGCTTTGCCTGTAAAGGACTGCAATAAGTTCATCAGCTGCTGTAAATTGCCCCAAGTAGCTCGTGGTGACGGGAGGAAGTTGATGGGAATGCAGTCAGAATAAAATGGAATGAGTGTAGGTTTGCAAGAAATGGGAGGCTGATAGTTCGGCCAGCCTGTACAAATATGGGTTCTGGAGTGTTTATCCAAGTACATGTAGTCGGATACATCAAGGCCCCAGTACATGCTGCGCAAACAAACAAGGACAGATCAGAGAAAGTAAGCAAAAGTATTTGGGCAGAATCTCAAGAGCAAAATGTTGAAAAGCAGTAAACACTGGTGCTCTCTTGCCATACCTCGGCAAGCTGAAGGCAGCTGGGAGAACCTGACTTTTTTTGCATTCCAGACCCACTACAGGTGTGACAAACATGCTTCTTGCCATAGTTTGGCAGTGATGCCAGTGGGTGTTGCCCTCGACAAGGTAGGCAATGCTGCAAAGGGGAGTGGGTAGATCACATGAAGCTCAGTGCAATGCTTTGCTGTCTCACACAGCTCCTTGTGACCCAGGCATTTTACTCAGGGACACGAGGATTAATTGCCGTAAATTCCAATGTTACAGAGGAGCTAATTGTTGCCTTGCAGCCTTGTTTGTAAATCTCAAGAAAACAACACCAAACTTACTTTCTCTTCACAAATTCAGCACGAGAAAATACGGATGCAAGCTTAATGGGGGAGGTGATGCTTCAAAGCCCAGTCCCACAAGTGGGACGTGGAATACAGTTGGCTTCCAGTGCTCTCAAGAGATGGGATTCACACTCCGACTCAGAAGGGGAGAGTTATGTCCTTACTTCAGGCAGTTAGATTAGATTAGATTATGAGAACACGCAGTCCTCTTTTATTGTCATTTAGTAATGTATGCATTAAGAAATGATACAATGTTCCTCCAGAATGCTATCACAGAACCACAAGACAAACAAGACTGAAAAACTGACAAAGACCACACAATTATAACATATAGTTACAACAGTGCAAAGCAATACTGTAATTTGATAAGAACAGACCATGGGCACGGTTAAAAAAAAGTCTCAAGGTCTCTCGAAAGTCCCATCATCTCACGCAGACAGAGAAGGAAGAAAAACTCTCCCTGCCATGAACCTCCAGCGCCGCAAATTTGCCAATGCAGCACCCTGGAAGCACCCGACCACAGCCCGACTCTCAGTCCGTCCGAAAACTTCGAGCCTCCAACCAGCCCTCCGACACCGAGCACCATCTCTGCCGAGCACTTCGACCCCGGCCCCAGCAACAGGCAATAGGCAAAGCTGAGGATTCGGGGCCTTCCCCTCCGGAGATTCTCAATCGCACAGTAGCGGCGGCAGCGAAACAGGCATTTCAGAAGTTTCTCCAGATGTTCCTCCGTGCTTCTCACGTCTGCCTCCATCAAATCAGGATTGTGCACGGCATCCTACTTACAAATACGATATCATTTCAGAACGGCCGCGCGCGCTGCGTCACGTCGCCATCTTTTCCTCCTCCTCCTCAAACTGCCAGAGACATAGAGCACTACAGCACAGAAACATGCCCTTCAGCACATTTAGTCTGTACCAACGTGTTATTCTGCCTAGTTCCATCAATCTGCACCTGGACCAGAGCTCTTCATACTCCTCCCATCCATGTAGAATCATAGAAATGTACAGCACAGAAACAGGCCCTTCAGCCCATTTAGTCTATGCTAAACCAATTAAACTGCCTACTCCCATTGCCCTCCATACCCCTACCATCCATGTACCTATCCAAACACATCTTCAAAGTTGGAATCGAGCTCACCTCCACCACTTCCACTCATTCCACACTCGCCATCCTCTGAGTGAAGAAGTTTCCCCTCATGTTCCCTTTGAACTTTTCAGCTTTCACCCTTAACCCATGACCTTTAGTTGTAACCCCACCAACCTCAATGGAAAAAGCCTGCTTGCAGTTACCCTGCCCAAACCCCTCACTTGCATACTTATCCAAACTTTCCTTAAATGCTGCAATCAAATCTGCATCCACCTCTTCCACTGGCGCTCATTCCAAACCTTGAGTGAAGCTGTTCCCCCTCAATAATTCACCTTTCACCCTTAACCTATGCAAGACACACAAAAATTGCTGGTGAACGCAGCAGGCCAGGCAGCATCTCTAGGAAGAGGTACAGTCGACGTTTCAGGCCGAGACCCTTCGTCAGGACTAACTGAAAGAAGAGCTAGTAAGAGATTTGAAAGTGGGAGGGGGAGGGGGAGATCCAAAATGATAGGAGAAGACAGGAGGGGGAGGGATGGAGCCAAGAGCTGGACAGGTGATTGGCAAAAGGGATACCAGACTGGAGAAAGGAGAGGATCATGGGACGGGAAGCCTGGGGAGAGACAGAAGGGGGGAGGGGAGCCCGGAGGGTGGAGAGCAGGCAAGGAGTTATAGTGAGAGGGACAGAGGGAGAAAAAACAGAGAGAAGAAAAGGGGGGAGAAAAATTTAAAATATATTTTAAAAATTTAAATAAACAAATAAGGGATAGGGTGTGAAGGGGAGGAGAGGCATTAACGAAAGTTAGAAAAGTCAATATTCATGCCATCAGGTTGGAGGCTACCCAGACAGAATATAAGGTGTTGTTCCTCAAACCTGAATGTGGCTTCATCTGGACAGAAGCCGTGGACAGACATGTCAGAATGGGAATGGGACCAGGAATTAAAATGTGTGGCCAGTGGGAGATCTTGCTTTCTCTGGCGGACAGAGGATAGGTGTTCAGCGAAATGATCTCCCAGTCTGCGTCGGGTCTCGCCAATATATAGAAGGCCGCACCGGGAGCACCAGATGCAGTATATCACTCCAGCCAACTCACAGGTGAAGTGTCGCCTCACCTGGAAGGACTGTCTGGGGCCCTGAATGGTGGTGAGGGAGGAAGTGTAAGGGCATGTGTAGTACTTGTTCCGCTTATAAGAATAAGTGCCGGGAGGGAGATTGGTGGGAAGGGATGGGGGGGATGAATGGACAAGGGAGTTGCATAGGGAGTGATCCCTGCAGAAAGCAGAAAGGTGAGGGGAGGGTAAGATGTGCTTGGTGGTGGGTTCCCGTTGGAGGTGGCGGAAGTTACGGAGAATTATATGTTGGACCCAGAGGCTGGTGGGGTGGTAGGTGAGGACAAGGGGAACCCTATTCTTAGTGGGGTGGCGGGAAGATGGAGTGAGAGCAGATGTGTGTAAACGTTTGAGAGCAGGGTTGATGGTGGAGGAAGGGAAGCTTCTTTCTTTAAAAAAGGAAGACATCTCCTTCGTCCTGGAATGAAAAGCCTCATCTAGAGAGCAGATGCGGCAGAGACGGAGGAAGGGGATGGCATTTTTGCAAGAGACGGTGGGAAGAGGAATCGTCCAGGTAGCTGTGAGAGTCTGTAGGCTTATAGTAGACATCAGTAGATAAACTGTCTCCAAAGATAGAGACCCAAAGATCAAGAAAGGGGAGAGAGGTGTCAGAAATGGACCAGGTAAACTTGAGGGCAGGGTGAAAGTTGGAGGCAAAGTTAATGAAGTCAACGAGCTCAGCATGCGTGCAGGAAGCAGCGCCAATGCAGTCGATGTAGCGAAGGAAAATTGGAGGACAGATACCAGAATAGGTTTGGAACACGGATTGTTCCACAAAGCCAACAAAAAGGCAGGCATAGCTGGGACCCATACAGGTGCCCATGGCTACACCTTTAGTTTGGAGGAAGTGGGAGGAGCCAAAGGAGAAATTACTAAGAATAAGGACTAATTCCGCTAGATGGAGAAGAGTGGTGGTAGAGGGGAACTAGTTAGGTCTGGAATCCAAAAAGAAGTGGAGAGCTTTGAGACCTTCCTGGTGGGGGATGAAGGCATATAGGGACTGGACATCCATGGTGAAAATAAAGTGGTGGGGGCCAGGGAACTTAAAATCATCGAAAAGACTCAGAGCATGAGAGGTGTCACGAACATAGGTGGGAAGGGATTGAATGGGGGGAGGGGCAGCGTGGAATAAAACCGTGTCGAGGTATGCAGAAATGAGTTCGGTGGGGCAGGAGCAAGCTGAGACAATGGGTCTACCTGAACAGGCAGGTTTGTGGATCTTGGGTAGGAGGTAGAAACGGGAAGTGCAGCATGTGGGAACTATAAGGTTGGTAGGAGTGGATGGGAGATCCCTTGAGCGGATCAAGTCGGTGATGGTGTGGGAGACAATGGCCTGGTGCTCCTTAGTGGGGTCATGATCAAGGGGTAAATAAGAGGAGGTATCCGCGAGTCGTCGCTGTGCCTCGGCAAGGTAGAGGTCAACAACAGCACCCCCCTTATCGGCAGGTTTTATAGTAAGGTTAGGATTAGTGCATAGGGAGTGGAGATCACAGCGTTCGGAAGGAGTGAGGTTGGAATGGGAACAAGGTGCAGTGAAGTCGAGACGGTTGATGTCCCGTCGGCAGCTAGCAATAAAGAGATCCAGAGCAGGCAGAAGATCAGATCAGAGCGGAGTGTCCATGAAGAGGAGGAGGTTTGAAGACAGGAGAAGAGGTCATTGGTAGGGGTGGGAGAGTCCTTGCCGAAGAAGTGAGCTCGAAGACGGAGCCGGCAGAAGAAGAGTTCAGCGTCATGGCATACGCAGAACTCGCTGAGGTGTGGGCGAAGGGGGACAAAGGTGAGGCCCTTACGGAGGACAGAGCGCTCTGCCTCAGAGAGTGGAAGGTTGGAGGGGATGGTAAAGACCCGGCACGGATGAGAACTGGGATCAGAGGAGGGAGGGGGAGGGAGGCTGGTGGTGTCAGTGGAGAGGGGAGGGTTGGGGTGAGAGGAAGATGGAGCGTCTGAGGGCCCAGGAGCTGACGGTGGGCTCTGAGGGAGACGGGTTTGCAGAGTGGTGGTGGGGGAAGGGGAGACGGGAGTCACAACAGCAGCACATGAAGACCCGGACTGGAGTTCAAGACTGGAGTCGCAGTTGATGGTTGCGCAATTGCTTTGAAGGTGTCCAAAGCACCCTTAACCGAAGACCTCCAGTTCTAGTTTCATGCAACCTCTGTGGAAAAACCTTCTACAGAAGTGCAGTAGAGAGCAGCCTAATATGCTGTATCGCTACATGGTATGGAAACTGCACTATGGTGGGCAGGAAGGCTAAACAACGGGTAGTCAAAATTGCCTAAAGCATCACCGTCCTCAGCCTACCCACCATCAAGTACAGATTTACAGAGAGGTGCCGGAACACGGCCAGTAACATCATAAAGGATCCCACATTTCCTGTTCATGGACTGCTTGTCCCACTCCCACCACTGAAGAGGCTATGTAGCATCCACACCATGGCCACCAGACTCAAAAACAGTCAACTTTCCCCAAGCAGTAAAGCTGATCTACACCTCCATCCATTAACCCATTGTCAGAGCCACCTTATGTACAGACATTTTATGGACATACAATCAACATATACAAGCCATCTTACGTATTTATATTTATTGTTTTTTATTAATGTGTTCTTTATCTTATTGGTTTATTTTAGTGCTGCTTTGCATCCAGAGTAACAATCATTTTGTTCTCCTTTACACTTGAGTATTGGAAATTACAATAAAAAATCTTGAATCTTGAAAAGCCTGCTTGCATTTATCCTAACTATACCCTTCATAATTCTGTACACCTCTATCATATTTTCACTCATTTTCCTACTCTCCAGGGAATGAATTCCGAATCCATTCAACCTTTCCCTATAACTCAGGTATTCGAGTCCCAGCAACATCCTTGTAAATTTTCTCTGAACTCTTTCAATCTTATTGATACCTCTCCTGTGGAGATCAAAATACTCAAGCGAAGTCCGCCAGTTAACTTGGATGCACATCAATGTATTGATGCTGGAGATGTGGTATATAGACCACAAATGGGGCAACCGCGTCAAAAAAAAGTTCTTTCCACCAAACTCAAAGCAGCAAGCCAATCACCACCAACTGCCAGGACCTTGCTGGAATTGAGGGGTTTAGGATAGGACACTTGCCGTAATCCAGATAACATCCCTTGGAGGCACTACTCCATTCAGAGGAAAAGCGGAACACAACTGGAGTCAACTTTTCACATATCCACGCAGGGAGAGATTTCAAACCGACTGTGTGGGTGGACAGAGGGACCCCATCAAAGAATCAAAGATCAACTTTATTTGCTGTATGTACACGTACAGAGACAGTGCTGCCCAGAAGGTTGTGGGTTCAGGAGGTTGGAGTACCGTCTGGGAACCAGAATCAGGTTTAAAATCACCAGCATACGTCATGAAATTTGTTAACTTGAAATTTGGTGACACAGGACAAGAGAGGACACAGTCAGCACGGTTTCCGTCAGGGAAAATCCTGCCTGACGAACCTGCTGGAATCCTTTGAGGATATTTCAAGTAGGATAGATAAAGGAGATGTTGTATATTTGGACTTTCAGAAGACCTTTGACAAGGTGCCACACATGAGGCTGCTTATCAGATTAAGAGCCCTTTGCATTTACGGGCAAGTTACTGGCATGGTTAGAGCTTTGGCTGATTGGTAGGAGGTGGCGAGTGGGAATAAAAGGATTCATTTCTGATTGGCTGCCAGTAAATAGTGGTGTTTTGCAGAGGTCAATGTTGGGACCACTTCTTTTTACGCTGTATATCAATGATTTAGATAATGGAATAGATGGCTTTGTTGGCAAGCTTGCAGATGATACAAAGATTGGTGGTGGGGCAAGTAATGTTGAGGAAACAGGTAGGCTGCAGAAGGACTTAGATTAGGAGAATAGGCAAGAGTGGCAAACGAAATACAATGTTGGAAAATGCATGGTCACGTATTTTGGTAGCAGAAATAAATGTGCAGACTATTTTCTAAACAGGGAGAAATCCAAAAATCTGAGATGCAAAGGACTTGGGAGTCCTGTGCAGAACACCCTAAAGGTTAACTTGCAGGTTGAGTGAGTGGTGAGGAAGGCAAATGAATTATTAGCATTTATTTCAAGAAGTCAAGATTACAAGACCAGCGATGTGGTGCTGAGGCTTTATAAGGCACTAGTGAGGCCACACCTTGAGTATTGTGAACAGTTTTGGGCTCCTCATCTAAGAAAATATGTGCTGACGTTGGAGAGGGTTCAGAGGTGGTTCACAAGTATGATTCCAGTAATGAAAGGGTTATCATATGAGGGACATTTGATGACTCTGGGTCTGTACTCTCTGGAATTCAGAAGGATGGGGGGGGGGGAAATCTCATTGGAAGCTTTTGAATGTTGAAAGGCCTAGACAGAGTAGATGTGGAAAGGATGTTTCCCATGGTGGGGGGAGTCTAGTCCAAGAGGGCACAGCCTCAGGATAGAGGGGCATCCATTTAAAACAGAGATGCGGAGAAATTTCTTTAGCCAGAGGGTGGTGAATTTGTGGAATTTATTACCACAGGCAGCTACAGAGGCCAGATCGTTGGGTGTATTTAAGGCAGAGCTTGATCAGTTCTTGATTGGACACGGACTCAAAGGTTACAAGGACAAGGCTGGGAAGTGGGGCTGAGGAGGGGGAAAATGGATCAGCCATGATTGAATGGCACAGCAGACTCGATGGGCCAAGTGGCCTAATTCTGCTCCTATGGTCTTATGGTCTAACTTTGCGATAGCAATACATAATAAAAAAACTGAATTACAGTAAATATGTGTATATTAAAAAGTTAAATAAGTAGTTTAGAAAAGGAAATAAAGAGTAGTGAGGCAGTGTTTACAGACATCCCACCCTGCAAAAACTCATTTCAAGGAGGTAGCACCATCAATTTGCGGGAGACTTCCGGGAGAGGTGGGATGTCTGCAATAGAGTAACTCCTTACCAGCTGGCCAGCTAGTTTAAATAACGTTAGCTATGCTAATGAACGAATGACACCTGTTAAACTCACCTCAACGTGTCTTTTACAGTCTTAACCCACCATGGGCAATAGAAAAGTCACTGTTGCAAACAGTGCAGCGAGCAACACTGTCATTATTTTGACCCGTATTAGGCAGGGCTACACTTTAGTGTAGCCTGGGGTGACGTACGTTTTTTTTTTTGAACACTCTGCAATGGCACGCTCTCTCTCTCGTGGTCGCTCGCTTGCTTTCTCACTTGCTCTCTCTCGCTCTCTCTCACTTTCTCACTCGCTTGCTCTCTCGCGCGTTCTCTCTCTCATGGTCGCTCTCACGCTCTATCTTACTTTTCTCTCACTGGCTCTCAAAAAAATTGATTTCCGTGATATTGTACATAATTTGCGGGCATCAGGGAGCCACTATTAATATGCGGGAGACTCCCGAAAGTTCCGGGAGAGGTGGGATGTCTGTGTTTACGGGTTCAATGTGCAATCAGAAATCGGATGGCAGAGGGGAAGAAGCGGTTCCTGAATTGCCGAGTGTGTGCCTTCTCGCTTCTCCACCTCCTTCCTGATGGTAGCAATGAGAAGAGGGCATGTTCTGAGTGATGGATGCCACTTTTCTGAGGCACCACTCCTTGAAGATGTCCTAGAATCTAGTGCCAGTGATGGAGCTGACTACGTTTACAACTCTCTGCAGCTTGCTTTGATCCTGTGCAGTGTGCACGCACACCCACCTCATCCCAGACAGTGATGCAGCCAGTTAGGGCCAAACAGCAAGGCAGCAGCAGAGGACGCTGCTATGTGAGGGGGAGGCACCGCCTTCCCGATAAACAGCACTTGAACAGATCCCAGAAAGCCCCTCCAGTTGTCAGGGCTAGACTTATCTCCCAATAATATTCACAATTACCAAACCAATTACAGGTATTTGGTTGTTTCCACATTTGTGGGTGTGAGGGAGCTTGATATCTTAACGGATCTCCCTCCGTTTCCTGACCAGCCTCTCTGGAAGCACTTCAGTGGCTGTGGAATAGCCTCACGTCATAACAACCACATCAAGGCCACAAATTCTTGTTCAGTTTGGACTCTGTCTGTACATTCTATTCCCTGCACGACTGGCTCAAAAACAAGTATCACCCTCATGGTCACACAACACACCGCCTCCCTCACCTTCTTATAGACTTTTTTCCCCAAATGGACTAACACAGGATCAGAACCAATGCAAACAACACAAACCCCCCCATCCAAAGCAGTCAATTCCAAAATGACTTATTTAACGCGGATGAGCTTCACTAACTTCAGGGCACTGACTACTCAAACATCATTCACCCATCACATTCGCCCTCTGCCCCAAGATTCTGGACAGGTACTTGCTCCATCCATCATGGTAACTCCTAACAGTAGACAGGAGTGTGGGCAGTGCCTACAAACCCCAGCCCAAGGGCAAAGTTCAAAACAAATTCATTATCGAAGTACATACATGGCACCATATACTACCCTGAGATTCATTTTCTTTTCTGGGCAGTCACAGTAATACAAAGAAACGACAGAATTAACAAAAGACACAGATAAACAACAAATGTGCAAACAAGCCTCAAATAAAAAAATAAATGATTATTAATAATAATAGACTGGAGATTCCATAGACCTAGGGCTGAATGAGGCCATTCAGTTCATCGATTCTGTTCTGCCATTCCATCATGGCTCATTTATAATCTGTCTCAACCCCATTCCCCTGTATTCGCCCTGTAACCTTTGACACCCTTACTAATTAAGAAGCTATCAACTTGCTGCTTTAAATATCCCCAATGACTTGGCCTCCACAGACATCTGTGGCAATGAATTTCACAGATTCACCATCCTCTGGCTAAAGAAATCCATCCCTCCTCATCTCTGCTCAAAGTGGACACCACTCTAATCTGAGACTGTGCCCTCTGGTCCAAGACTTTCCCACTACTGGAAACATCTTCTCCATATCTACTCTACCTAGGCCTTTAAATATTTGATATATTTCAATGAGATCTCCCCCAACTGCAGTGAGTACAGGCACAGCGTCACCAAATGCTCTTCATGCATTAACCCTTTCATTCCTGGGACCTTACTTGTGAATCCACCCTCTGGACCCTCTCCAATGCGGACACATCCTTTCTTAGATATGGGGTCACAATACTCCAAAAGAGGCCTTACAAAGCCAGAGCATTACATCCTTGTTTTTATATTCTTGCCCTTTTGAAATGAATGCTAATTCAACCAGTTGCCACCGACTGCGGAGTGAGCGCAGATGGGAGAAAATGGTTTGAAGAACGTCTACGTGAACAAGGCTACCCAAGTCGTAGAGACAAATAAACTGGGAGACCCATCCTTCCAGACCGCAGCCACAGGTGTAGCAAACAGTAGAAGTGACTGGAGGCACCGGAGATGGAGGACAGTGGAATGCGAAGCAACGAGGAACATGCCAGAGGAACTCAGCAGCTGAAGCAGGACCTGTGGAAAGACATGGACAAATGACCTGAGTGCAGGCAAGTCTTGAACCAAAACGTCAGCTGTCCATTTACCCTCCACAGGAGCTGCCTGATCTACTGATTTCCTCCTGGTCTATTTGCTTCTGGAAACTACTGATGATTGATCTGGGTGCTAGAATTGGGTGAAACCCGGGTTCCCAACCCGGGGTCTACTGATCGCTTGCTTAATGGTGGCATAGAAAGAGACTGGGGACCCCAGGGTTAAACAGCTTTAGGAAGAGCCATCAGATTTCACACTGTTCTGCACTATTTATTTCATATTTCTTACTTCAATTTATAGTATTTATGTATTGAACTGTTACAGTTACAGATCTCACAACCCGCCTGGATCGTAGGGGTGCTGTACGGATGAGCACCAGTTGCCTTCATCTCTCACGGTCTTGGGTGAATACCTGGGTTGCGGCAGAGCTCCCTCCGACCAACTCTGCAACATTGTCTGCCAATTTCTTCCTCTGTCTGTCCCTTTCTCCTTTTTCTTTTCCCCTGCACCATCCCCTGAAGAATGATCTTTGATGCCCCAATTGATCTTGTTATGTGGCCACGTCATCTCAGTTTCCTCTTCTTTTCTTTGGACAGTAGATCTTCATAGTGTCTCATGTGCAGCCTGATGGTTCTTCATACTTCACCGTTTGAGACACGGTCTGTATGGGAGATGCCAAGGAGCCTTCTGAAGCATCTCATTCCTACTGCCTGGATCTTCTTTTGCAGTTCTGCTGTCAAAGTCCATGTAATCACATGTATACAAGAAAAGGAAAACCACAAGTACATGCATGAGTTTCAACTTGGATCTGAGAGCGATGTTATTGTCTCTCCAGACTGGTTTTAGTTGTTTGGGCTGTCCTTGCAAGGACTTCACATTTCGATCCTTCTTGGTTGATGATGGCACAAGACATGTGAACCATTTACATCCATTAACTGCGATTTTTATTGTGATTGGCTCCTCACTGTTTCTCATCAGCTTGGCCTTCTCTGCACTGATCACCACGCCATATCTGGTAGATGCATCGTCCAGACGGTTCCTAAGCCAGGCCAGTTCACCTTCCACTTCCTGCTGGCCCATCAGTGTCATCGGTTGGTACGATCTGTCCTCCAGTGCTGACTGTGCCGAATTGGTCTTCCAGGGCATCTGTCATTCATTACTCGCTCCAGGAAAATGTTAAACTGTATTGTTGCCAAAAAACAACGAAATTCATGACATACCTAAGAGAGAATAAACCCGATTCTGATTCAGTTTGAAGCCTGATGGTGTAGTGTTGGAAAGGACAAAATGAGAGAATATTCACTGACGTTTAGACAAGCAGTGCTATTGTTTAAACCAAAGGCTTGTAGAAACTTCCACCAATGGGGTGGTGGGAGAATTATTGGAATTCTCCATCCCAGGTTTAAGTGGGATTACAGGCGTATTCAAAGAGGTAGATAAATGCTTCAAAGTTCAGGAAACTGGGGGCTGTGTGTGGCGAACAGGAACGGAAGTTGGACTGAATCCAGGAACTGAACAGCCATAATCCTATTTCATAGCAAGGCAGATTTGAGGGACCGAATGGCCTACTCCTGCTCCTACTTCCCTGGGTGTAGAAGTCATTGCCTCACTTGCCCTGAAGAACACCCCACCAGTCATTTCATCCCACACACCCAGCTTGCTGTGAAGCCAATGTTTTGTCATCAAACATACCGAGACTTCCTAGTTAAGAGTAACTGGTTCCATTATTTATGGCCATCTTCCGCAGCACTTCCTCCAAACAGTAAACAGATTAAAGCAGTTAGCAGGAAACCAACCACTCACTACGGAAATAAATTCACTGACACTAGCCTCCGCAGTTCATACACTGTTACATCAACACTTCTCACCAACCTAGGCACAGGTAGCAACTTCAGCCACAACACAAAGTGGTTAACTGTGGCAGCAGGAGCAGAGGGACACACAGAGTAAGGCAGAAACAGAAAGGGAAAAGAGGGGGGCAGATGTGGGGGAGGGGTGGGGAGAGGAAAAGGCAGCCATAATAAGGTGAACAGAGGGAAGCAGCAGGGAAGAAAGACAGAAGGACAAAGGAGAGAGAGACAGTCAGAGTGAAGGGGAGAGAGTCAGAGAGCACAGGGATGGGAAGGGGAGAAGTAGGTAAAAGGTGAAAATGGAGAGGCAGACAGACAGAGAGAGGTGGTGATGAGGTGAGAGTAACAAAGAGAAGGCATAAACAAAATGGAGAGAAAAACACGGCTTTGGAGAGAGAGAGAGAGAGAGAGAGAAACAGACACGCACACGGGGTTGAGAGGGAGAGAGACAGTGTGGCAAAGGGAGCGAGGCAGTGGGGCAAGAGAACAGGAGAAGAGGGAGAGGGGGAGAGGGGGGAGGGAGAGGGGGAGAGGGGGGAGGGGGAGGGGGAGGGGGAGAGGGGGGAGGGGGAGGGGGAGGGGGAGGGGGAGGGGGAGGGGGAGGGGGAGGGGGAGGGGGGGAGGGGGAGAGGGGGGAGAGGGAGGGGGAGAGGGGGGGGAGAGGGGGGGGAGAGGGGGGGAGAGGGAGGGGGAGAGGGAGGGGGAGAGGGAGGGGGAGAGGGAGGGGGAGAGGGAGGGGGAGAGGGAGGGGGAGAGGGAGGGGGAGAGGGAGAGAGACACAGAGTGGGGAAGGAGGAGAGAGGGAGGGAGTGAGAGAGGAGTAGGGAAGGGGAGACAGAGAGAGAGTGGGGAAGGGGGAGACAGAGAGAGTGATGGAGTGAGGAAGGGGTGGGAAGAGGAGGACGGGGAGGGAGAGAGTGTGTGTGGGGAAGGGGGAGAGGGAGGGAGCGAGAGAGGAGTAGGGAAGGGGGATTCACAGAGTGAGAGATGGAGTGAGGAAGGGAGAGAATGTGTGGAAAGCTTAGAGGATAGGAAGGAAGAATCCTATGGAATAGATGAATGGAATTCCCAAAAAGTTACAAACAGAAAAATGTTATGCACAGTAAAACAAAGACGGGTTACCATTGGCAGTTCGGAATAGGAGAGCATGATTATTTTGATGATAGAAATCAGAAACAGAAACCAAAAAAACAAAAAAAAACAAATTTTCAGGAATAAATAATCATGGAAGAATTGGAAGATAAAGGAACTGGATAAACAAAGCTGAATTAAAGCAGAACAGATTGGAGAAGCAGCAATAGCAAGTACTGGAAATACGCTTCAACTTTAAAATAATCTTAAATTTGAAAGCAAAGAATGGAAAATTTATTAAATGTAAACAGAGAAAACAGAATTTCACAAGAAATTAAAACAAAATTGTGATATCGACTGCACAATGGAACATCATGTACCAATCAGACTAGAATTAAGAAAAATACAAAATCCTACCACCAAACAAGAGATAAATCAGTCAACAAGAGATAAAATTTGATTAAAAAGTTATGAAAGAAGTATGCAATATTAAGTAGAAATAAAAGCACAGAATATATAAACGTTGATAGCAAGGAAATTGAAACAGGAGACAGTAACAATCCGCAGGAAAACAAAAGTCAGGAAGCCAATGGAGTGAGAGGTGAGAATGGCAAAATGTGAAAAGGAAACAGCATAAACACTGTTGAGCAGAGACAACAAACAAAGCTGATAAAGGAGAACAGTCATCCACAAGTAAATACAGAAAGATAGCAGAAAGGGAGGGCAACAACTGGAAAGATAACAGATTGGAAGAAATAGATAAAGGAAATTAGCAGGTGATAAGAGAGGAAGAACACAAGTACACTTGAGGAAAAAGCAATACAAATAACATGGTCAAGAGGGATTGATCAAGAAGGTAGAATGGCTTGAGGATGGGAACTACAACGTTCCCCATGAAGAGGGATCCTAACCACAGCACGCTCAGTGAGACAATTAAAATCTAAGTTCACCAAGCCTATCTACTTATTTGTTCAAATGTCCTGTTTCTCAATGCCTCCAGCCCCTCCCCGGTGAATAGGAAAGACAGGTGGGCTTCAAACACACACCCATTCAGAGACAAACCCCCCCCCCCACCAACATTAAACTAAAAATAATGTGATTTGTTGCTGGATATTGGTTTTGTTGGTCAGGAACAAATTCCAGCAACATTTCTCGCTGAACTCTGAAACAACTGTTGAAAGTACGAGACGGGTTTCTGAAAGAATTAGAAGATGCCAGGGAAAACTTTTTGCCACATTTCGTTGACAGCTTTGCACATGCCGCCAAACTTGTAACTTTCACATGAAAAACAATATTTGAAGGCGCAAAACTATTGCACTGAAATTTTTTTTAAAATCATAAGGATACACATTCCAACAATTTGCATGAAGTTATAACTTTAAAACACCAAAAAGATTAATCATTCGTTTATAAAATAATCCAGAAAATTACATGAAAGATACCCTTTACAAAAAGTTTTAAATATTTAAAAAATAGTTTACGAAGACAATTATTAGAAAGCTCGAAGACTACAGTAAATGCACGATTTAATTTCGTGAATGTGTCTGACTGCAATACCCGTAAACATTAAAAGTCTCTAACAAAAAATGTACTTACTTTCGATATGAGTATGTCCCAGAGCGAGTGAGACGCAGAGAGCGACCAAACCCCAACACAAGGTCACGGAGCCCCTCTTTGTTCCAGACTTGGTTCCCATTTGTGGACCCCACCAAAGCATACCGACCGTCTCCGCCACCGAATGAAAACAAATCGTCAAACAAAACCCCCAACGATAAAAACAAAAAAGGAGCAACTCCAGATTTAATGAACCTCTAATTTTAACTAGGCTGGGGTACTTTAATGTTAAGAAAATGGGATGGAGGAAGGGAAAAAAAAGTAACTCTTGCAAATTTAAACTGTTTTCTTCCTTTTTTCCTGCTACAGTATCCTTTGTTTTTTTTCTTGGCTTTTTTCCTCCCTCAACCTTGTCTGTGTCTCATTGTGAAATTTAGCAAACACAAGCTGTTCTGGAACTCCCCATCCTCAGTCTCCATTCCTTTGAGAAAAAAAACAAGAAAAAAAGAAATATACAGTAGATATATTTTCCCAAAGCAAGAGAAAACAATTCCTGCACAAACTGCAGAACTGAACCCCTGCCTTCCCTCTCTCTCTCTCTCTGAAGCGATTTAAAGATGCATTTTCTCCCCTCCTCTCCCAATTTTTCTTAATTAAAAGCTGGATTTTTTTTACCCCTGTTGTTTGTTTGGAGCCTGGGAAGGAGAGACAGAGGGGGGAGGGAAGCAAAAGGCAAAGCGTGGCGCGTTGGGATTTTTCCAGGATAGAGAGGGGGGTGCTACAAGGACCCTTCGCTCCCCGGGAAAGGTGCTCTCGGCGGCGACCCTGCGCTGGGCTTGCGGTCCCTGGGCTCGTCCTCGGTCTCCGGCAGCGGAGGTTGAGCGGGCTCCGCGGCTTCCCTGCCTCTGAACGTGTGTGTGTCTGTCTCTCTCCCTCTCCCTCTCTCTCTCTCTCGGAGGCTGCTGGTCCGCCCGCCGTGTCTCTGACTCAGGCTCCGAGCTCGCTGGTAAACAAGAGCCTCAGCCTCAGTCAGAGCATCCAGCGCAACCCGTCCTGGAGCCGGAGCCGGAGCCGGACTGCGGAGGCAAGGGGAGGCGCTCGCTCGGCAAACCCGACGGACTGGGGTCACACCGGGATACAGACAGGGAGCACACATTGCATGTAGACAGGGATCATGCAAAGCGCAGACAGATCACACAGGGGCACGGACACCTTGAATCGACATAATAAAACAGGGGCCGATCGCACCTTAAAAAGCAGGCAGGATCGCAGATTGCAAGCGGGCAGGATCACGCGAAATTCAGACAGATCACACAGGGATGCAGACAGGATTATGCAAGGAGACAGACAGGATCCGTCAGTAAATGCAAACCGGATCACGCATTAAATACATGCAGGGATCTCACGACATACTAGGACAGGAATCTGAGGAGGATCACGCCTCAAACATAGACAGACAGGCATCACCCCGGAATACAGAAACTACAGGCTCAGATCAGGCAGACAACACATTAGACAGTGATCTCAAATAAATACAGCAATAGCTGTAGGAGGAGTACAACAGCAGGAAGACTGGCAGGGATCCCATCTGAATACTGACTGAAGTATCACAGGAATACAGATGGAAATCACACAGAAACTCACACAAAGGAATAACAGGAAGAGGCGGATTTCAAAGAAATACAAATAGATTATTAATACAGGCAGGTTTCTCACAGAGGTATAGTGTTCCCATAGGAATACAGGTTTCACACAGAGAGACAGGGAAAGCCACAGATACAGGTGAAGATATCACAGAAGTACAGAGATTTGAATAAATATGTTAGGGGAATACAGGCAGGATTCACACCACAAGCAGATACAGATGGCATGGTAGCACAAGTGATCCAGTTTAATTCCCACAGCAGTGGATGTTCTCCCCATGACCACGTGGATTTCCTCTGGGTCCTCCAGTTTCCTCCCATAGTCCAGTTGGTAGGTTCATTAGATTTTGTAAATCGTTCCGTGATGGTTAAATCGGGGATCACTGGGCCGGAAAAGGCCTACTCTGAATAAACAAATCAATCTTTCAGAAATACCAACACCGGTAACAAGGATCCCACCAACTCATGGATTTCCCAGACGAATAAAGAGAGAGAACTGATAGAATTAGAATTGGTCCTGTTGGGGTCTCAAATTGATCAGAGGATCTATAAATGCAGGTTTAATGATGCTTCCTGTCCTGATGAATCGTTTTGTTTCTCCCAGTGAATCTGAGCACACTGTGCAGACTGACTCCTCACAACACAGAAGAACATTGTCTTTTTGCAAACGGTAAATGATACTACGGTGGTATGTAGAGAAGAGCTGGGAGTTTACCCAATGCCTTGGGCAATATTACTGTCAGCAGTAATGGTATATCTGCCCATTTGACCATTTCAAAATCAGAATCAGGTTTAAAGTCACCGGCATGTGTCGTGAAATTTGTTAACTTAGTGGCAGCCGTACAATGTAACATATGATAAATATTTTGGGAAAAAACTGAATTACAGTAAGTATGTATATGTATATTAAATAGTTAAATTAAGTAAGTAGTGCCAACACAGACATAAAAAAAATAGTGAGGTAGTGGTCATGGGTTCAATGTCCATTTAGATATTGGATGGCAGAGGGGAAAAAGCTGTTCCTGAATCATTGAGACCTCTGTACCTCCTTCCTGATGGTAAAAATGAGAAGAGGGCATGTCCTGGGTGATGGGCATCCTTAATGATGGGCATCACCTTTCTGAGGCACTGCTCCTTGAGGATGTCTTGGATACTATGAAGGCTAGTGCCCTTCGTGGAGCTGACTAACAAGATGCTATGTAGATGATCATTCTTTTCATTATTTAGAAGAGAAAACTTTCTCACTTTTTTAAAAATAGTTAAAACATCCTGCTGTGGACTTCCACCAATTTCTACTTTTATTAAAAATATCTGAAAGCACAGGAAACATTACTAACTCTGCACAAGGTGGTGGGCATTGAGCCCACATAGTCTAAATCTTTAAAAAGTATCTCTAAATACAATTCCCTCTATTGTTAAACACAAGAAATTCTGCAGATGCAACACACACACAGAAAATGCTGGTGGAACTCAGCAGGTCAGGCAGCATCTATGGAAATGAACAAATAGTCAATGTTTCGGCCCAAGACATTTCATCAGGATCCTTCTCCTTCTATTTTCCACCCAGAAAGGCAAAAATCAAAGTCAGGTGTATTATAAAGTCAAAGTCAGGTGTACGCTACAGACAAGTACATGTATGCATAGGCACAGTGAAAAACTTGCACGCAGCAGCATCATAACAACAGAGAAGCACCATTCACAAGAAAAACAGTCAACATGATATACATGATTGTTACAAGAAAGAACAGAATTAGAACAAAAAATGCAATTGAATTTCCATTGTAATGCAAAGTAATCAAAGTGGTCATAGTGTTGCTATATTTGGGTAGTGATGAGAGCTTTTCTGGTTGGTTCATGATCTGAATGGCTGAAAGGAAGTGGCTGTTCCTGAGCTTGATGTTGAGGTGGTGATTCACACTGGGGTTTAGTTTTGAAAAATGTTCGGTGCCCTCATGACCAAACGATGTCGAGCATAATTTAGTGGTGAGACATGGATGTGAGACTCATTCCTGAGACTTGAGCACAGAATCCCAACTGACAGTATTAAAGGACAGCTGAGCTGTGGGAGATGCCCAACTAAGACATGGGAAGGAAGCCTGGGTTTAAAAGACTCCACTGTATAACTTTGTAGAAAGTAATGGGATATTTACAAACTGTACATCTCTCTGTTTTGGTTATCATCAACAACCTCACTAAAATGGTTCTTCAGTCATCACTACATTTCTGTGCAGCAGCTACCGGATGGTCTGTTGCCTCCCAGGTGCCAGGGTCAGGGGCATCTCAGATCACGTCCACAGCATTTTGGAGAGGGAGGGGGAGCAGCCAGATGTCTTGGTACATATTGGTACCAATGGCATAGAAAGGAAAAGCAAAGAGGTTCTGAAGAGAGAATTTAAAGGGCTAGGTAGAAAGCTGAGAAGCAGGACCTCACTGGTAGTAATTTCTAGATTACTGCCTGTGCCATGTGCCAGTGAGGGTGATTTGGCAGATAAATGTGTGGCTGAGAAGCTGGTGCATGGGGCAGGGTTTCATGTTCTTGGATCATTTGGATCTCTTCTGGGGGAGGTACGACCTGTACAGAAATGACGGTTCGCGCCTGAACCCGAGGGGGATCAATATGCACACAAGTGGGTTTGTTAGAGCTGTTGGGGAAGAGTTAAACTAATTTTGTGGTGGAGGGGAAGGGGAAGGAATCAGAGTGAAAGGATTCAGGATAGGACGGATGGTAAAAAAGCAAAGATAATTTGCAGTCAGATGATAGGACATAATTACAGCCAGCAGGGTGAGTATCAGTGCATTAGGGATGCAGAATCAAAAAGGGTAGCAAACACAGTACTCAAAGTGTTATATCGCAATGCACAGGTGGATGATCTTGTTGCACTATTATAGATTGTCAGTTATGATGTTGTGGCCATTACTAAATCGAGGCTGAAGGTTGGTTGTAGTTGGGAGCTGAATGTCCAAGGTTACAGGTTGTATCGGAGGGATAGGAAGTTTGGCAGAGGGGGTGGCATGGCTCTGCCGGTAAAGAATGGCATCAAATCAGTAGAAATATGTGACATAGGATCAGAATATGTTGAAACCTTGTGGGTTGAGTTAAGAAACCGCAAGAGTAAAAGGACCCTGAAGGCAGTTATATCCAGGCTTCCCAACAGTAGCTGTAATGTGGACCACAGATTCCAATGGGAAATAGAAAAGGTGTATCAAAAGGATAATGTTATGATAGTCATGGGAGATTTCAACATGCATGTCAATTGGGAAAATCAGGTTGGAAATGGATCTCAAGTGAGTAAGTTTGTTGAATGGCTACAAGATGGCTTTTAGAGCAGTTTGTCATTGAGCCTACTAGGGCATCAGCTATATTGGATTGGGTGTTACGTAATGAACCAGAGATGATTAGAGAGCTCAAGGTAAAAGAACCCTTAGGAGGCAGTGATCACAATATGATTGAGTTCAACTTGAAATTTGATAGGGAGAAAGTAAAGTCTGATGTAGCAGTATTTCAGTGGAGTAAAGGAAATTACAGTGGTATGAGAGAGGAGTTATACTCAAATAGCAGAATTGTACAACCATGGCTGACAAAGGAAGTTAAAGCTAATGGAAAAGCAAAAGAGAGGGCCTACAACAAAGCAAAAATTAGTAGGAAGACAGAGGATTGGGAAGCTTTTATGACACTACAGAAAGCAACTAAAAGAATCATTGGGAGGGAAAAGATAAAATATGAAAGCAAGCTAGCTAACAATACCAAAGTGAATAGTAAAAGCTTTTCCAAGTATGTAAAAAATAAAAGAGAGATGACAGTGAATATAGGACCACTAGAAAATGAGGCTGGAGAAATAATAACGGGGGACAAGGAGATGGCAGATGAACTAAATAAATAATTTGCATCGATCTACACTGTGGAAGACACTCGCTGTGTGCCAGGTATTGAAGGGTGTGAGGGAAGAGAAGTGAGTGCAGTTACTATTACAAGGGAGATGGTGCTCAAAAAGCTGAAAGACCAAGGGTACATAAGTCACTCAGACCAGATGAACTTCACCCTAGGGTTCTGAAAGAGGTAGCGGAGGAATTAGTGATGATCCTTCAAAACTCATTGGACTCTGGCGTGGTGCAAGAGGACTGGAAAATTGCAAATGTCACTCCACTCTTAAAGGAGGAAAGCAGCAAAAATGAAATTATAGGCCAGTTAGCCTGACCCCAGTTCCTGGGAAGATGTTGGAATCAACTGATAAGGATGAGGTTATGGAGTACAGTACTTAGTGACACAGGACAAGATAGGACAAAGTCAGCATGGATTCCTTTAGGGAAAATCTTGCCTGATGAACCTGTTGGAATTCTTTGAGGAGATTACATGTAGGATGGATAAAGGGGATGCCGTGGAAGCTGCATATTTGGACTTTCAGAAGGCCTTTGACAAGGTGCTTACCAAGTTAAGAGCCCATGGCATTACAGGAAAGTTACTGGCATGTTTAGAGCATTGGTTTTGATGAAGATGAAATTGATGGCTTTGTAGCCAAGTTTGCAGATGATATGAAGATTGGTGGAAGGGCAGGTAATGTCGAGGAAACAGGTAGGATGCAGGAGGACTTAGACAGATTAGGAGAATGGGCAAGGAAGTGGCAAATGAAATACAATATTGGAAAATACATGGTCATGCACTTTAGAAGTAGAAATAAATGTGCAGACCATTTTCTAAACAGGGAGAAAATCCAAAATCCTGAGTTGCAAAGAGACTTGGGAGTCCTTGTGCAGGACACCTTAAAGGTTAACTTGCAGGTAGAATTGGCAGTGAGGGAGGCAAATGTAAAGTTCGCATTTGTTCAAAGAGGTCTAGAATACAAGAGCAGGGATACGATGCTGAGGTTTTATAAGGCACTGGTGAGGCCTCACCTTGAGTATTGTGAACAGTTTTGGGCTCCTCATCTAAGAAATGTTGTGCTGGCATTGGAGAGGGTTCAGAGGAGGTTCACATGGATTATTCTGGGAATGAAAGGGCTATCATACAAGGAATGTTTGATTGCTGGAATTTAGAAGGATGAGAGGGGATCACATTGAAACCTTTTGAACGTTGAAAGGCCTAGACAGAGTAGATATGGAAAGGATGTTTCCCATGGTGGTGGAGTCTATGACAAGAGGGCACGGCCTCAGGATAGAGGGGTATCCTTTTAACACAGAGATGCTCAGAAATTTCCTTTGCCAGAGGGTGGTGAATTTATGGAGTTTATTACCACAGGCAGCTGTGGAAGTCGGGTCATTGGGTGTACTTAAGGCAGATCTTGAAAGGTTCTTGATTGGACATGGAAGCAAAGGTTAAGGGGAGAGGACTGTGGAGTGTGGGTGAGGAGTGGAAATAAAAGGATTAGCCATGATTAAATGGCAGAGCAGACAAATGATCTAATTCTGCTCCTATGTCTTATAGTCTTTCTGTGCTTACACTAGCTACTGGGTCTTCTGTACTGACTACACAAGCTTTACATTGCTGATGATGTGACTTGAGATACTTTGAAGTTGTCGAAGGTTTTATAAAGCACAATTTTTTTTCTATATTGGCACTCTGGCTATAATCAGATAACAAAATGGACAGGCGAGTATGAGAGTGGGAAACCTCCAAGGCTATTGACCTGCTCAACAGGTTAAATTTTCATTTTGCAATGGGAAAAAAAGCAGAAGGGGTGGGGGTGCATTTCGAGGCATGGTAACACCAGGAAAACAGAACTAAATATGACATCATCAGTGGATGTTTTGCAGACTTTTGCCTTTTTCTCTATGTCATTTATTTACTCCAAGGCACTGGTCACTGTTGTTCTGCATCCTGTTCATCCTACAAACGACATCCCTACTAACCCAAAAAAACTGTTAGCTTTCAACACAATCGTGTCCAGTTCTGCTCGCCACGTTATCGGAAGGATATGGAAGCTTTAGAGAGGGTGAAGAGGAGATTTACTAGAATACTGCCTGAATTAGAGGGCATGTCCTACAAAAAAGATAGTTTGAGTGAGCTAGGGGTTTTCTCTCTGGACCAAAGGTGGATGAGACGTGACTTGATAGAGGTGGACAAAATGATAAGAGGCATAGATCAGATAGACAGACTGAGATGTTTTCCCTCAGGGTGTATTTTGCTAATATGAGTGGGCATCATTTTAAGGTGATTGGAAGAAAATATGGGGAGAGGGAGATGTCAGAGGCAGGTTGTTGTTTTTTAATTACAGAGTGGTGGGTGCATGGAATGCCCTGCCAAAGGTAGTGGTAAAGGCAGATAGATTAGGGACATATAAGAATCTTATAGATGATAGAAAAAATTGGAGGGCTACATAGGAGATAAGTGTAAGGTTAATCTTAGGTTATAAGGTTGGCACAACATTGTATAGGAATGGCTTGTATTCTGCTGCATTCTATGTTCACTAAGAGCCAGTTCTATGCTACGTCAAATATGCCAGTTAAGCAAACAGTACAAATCACTTCTGTGTCAGGCGTGCCACTCGTTTCCAACTTATCACCTGCAACCTATTTAAACCCACCTCCCAGTCGCCGTCCTTTGTTCATCCATTGAACCAGCCAGCCTCAACCAGCTGCTCCTGGCCTTCAGTTACATTTGTTGTGTTAAGTATCTATTCTCTCCTATTTTGTGGCTTGTTACTTTGCTGTTCATTAGTAAAGTATTGCTTACTGCTAAAATTGTCCCTGCTACTCTGCTTTTGAGTCAAGCCTCCTCCACATTTCCTGACATTCTGAGGATTCTGCTAAAAAAATTCTCAAAATAAACCTTGAACCTTGGGACAGAGTTTGGAAATGTAACCTACCCAATGCCTCAAAGAGCAAACCTCTGCTCTAAGCCCCATTTGATCAATGGGTTTGCCAAATTCATTGGCGACAGCTAGAGAATTATGGGTATGATTAGAAGCTGCCAGTATTTGCCTTGATGGCCCTGGGTAATGAAGAAAACCAGACGGGAGTCACAGTTATTAAACTCCAACATTGCCAGGAGCTGCATATGTGTGACACCACACTAGAAAAGATATGGTACGATCTGAGGGCTCCTGTTATGATTGTCAGCAGTGCAGTTGCTTTTCCTCCTGACATTCCTACTGTTATTGCATTATGCCATAACAGACTTCACAATAATTTTTGTTACATAAATAGATGAAGCACTCTGGCTATAAATGACTCCATTATTTCTATGTCATCCAACTGCCAAGGATGAGAGATGGGGATAAGATGGACATGAATCTATTCTTGTCTGACAAGTTTAGCGTTACTCCATAAACAATACTACTAGGCCCAGGTACTCTCCTTGAGTTTTATGATTCATCCAAACTCTGCTGTTTCTCTACTATTGTAATTATCTGCAAGAATATTATTTTTTAACCCCACAGCTGAACTTACTGTATTTTTATCATGCTTTTAGAAATATTTTCCCAGCTATACTTCCGACTGGTTCACTATACAAGAATTATGAGCTTCTGGACCTAGTTCCAAAGACAATAGAACAGAAATGTAGAATCTATACTTCTCCTTTGATCTCTCACCTCTGTCATTATCTTGGTTTCTCTCAATTCATCAAGAATACTGTGGTTAAAGCTTCTCTGAGCCATCAATACTTATTCTTTCTGTCTTGCAAATATTTATTCTAGACTGTCTTCCTGACTCCTGAATGCTAACTGGGCCAAATTAAAACTTGAAAACACACACACACACACAAAATGCTGGTGGAACTCACCAGATCAGGCAGCATCTATGGGAAAGAGTAAACAGCCAACATTTCAGGCTGAGACACTTCATCAGGACTGAGAAGGAAGGGAGAAGATGCCAGAATAAAAAGGTGGAGGAAGGGGGAGAGGCTAGCTGGAAGGTGATTGGTGAAGCCAGGTGGGTAGGAAAAGTCAAGGGCTGGAGAAGAAAGAATCTGATAGGACAGGAGAGTGTACTTGAGGAGAAAGGGAAGCAGGAGGGGACCCAGGGGGAAGGGATAGACAGATGAGAAGAAGTAAAAAGTCAGAGAGGGATAAAGAGGAATGGCGAGGGGGGGGGGGGAGAATTTTGTTCACCAGAAGGAGAAATCGATATTCATGCCTTCAGGTTGGAGGCTACCCAGACTGAATATGAGGCATTGCTCCTTCACTCTGAGGGTGGCCTTATCTTGGCATAAAAGGAGGCTATGGACTGACACACAGGAACGGGAACAGGAATTAAAATGTTTATCTCGCTCTCTCCAAATCTAGTTATTTCCCCCCACCAGAAAACCTCCACAAATTATGGGATTTTAAAGCTCCAGTTTGGTGTTAATTGACCATTACTTTTTGATTTACATTCTTATTTCTATGGCATGACATGGGTCTTTCCACCTGTATGTACCACAGGGGGCATTCTGACTGGAGTGGATGGGGGGGTGTGCTACAGATATACCATGGAGAGCATTCTGACTGGCTACATCACCGTCTGGTATGGGGCGTGGGTTACAGATGTACCATGGAGAGACAGAGCATTTTGATTGGCTGCATCACCATCTGGTATTGGGGGGGCAGTCTACAGTTGTACCATGGAGAGCATTCTGAATGGCTGCATCACCATTTGGGACTGGGGCTGGGGTGGGGTGCTACTGCACAGGATCAAAATAAAATACAGAGAGTTGTAAACTCATTCAACTCCATTATAGGCACTAGCCTCCATTGTATCCAGGACATTTTCAGGGAGTGATGTCTCCAAAAGGTGGTGTCTATCATTAAGGACCCCCATCACCCAGGTCATGACCTGTTCTCATTGCTACCACCAGGAAAGAGGTAAAGAAACCCAGAAACCTGAAGGCACACACTCAATGATTCAGGAACAGCTTCTTCTCCTCTGCCATCTGATTTCTGAATGGACATTGAACCCATTAAACAATACCTCACTACTTTTTTTTAAATTTCTGTTTTTACACAATTAATTTAACTATTTTGATATATACAGGTACTTGCTGTAATTCTGTTTTCTCTGCTATTATATATTGCATTGTACTGCTGCCACAAAGAAAATAAATTTCACAACATATGCCGATGATATTAAACTTGACTCTGATTCACTTTGTAAACACTTCAGTGGTTGTGAAGCTTCCTGTGAGACGAGCTGAGTTTGTGGACAGTGGGGCAAATTTGAGTTTCTCTTTCTTTGGGGTGTGGACATGCCAAACTCTGGGACACATGGTACACAGAAATGTGCAGCAACCTCCCTATGAGCACCTACAATCAGTCACCCGTAGCGGTTAGCATGACATGATTACAGCTCGGGGCGGAGTTCAGAGTTCACTTCCGACGCTGTCTGTGAGAAGATTGCACGTCCTTTCTGTGAGTACGTGGGTTTCCTCTGGGTGCTCCGGTTTCCTCCCATAGTCTAAAGGCGTACAGGTTAGTACGCTAATTAGTAGGCTAATTGCTCATTGTAAATTGACCTGTGGTTAGGCTTGGAGGGTTGCTACGTGGTGCAGTTCGCTGGGCGAGAAGGCCCTTTTCAGCCCTGTATCTTCCCCACTGAGTACAGCCAGAAATAATTAATCTTGGCCTGTTGTAACCAAAGAAGAATTGCAATAAAGGAAAACTGGCACTCACTTTCTGGCCATACGTGCCAGAATACTGTCCCTATGAGCTACAGGTGTGATTTCAAGTGGTACAACATTGTGGGCCGTTGGGCTCTACTGTGCTGTACATCGAGCAGAAAACATTAGAAGACAGTACAGGCCTTCCTGCCTACGATGTTGTGCTGACTTTTTAACCTACTCGAAGATCAACTAATCCTTTCCTCCCACATAGCTTTCCATTTTTTCCTAACATCCACATGCCTATTTAGGAGCTTCTTGAACGTCTCTAATGTATTTGCCTCAACCACCACCTCTGGTATCTATTTCAGGTACCCACCACTCTCTATGTAAATGTAACCCTCAGGTTCAGCTAGTAAAAAAAATTACTTCTGACATCCTCCCCTATACTTTCCTCCAATCAGCTTAAAGTTATGCCCCTTCTATTAGCCATTCCTCGCAATATTGCGGTTTTATGTAATATTGCCGTTTTTTAGTTGGAGGATATCATAAAATACAGGAGCGTAGCTCAAGCAGTTGACGTTGATTTTCTGTAGCTCGTTCTACTGGTGTTGCAAGGAGTGAGTGTACTGTTTGATGTGAGGTGATGTTAAATCATGGGCGGAGTTCCAGGCTGTCTGCTGGGCTGATGAATTGAGTTGAACTGCCAGAAGGTGGAGCTCGCACCAGCTGTTGGGTGATGATGGAACAAACATCAACAATATTCCCCATCCATATACTTGTATGCCATAAACTATATACTGTACAAGGCATAAGATACAGGAGCAGAATTAGGCCATTCAGCCCATCGAGTCTGCTCTGCATTTCTCTCAACCCTATTTTCCTGCCTTCTCCTCTTAATCTTTGACATTCTTACCAATTTAAAACCTAACAACCTCTATTTTAATTAAACCTAATGACATGGCCTCTAGAGTCATTTGTGGCAATAAATTCCAGATTCACCACCCTCCGGCTAAAAAAAATTCCTCCTCACCTCTTTTTAAAGGATATCCTTCAATTCTGTGGCTGTGCTCCTGGTACTAGAGTCCCCCACTCTAGGAAACATCCTTAGTTGTAAACCCACTCCATATTGTACACATCACTTACATATAGCACTGGTTACATTTCAGTGGAGCTGTCAGTGACAACATCAATGCACTCCCAACCCCCATGCACTCTGACCACCTGCCCATGCCACTGACTATCAGCTGCCCCATCTGTGGAAGAGCCTGCACCTTAGAATCAACAAAACCAGAGTGGAAGAGAGTCTTCAATGGCCTTGAGGGACTGCCCAAGAGAGAGGTTTTGTTGAGAAGCTATTCCATCTGTTGTTCAGAATCAGAATCAGGTTTATTGTCAGTGAAATATGTCATGAAATTTATTGTTTTTGGCAGCAGAACAGTGCAAAACATAAAATGCACTATAAATTACTATAAATATCTAGTTGCTTGCGTTGTTCTGCTAATCATTATGGACGTTTTATGTTGCTGCCAGAACAGGTGACGACATTTGTGGGCTGCCCCCAGCGCCTCCTTTGTTGGTATTGGTTGTTAACACAAACAATGCTTTTCACTGTACATTTCAATGTGCATGAGAATATTCAGTGAATCTGATCCATCTTCATGGAGACAGGGGAAGAAACAAAATCAGGCAGAAAAATAAACAATTCAACTCAGAACAATTAGGTAAGGTTTTCATGAGATACTCTCGCAGGCGAGCCAGGAGTGGAAGGACATGATGCATAATTACAGAAAGATCAGCTGGTTGAGCGGTGTCACAACAACAGCTTTATACTCAACATCAGTAAGACCAAGGAATTGATTGTGGACTTCAGGAAGGGGAAGTCGGGGAATGAACACCAAAGTTTCAAAGTATGTATCCATATACAACTCTGAGACTCGTCTTCTCCAGGTAGTCATGAAACAAAGAAAGAACATGAAAGACACCAGTCCTCAACAAGGGATCAGCAGTGGAAATGGTGAGCAGTTTCATGTCCCTGGGAGTCAACATCTCTGAGGATCTATCCTGGGTTCAACATATTGATGCAATTACAAAGGCACAGCAGTAGCTGTATTTCATTCGGAGTTTGAGGAGATTTGATATGTCACCAAACTTTCTACAGGTGTGCCATGGAGAGCTGCCCAACTCATTGCATCACCAGATGGTGTGGAGGGGACACGGTACAGGATCAGAAAAAGCTGCAGAAATTTGTAGACTCAGCCGGCTCCACCATGGGAACGAGCCTCCCCGGCATCCAGGGCACCTTCAAAAGGTAATGCCTCAAAACTGCAGCATCCATCGTTAAGGACCCCCACCACCCAGACGTGCTCTCTTCTCATTGCTACCATCAGGTAGGAGGTACAGAAGCCTGAAGGCACACACTCAGCGATTCAGGAACAGCTTCTTCCCCTCTGCCATCCGATTCCTAAATAGACATTGAATCTTTGGACACTACCTCACCTTTTTAAAAAGAAAATATACAGTACTGTATTTCTGTTTCTGTACGTTTTAAAAAATCTATTCAATATACATAATTGTTTTACTTGTTTATTTATTATTTTTTCTCACTGCTGGATTATGTATTACATTGAACTGCTAGTGCTAAGTTAACAAATTTCATGTCACATGCTGGTGATAATAAACCTGATTCTGAATGGACATCGAACCCATGAACACAACCTCACTATTTTTGCTCTCTTTTTGCACTATTTATTTAATATAATTTTTAATATACATTGTTTATTGTAACTTAGAGCTTTTAAAAGATGATTATATATTGCAATGTACTGCTGCCACAAAACAACAAGTTTCATGACATATGCTAGTGATATTAAACCTGATCCCACTTGAAATCCATGCAGACCAATTATTCCCCAACAAGCGACACAAAAGATTGTAACATTGGAACAGTGAGTTATTGGTTCCCAGAATTGTTGTAGAGAGAGACACAGAGAGAGACTTAGATGCCGAAGTGCTAGGTTATAGACTGTAGATCAAAGTTACTTAGGCAGTTTTTGCAATTGCACGCATGGTGGTGGGGCAGGGTGGGGGGATCTTTGCTTCTGCAGCTGCTTTTGCGTGGGCGAGGGTGGGCTTTGGGGATCTTATGTCTCCATCTTTCATTCTTTGGGGTTTCTAGTTTCGCGGTTGTATGAGAAGAGTAAGAATTTCAGGTTGTATACTGATATTAAATTAAAACATTTGAATCCGTTTTCTGTTGCAAAACTTGGCTGCAAATAGTTCTTTTCTGCTTCATTTCAGAATTAGGTTTACTGTCATTGACATGAATCGTAAAACTTGTTTTATTGCAGCAGCACAGTGCAGACATAACAGATCACTATAAAGCACAACAAAATTAAACAGCACAAAAGAGGAAGAATAAGGCAGTGTTCATGGGTCATTCAGAGATCTGATGGTGGAGGGGAAGAAGCTGTTCCTAAAATGTTGAGTTCATGTTTTCAGGCTCCTGTACCTCCTCCCTGATGGTAGTAATGAGAAGAGGGTGTGTCCCAGATGGTGATGGCCCTTCAAAGGGGCAGAGCAGTAGAATGGTGGTTAGCACAATGCTTTACAGGACAGGAGACAAACATAAAAAACATACAGCACAATACAGGCCCTTCGGCCCACAAAGCTGTGTTGGGCATATTCCTACCTTAGAACAACTTAGGCTTTACCCATAGCCCTCTATTCTTCTAAGCTCCATGTAACCATCCAGGAGTCTCTTAAAATACCCTGTCATTTCCACCTCCACCGCCGCCGGCAGCCCATTTCACACACTCACCACTCCCTGGGTAAAAAAAACTTACCCCTGACATCTCCTCTGTACCTACTTCCAAGCACCCAGAGACCCAGGTTCAATTCCCACCGCTGCCTGTAAGGAGTTTGTACGTCCTCCCCGTGACTGCATGGGTTTCCTCCAGGTGCTCTGGTTTCCTCCCACAGTCCAATGATGTACCAGTTAAAAGGTTAATTGGTCATTGTAAATTTTCCCATGATTAGGCTAGGATTAAATTGGGGGATTGCTGGGCAGCGTGACTCGAAGGGCTAGGAAGGTCTATTCCACACTGCACAACAATAATCTTAAATGGATCTCCTGTCCTAATACTATATTCACACTTCCAGCAAAGGTGACTGGTATTGACGAGATGCTGTTTATATTCTTTTTGACCTAAATAGGATACATTTAAAAAAAAATTCTAGCATGGCAGAATTTAACCTACTCACAGTGCCGGGCTCAAATCTAGGTCCTCTCTCATCTCAGTGGATCAGCTCCATACTGAGTAATGCTCCAACCATATCAGGGGAAGCAGTTTCATTCTGAAAACCTGCCAACTGACATCCTTGGAGAAGGGCCAGTGAAAGCTTGTGGGTGTGAGTATGTGGCATCACTGAAGACAAGGACAAGGGCACTAGCTCCAGGGCATTCCTTTCCAGATAGCTGAAACTAGACCCCAGTCCAGCCGCCTCAGAGGCCAGTAGTTCAAAATGCAGCCTCCATCTGCCACACTGACGGTTCCAATTAGCTAAACTTAAAGTTTAGTACAGTGAAAGTCCTCTAATCTTGGAGTTCTTGTGCCTGACTAGCAAATTTTCTCAATAGTTGGATGTTATGGAAACCTCCGTTGAGCAGGGTCCACCGTGGATGTTGTGTCCTATTTGTCTACGTTGTTGGTGCAGCACCACTATGCAAGCCAGGGCAGTACGATATGGAGAGCAGGTTGTTGCTAAAGCAGCAGGCTCCCCTTCTCCACGCAGCTGATGAATGGCACCAGCCGCCTTGCAAGAGTTATCGGTCAGCATTGGATGCAACTTAGGGACACCAGCTCCAAATTCCACCCCCCCTCAGGGTTTACTCTTGAAGCCTTCCCCATGAGTGGGTATAGCCCACAAGGCAACGGAGATTTGAGATCAGAGCTTTTTTCCCCCTCCTCTATGAGCTGTGATGAACCATCTGCCCGGAATGCTGTATGCTACTTGTATTAAAATACCCCAGCACACTTTTCATTTACAAACGTTTGTACTTTTGTTTAGACGTTTCACAATAGTATAACAAATTCTGCAGTGACCCAGGCATTTAAAGGGAGAATGGGAATCTGGGTCCCAGTGGGTGGAAGGGGCTTGTGGAACCAGGGTCCTGGTGGGAGCATAGTGATCCGAATGCCAAATAATCAGGGTTCAGAATTGCCAGGTGGCAGATTATCGGAGTTTCCCCTCTACCAGGAGGAACAAGAAGCCAAAAGTTGCAGTGGAGCACATTCTCAGATTCTTACAGGGCCACAGCCCTGCAATGATAAGGGGGTGCGAGCAGAAACAAAGGAGGACACAAAGTCCACCATGGAAACCTATAAAGGAGAAATCAACAACTGTTTGTTTTTCTGGAAGCATTCCAAAGATTCTCCTCCAGAAAAGGACCTCACCTACATCCTTACATAATATGATAGAATTATATTAATCCCAAGTAAAAGGTCATGCATTTTGGGAAATCCAATGGAGGTAGGACATCCACAGTAAATGAGAGCGTGCTTTGGTACATGGTTGAGTGTGAAAGGGAGAAGAACTTCAACTGCGTGGTCCTGAATTGAGGAGACGGCTCGGCTATTGCTCCTTTTGTTGATGTCTCTTCCCATTCTGGACAACAAGAATCAGCTTTAAATTTAAATTGATCATGATGGGGTGAAATGGAGAGAATGAGCCACAACTTTAAAAGATGCCCAATTTTCATTTTCTTTGAAGGTGTAAAATCATCTCTGCATCACTGATTAATACCTCTGCACAAAGTCAAGATCTTCCCTCGTTCCTTAAGGTTGTCATAGCTGGGGGTGGGGGGTGGGGTATTAGTGGAGATAAACTCTCACTACCTATTAAATGTTCCCAATGGTATGCATTTCAAATAGCCTCTGACACCCAAGTCCTGGCCTTCACATGTGGATTAGCTATGAAGCCTGTTAGAACCTTTTCTACTGATAGGAAAAGGGGGCAAAGGCAGGTTTCTGGTGCCTTAAAACCAGTCACTGGGCAGATGGGGCTCATCAGCCATGGTTGGTAGCTCAACTCCGATCTCAAAACCCTGCTGCCTTGCAGCTGTACCCACTCATGAGGAAGGCTTCAGAAATAAACCCTAAGGAATAGTCCAGAGCTGGAGTCCCCGAGGCAACCCTACATTGATTAGCAGCTCTTGCAATGGACTGTACCAGTCTCCACCGTTCATTTGGATCCATCAGCTGCACGGAAAGGGGGAGCCTGCTGCACGGGCAACAGCTTGCTCTCCGTTATCATACTGTCCTGGCTTGCGTATAGCGAAGACAGCTTGGATGCAATACCCGTGGTCGATCCTGACCATTGGTGAGTCTCAAGATCTTCCCACCAGCTCAACTGAACTTTTTCCTGGTTTAACAAACCACTTAACTCACGAGATCGGGGACGCACTTGAACTTGGTGCTAAAAGCATCCATCACAGGTCTTCTGCTCCAGACTACCAATCACCATTTCCTGCTGACTAATCGACATCAGACGAATATTCCACGCTCTGGGCTGTGCAACGAATCAGGGAGATTCTGATCTCTTGTTACTGATACAAGTCATGAAATTTGCTTTTTTTCTTGCAGCAGTGCATTACATTAAAAATTACTGTGTTACTATAAGAAATATAAAATAAGTGGTATAAAAAAATAAACAGAGCGAAATAGTGAGGTAGTGTTTATGGGCTCATTGTCCGTTCGGAGATCTGATGGCAGAGGGCAAGAAGCAGGTCCTAAAGTATTGTATGTGTGCCTTCGGCCATCCGTACCTTTAGG
Organism: Mobula birostris; assembly: GCF_030028105.1. Classification (NCBI taxonomy): domain Eukaryota; kingdom Metazoa; phylum Chordata; class Chondrichthyes; order Myliobatiformes; family Myliobatidae; genus Mobula; species Mobula birostris. The sequence continues at coordinate 61,814,785 of NC_092387.1, forward strand.
ATGGCACGGTGGCGTAGTGGTTAGCACAACGCTTTACAGTACTAAAGATCTGGGTCAATTCCCGCTGCTGCTTATAAGGAGTTTGCACGTTCCCCTTGTGACGGCGTGGGTTTCCCTGGGTTTCCTCCCACAGTCCAGAGGCAGGTTAATTGGCCATTGTGAAGGCGGTAGGATTAAATTGGCGGGGTGGGCAGCTAGCTTGAAGAAGCCACAAAGGCACATTCTGCACCCTTTTATTTATTAAATAAATCAATTCTCTCTGATAGTAGTAATGAGAAGAGGGCAATTCCCAGATGGTGATGGTTCTTAATAGTGCATGCTGCTTTCTTGAAGCATCTCAGTTTGAAGATGTCCTTGATGGTGGGGAGGCTGGTGCCCACCATGAAACGGGCCGAGTTCACAACTCTCTGCAGTGTTTTCCGATCCTGCGCAGTGGTGCCTCCAGATCAGACAGCGAGGCCTTTATCAGTCACGCAGCCTGCTAGTGATTCTCTTGCTTAAGGTCTGAATAAAGGTCTGGAAAGGCGAGGCTTCACATGATCTATACAACAACAGGAGACAGACTCAGACTGGGGGCAGCATGGTAGTGTAGTGGTCAGCACAATGCTTTACCGCACAGGCGGCCTGGGTTCAATTCCCGCCGCTGCCTGTAAGGAGTTTGTACGTTCTCCCATGACCGCGTGGGTTTCCTCTGAGAGTTCCTGGTTTCTTTCCACAGTCCAAAGACGGACCAGTTGATAGGTTAACTGGTCATTGTAACAACTGTCCCGTGATCAGGCTGGGATTAAGTCAGGGAATGCCTGGCAGCACAGCACAAAGGGCCTGTTCCACACTGTATCTCAATAAAATAAAAAATAAATTTAAAAGCTTCATTTTAGAAGATAACGACAAACATTTGACGATGTTGTGGGACTGTATGAGATGGAATTCACTGCTATCAAAATTAATGATAGAAAAATTTTAAATGCGGTGGGACTTTCAGCACACAAAGGGCATGTTTAGGCAGGTGGTGTCACTGTCTGCGTTATCTGGACAGAGAGCACGGGATACCTTTCTGTGAGTCAGGAGAGGTAATCCAATATGTGTGTGCACACATGACATTATAAATCACAGTTACTGTGCATCACTCGACTCCAAAAGGGCCAACTGTGGCTATAAAGTCATTCCCGGCTTCCTGGTGTCCTTTTACCAGCTGCAGTGAAGCATCTGTATTTTCAGAGCTCATAATGCCATTAATGGACTAAAGTCAGGGATGCTCAAGCGTTTTGTCTTTCTTGATCTCACGGCTGCACTATCTGGAGCCTGAGGACACATGCAAAGTTTTAAATCCAAGTTCCCATCAATTCTCCTCCATCTCAAATTACCGAAGCTATCAGATGAGTGCCTCAGCTGTATGGGCCCCATTCAGGGGAATATCCTCCCTCACCCCATCATCTCACCGCTGGTCTGGTACCCACTAGTGGTAGTGCAACCACTGGCGTATCTAAGAGGTTGCCTGTTGCTGGGTCCTCAAGTAGCTGTGGAAGCCAATCCAGGATCCACATATTCTGGTGCAAAGAGGAAAAGTCGAAGCAGCAGCTGCGGTTCGTGGTTGCGTTATTGTTGTTCCATCTCTCCTTTCACAGCTGCGGCTTGTCCTCTGTGGCACGGCGAAGGTTGCTGTCATGTAGTGCAGCTCCCTCTTGAGCAGATTTCCTCCAGGTGCTTCTACTGAGTGCAACCCCTTTCCAGTTTCTAGATGTAATGGTGAATTTCTTCAGGCTGATTTTGATGTTATGTTTGAAACATTTCCTTTCCCCACCACAGGCTCACTGACCTGCCTTCAACTGGGAGTAAAGGACCTGTTTGGGGAAATGCGAGTTGGGCATCCGGATGACATGACCTATCCATCGGAGTTGGTGCTGCTTTATCATACATTGTTTGATGACCCCTTTTCTTCACAGCACATTATAGAGCCATATGACAAGGAAACAGGGTCCTCAGCCCGATAATCCCAACGATGAAATATCCAATTTACATTTATTCTACTCTGAACTCTACTCTATTGTCAAAACATTCTCAGCAACTCAAACTGCGCCCCCCGCCCCCCAGCCAACAGAAACTCTATCCAAACACGAGAAATTCTGCAAATGCTGGAATTTCAAGCAACACACATAATAGTTGCTGGTGAACGCAGCAGGCCAGGCAGCAACTCTAGGAAGAGGTACAGTCGACGTTTTGGGCCAAGACCTTTCGACAGGACTAACTGAAAGAAGAGATAGTAAGAGATTTGAAGGTCTTCTTTCAGTTAGTCCTGACGAAGGGTCCCGGCCCGAAACGTCAACTGTACGTCTTCCTATAGATGCTGCCTGACCTGCTGCATTCACCAGTGATTTTTATGTGTGAAACTCTATCCACTTCATCAGTAGTTCAAACTGCAGGCTCCACCTGCTGTTACTGACTGAGGGTGGAGACGGTTTTCCATTCAGCTGACCATAAAGTTCAGTAAACTTGGCATACTCAGGACTTCCGTGCCAGACTAATGGACTTTATAGATTGTTGGATGTTAAACACACTTTCCATTTACTTTTTTGATGTTTCATGAGGTTACAAATTTTCTGGTGAATGAGGCATTTAAAGGGAGCATGGGGGTCAGGGTCCCAGCAAGCAGAAGGGGCTGGTGGAACCGGGGTCCTGGTGGGTTCAGAGGGAGCACAGAGAAAACATCACAGTGAGCTGGATCAGGATTCAGAATTACCAGGTAGCAGATTATTGGAGATTCGCCTCTACCTGGAGGAACAAGAGGCTGAAAGTGCTCAGGGCTCGGTGTCGGAGAGCTGGTCGGAGGCTCGGAGTTTTCGGATGGACTCGGAGTCGGACTGTGGTCGGATGCTTCCAAGATGCTGCATCGGCAAGTTTGCGGCGCTGGAGGTTCACCGCCTGCGTGAGATGATGGGACTTTTGAGAGGCTTTGAGACTTTTTACCGTGCCCATGGTCTGTTCTTATCAAAGTACGGTATTGCTTTGCACTGTTGTAACTATATGTTATAATTATGTGGTTTTTGTCAGTTTTTCCAGTCGCTTTGTCATGTGTTTCTGTGATATCATTCTGGAAAAATATTGTACCATTTCTTAATGCATGCATTACTAAATGACAATAAAAGAGGACTGCGTGTCCTCATAATCTTAAAAAAAAAGTTGCAGTGGAGCACGTTCTATGGGGTCACAGTGGACAATTAACCTGCAGTGCCACAGAAAGAGCATGCAAGCTCCACACAGACAGAACCTGGTCAGGACTGAACCCACTTCACTGGAGCTGTGAGATACCAGCTCTAATCCAGCTACGCGACTGTGTTGCCCTCACTTGTGCCTTGGTCTCTTTTCTACATTAAATTTGTTCTCAATTTTATTTTCCTCCAAAGCCCTCCCCCCACCACTGAGTGCATTTACAAGGGGCGCTGCTACAAGGAAGTAGCATCCATCATCGAGGACCCCCACCATCCAAGTATGCCCCCTTCTCACTGCAGGAGGTACAGAACCCTTGGATCTCACTCCACCAGGTTCAGGAACAGTTACTGCACTAAACTACCAGGCTCCTGTACAGGGGTGGATAATTTCACTCACCTCAACTCTGAATTGATCCTACTGCCTAAGACTCAGTTTCAAGGGCTCTTTACAACACATGCTCTCAGTATAATTTTCATTTGCATAGTTTGTCTTCTCTAGCACATTTCTTGTTTGCCAATCTTTGCTTATGTATAGCTTTTTGTAAAATTATACTGCATCTCTCTTTTTTTTCCCCTATTAGAGCCAGCAGGAAAATAAATCTCAAGTTAGTATATTGTGATATATACATGTTTTGATTATAAATTTAGTTTGAATCTTGAACCTCTCTAGGGTCATTTGGTCTCTTGTTAGGCACCCACATCACTAAATGGCAAACTATGTGTTAAGTTAGACAGTGAGCACTGAGGTTTTTTCCCCTCCTTGCATCACTTCTGTCCAATTTGACAGTCTGGAGCTGAGGTAAAACCTTCCACCTGCTTATCGCCATCCGCAGTCACAGCCTGGATTACTTAGTGAAAGTCCTAGCAGCTGTGGGTGGATCCATCTGGGTGGAGACATTCAATTTGAAGATTAATGGCCGGAAAACAATTTCCCATCATTATTGGTTTAGTAATTTTGTACGCTAGGCATACCTTGCATTCCTCCCAATGTTGTTAAAAATGGAAGATAAAAGTAAAGAAAGACTAGTATTGATAAAGCATCTTTCCACTTCAGACATTCCAAAGTGCCACATAGGCGATGAAGTCTGTTTGAAGTGGAGTCAACTGTTGTAATGGGAGTATAAGCCCGGCAGACATGTCGTGGCCTCCGGAGAAAGCTTCTGCCAGACATTATCACTGATAAACATGTGTGCCATTTCTCTGTTTGATGGTTCAGTGCTTGCATTAAAGGGGAAAGCATTTTCAAGTTTTTCAAAACATGCCAATGTCTGTGTTCTATTTATTGGGGTAATGTAGGAAACTGAAGGTATGGTGGTTGATTTACTGACTGCCCATTACACCACTGGCATTTAGAACAGCAGTGAAGGTCCTCCAACTCTGGCAGTGTTCGGTGCTTCTTTCACCACGTCAGGAACTTCCTCTCGGTTTTCACACCATCAGTCATGCAAGTCCTGGGTGGAAACAATCACCTTCAGGTGTTGAAGGGTTATTTATTGGCGTTTCCGTAACAATTCCATTTTACCAGTTGGGGTTGTTAGCCCTGAGCTGAGCCCAAAACCTGGAGGTCCGGCCTCTACCCTTCGATCTGTTTGGCATGCGTGATCTTACCAAGAATGAAAGTATAGAAACATAGAAACATAGAAAATAGGTGCAGGAGTAGGCCATTCGGCCCTTTGAGCCTGCACCGCCATTTATTATGATCATGGCTGATCATCCAACTCAGAACCCCGCCCCAGCCTTCCCTCCATACCCCCTGACCCCTGTAGCCACAAGGGCCATATCTAACTCCCTCTTAAATATAGCCAATGAACTGGCCTCAACTGTTTCCTGTGGCAGAGAATTCCACAGATTCACCACTCTCTGTGTGAAGAAGTTTTTCCTAATCTCGGTACTAAAAGGCTTCCCCTCTATCCTCAAACTGTGGCCCCTCGTTCTGGACTTCCCCAACATCGGGAACAATCTTCCTGCATCTAGCCTGTCCAATCCCTTTAGGATCTTACACGTTTCAATCAGATCCCCCCTCAATCTTCTAAATTCCAACGAGTACAAGCCCAGTTCATCCAGTCTTTCTTCATATGAAAGTCCTGCCATCCCAGGAATCAATCTGGTGAACCTTCTTTGTACTCCCTCTATGGCAAGGATGTCTTTCCTCAGATTAGGGGACCAAAACTGCACACAATACTCCAGGTGTGGTCTCACCAAGGCCTTGTACAACTGCAGTAGTACCTCCCTGCTCCTGTACTCGAATCCTCTCGCTATAAATGCCAGCATACCATTCGCCTTTTTCACCGCCTGCTGTACCTGCATGCCCACTTTCAATGACTGGTGTATAATGACACCCAGGTCTCATTGCACCTCCCCTTTTCCTAATCGGCCACCATTCAGATAATAATCTGTTTTCCTATTTTTGCCACCAAAATGGATAACTTCACATTTATCCACATTAAATTGCATCTGCCATGAATTTGCCCACTCACCCAACCTATCCAAGTCACCCTGCGTCCTCTTAGCATCCTCCTCACAGCTAACACTGCCACCCAGCTTCGTGTCATCCGCAAACTTGGAGATGCTGCATTTAATTCCCTCATCCAAGTCACTAATATATATTGTAAACAACTGGGGTCCCAGCACTGAGCCTTGCGGTACCCCACTAGTCACCGCCTGCCATTCTGAAAAGGTCCCGTTTATTCCCACTCTTTGCTTCCTGTCTGCTAACCAATTCTCCACCCACACCAATACCTTACCCCCAATACTGTGTGCTTTAAGTTTGCACACTAATCTCCTGTGTGGGACCTTGTCAAAAGCCTTTTGAAAATCCAAATATACCACATCCACTGGTTCTCCCCTATCCACTCTACTAGTTACATCCTCAAAAAATTCTATGAGATTCGTTAGACATGATTTTCCTTTCACAAATCCATGCTGACTTTGTCCGATCATTTCACTGCTTTCCAAATGTGCTGTTATCACATCCTTGATAACTGACTCCAGCAGTTTCCCCACCACCGACGTTAGGCTAACCGGTCTATAATTCCCCGGTTTCTCTCTCCCTCCTTTTTTAAAAAGTGGGGTTACATTAGCCACCCTCCAATCCTCAGGAACTAGTCCAGAATCTAACCAGTTTTGAAAAATTATCACTAATGCATCCACTATTTCTTGGGCTACTTCCTTAAGCACTCTAGGATGCAGACCATCTGGCCCTGGGGATTTATCTGCCTTCAATCCCTTCAATTTACCTAACACCACTTCCCTACTAACATGTATTTCGCTCATTTCCTCCATCTCACTGGACTCTCTGTCCCCTGCTATTTCTGGAAGATTATTTATGTCCTCCTTAGTGAAGACAGAACCAAAGTAATTATTCAATTTGTCTGCCATGTCCTTGCTCCCCATAATCAATTCACCTGTTTCTGTCTGCAGGGGACCTACATTTGCCTTTACCAGTCTTTTCCTTTTTACATATCTATAAAAGCTTTTACAGTCCGTTTTTATGTTCCCTGCCAGTTTTCTCTCATAATCTTTTTCCCCCTTCCTAATTAAGCCCTTTGTCCTCCTCTGCTGAACTCTGAATTTCTCCCAGTCCTCAGGTGAGCCACTTTCTCTGGCTAATTTGTATGCTTCTTCTTTGGAATTGATACTATCCCTAATTTCTCTTGTCAGCCACGGGTGCACTACCTTCCTTGATTTATTCTTTTGCCAAACTGGGATGAACAATTGTTGTATAACGTCCTAACTCCAGGCAACATTGCTCTCCAGGTATTGAGGCACACAAGCCTTCAAACCCAATGACAAGGCTGTGGTCCCCCTGGAGAATTGTGGTTAAGATACCAGATTAATAACCCAGAGGAACAAGCAATCGGTAGTGTAGCAGTCATTACAGTGTCAGTGTACAGAGTTCAATTCCGCTGTCTGTAAGGAGTTTGTATGTTCTCCCCGTGACCTCATAGGTTTCCCAGGGTGCTCCAGTCTCCTCATCACATTCTGGAGCCATACAGGTTATTAAGGCAATTGACTCAGTGGGCGGAATGGCCAATTACCCCGCTGTATCTTTAATTACTTCAATCTGCTGGAGGAAAGGAATTTTTGACATTGTTGTGAAACCAAGCATCAGGTCTGAGAGTAGAGAGGGGAGATAGTCAGTATATAAAGAGAAGAGGGGGAGTGGTAAGATAGAGAGCAGAGGCGACTGGTAGGCCAAGGGGATTGAGGGATGATGGGCAGGTCAAGTCAAGCAGGGGTGGTAAGGATTGGCATTGGGAGACAGAGCCGGGGACGGACGCTGGAAGGTGCAGGTAGAGAAATGGACTAACGATGCCGAGGCCAAATTATAGATCTCATCTTTGCAGCTGTGGAACTGCAACCCTGTTAATCATCTGCTCAGATTGTACAGCGGCCGAACTGCTGACTCACTGTTCCAGTGACTGGGCACGATCCTGGGCACTTTCTGCATGGAGTTTGCACATCCTCCCTGTGACCTCGCAGGTTTCCACCTGGTGCTCCCATTCGCTCCCACAACCCAAAGGAAAGTAGATAGCAAGTTAATGACCACTGCAAGTTGCCCCAACAAAGTTGGGATGGAAATGTGGGTTGGGCGTGGCAGGGAAGAAATTATAGGGAAAATTAGTAGAGGAAATGGCATTGTTCTGTGAGCTGGCATAGACTCAATGGGCCAAATGGAAAAAATGTGGAATTATGGAAGTTCAAGAGCCAATTTGCACATTTCGAGCTCCAACAAAACAACAAACTGAGAGCTGTTTATGTGATTATGAGTAAGGAATCAGAATATTATTGTCATGTGGATCAAGTTGAAGCAAAAAGCTTTTGTTAGTAAGCCAATCAGACAAATCATTCCATACTTAATTACATCGGAGTAGAATAGAGAAAAACAGAATGCAGGATATAGTGTTACAGTTACAGAGAGAGTGCAATGCAGGTAGACAAATAACTTACAAGGGCCACATTGAGATAGAATGAGAGAGCAAAATTTGATATCTTAGCATTATCACAGGTTTGTCTAAGAGCCTCAACAGTGGGATTGAAGCTACCCTTGACGCTGGTGGTACATGGAAAGATATGAACAAAACAGGAACGTTCATAGCTGTAAAGACCTGGGTTCAGTCCTGACCTCTGCCGTTGGCTGCTTATAATTTGCATTATCTCTTCACGGGGTTTTCCCCTGGGTACTCTGGTTTCCTCCAACAACCCAAAGACATACCAATGGACCAATTAACCAATGAAAATTATTCCTTGGATAAGTGACAAAAGAAAATCAAAAGGGGAAGCTATGAGACATTATACGTTGCGGGGCCAGAGGGGAATAAGTAGAGGGTAGAACAAGATTGACTGGGTTGCACTGCTGGGAACTGCTTGAGCTGAATGGCTTACTGTGTTGTAACGTTGTTGTTGTTTTTGTTGTTCGTCCTTCGTAGTCGAGATGACCATGGCTTCAAAGTCAAATGGGAGATTGGTGGCTGTGGGTCCGGAGGTGACTGATGAGACCAATCCGGGCCCTGAAGGCTCGCCCACATGTGGGACACAAGTGGGTGGGTGCTGTCGTGGCAGTGGATGCTGTTCGGGCCTTGCGCACAGCACGCTTTCGTTGTGTCTCGATGATGCGCCTGACTTCAGCTGCACGGGGTCCTGTGGTGATCATGCTGTGCCAAGCTGGATGGTCGAGTAACTGTGTTGTAATAGTGCAGTCACTTATATCGAGTATGATCTTCTCCTAAGGGGTTTCCAGGATGTTCGCGTGGATTCCCTTAATGGAAAATGCCTGGACATGTTTTTTTTTAATGTGGAAAGGCTGATGCACAGGCGGCTAACACACAGTCCTCAACAGATCAGGATCAGATTTCAGTGGCATGGAATGCAAGATGACTGCTGCAGACCTCCTCCACCTTCACTACCTTTGCCAGGTGCCGTCATCTTCCAACAGCTCCACCGTTGGATCACCCTTTTACTGGAACCTCCCTTTGACCTTACCACCAAGGGTGACCTTAGCAGGAGCTAAGCACCAGATGGCATTTCTGTCAGGATCTCAGGACCCACAAGCTTCACCGCGACAAAGTCACGATGCACACGTTGTCGCGAACAGGAGAAAATCTGCAGGCGCTGGAAATCTGAGCAAAGCCCACAAAATGCTGGAGCAACTCAGCAGGCCAGGCAGCATCTATGGGAAAAACAAGAGTATAGTCGACGTTTTGGGCCGAAACCCTTCGGCGGGACTGGAGAAATGAAGCTGAGGAGCAGATTTAAAAGGCAGGGGCAGGGGAGAGAGAAACACCAGGTGATAGGTGAAACCTGGATGGGGAAAGATGAAGTACAGAGCTGGGAAGTTGATTGGTGAAAGAGGCAGAAGGCCATGGAAGAAAGAAAAAGTGGGGGGGAGCACCAGAGGGAGGTGATGGGTGGGTGAGGAGATGAGATGAGAGAGGGAAATGGAGAAGTGGGGGATTGGGGGGCATTACCAGATGTTTGAGAACTCGATGTTCATGATGTAATGAGTAAGGAGGATAATATTTGGGGAAATGTTCCCTACTCTTTAAGTATCTTGGATCCAAAATTAGATCCACTGGAGAAAGTGTACAAGCCCTCTTGGTTGTCATGTTGTTTGAAAGAGACACTGGCATCTGTGTAGGACTCTGGGATTTCGTGTTGTTAAGTGCTGACCTTTGGAACAGAGCTTCAACCACCATGCTTCCTCTCTGCAAAAGCCCATTTAAAGCACGACTTTTCAATCAGCTACCTCACCATGTTCTTGTGTGTGAAACCCAAGTGGCGGGCACTCATCTCATTTGTTACCCTTGCAAGTGGCCAAAGTGCAGCATTTGCCCTTTAACCTCCTCCCATCACTACTTTCAGGGCCTCAGACAGTCCTTCCAGGTGAGGCAACACTTCACCTGCAAACCTGTTGGTGTCTTCCTCTGGATGCGGTCTCCTCCACATTGGTGAGAGCTGACCTCGATTGGGGAACCACTTTGTCTGGCACCTCAGCTGCATCCACAAAAAGCACAATTTCCCAGTGGAGTGGCCAAACATTTTAATTCCTGTCCCCATTCAGACATGCCATGATGAGGCCACTCTCAGATTGGAATGACACCTCATATTCCATCTAGGTAGCCACCGATTTGATGGCATGAACACTTCCTCCAACTTCCAGTAATTTTTTTCTTCCCCTTTTCCCTTAAAAACTTCCCACTCTGGCCTCTCACCTTCCCCAGTGCCCCTCTTCCTTCCCTTTTTCCCATGATCCACTCTCCTCTCCTATCAGATTCCTTCTCCAGCCCTTTGCCTTTTCCTCTCATCGCCTCCCAGCTTCTTACTTCACCTCTCCCTCACCTACCTGGCTTCACCCATCACCTCCTAGTGTCCACCTTCCCCTCCCTCCACCTTCTTATTCTGACATCTTCCCCCTTTCTTTCCAGTCCTGATGAGCCTCAGCCTGAAATGACAACTGTTTGTTCATTTGCATAGATGCTGCCTGACCTGCTGTGCTTCTCCAGCATTTTGTGGGAGTTGCTCATTTATTTATTTTCAAGATTTGTAACAAGCCATCAAAGGACAGCTTCTAATCTGCTGTTATCAGACTCTGGAACAGACCTCCCATACACAAAAATATGACCCTTGATCTTGCAGTCTACCTTGTCATGCCTCTTGCATTGTGTAGCTTTCCTCCGGGCGTTCGGTCCAGCTCCCACGTTTCAGAGACGTGCAGGTTAGGTTCAGCAAGTTGTGGGCATGAGATGTGGATGCCATAATCGTGGCAATATCTGTGGGCTGCCTCCAGCACATATTCAAACACTGTTAGTCATTGATGCAAATGACACATTTCACCATGTTTTTTTGAGGCTGTTTGCCCAATTTTTTTTGTGTGCATAGGGTGGGGAGGTTTGATGTTTTCCTTTGGAAGGGTTAGTTCCTTGTCTTCCACACAGACAGTCACGAAACAAAGAAGAAACGAATTTCAAAGTTGTATACTGCATACGTACTTAGTAATAAATGTACTTTGAATCTTGAATGTTTTGATGTATATGTGACAAATAAAGCTAATCTTTATCTTCATTTGACTACCTGCACTGCACTTCCTCTGTAGTTACAGCACTGTATTCCTTGTGTGATCAAATATTCCCACCTAGGATGATATACATTTCAAACTGTAAATGATAGTTTTTGTTTCTATGCATTGCAATGTGCTGCTGCCACAAGTTTCACAACTTGTTCCAGAGATACTGAACCTGATTCCAATTCCAGTTTGGACAGCACACAAAACAAAAGCATTTCACTGTATCTTGGTACATGTGACAACAGTAATTAACCAAGCAATTTGCAAGGGCATATTATTGGGAAACTCTTGCCTGGCAAGGTTGTCAGGTGAGGAAGTGAGAACACGCAAGGATTTAAAGACAGCTTCCACAGCCAGATACCTTCAGGCAGGTGATAACAATATAGCACAATATTGTTTTGTAAAACACAGCGATACTGCATAACCACCCTGTATTCGTTTTACTTTATTTAGATACACAGAGCAGAACAGGACCCTTTCAGTCCTTCAATCTGAGCCACCAGCAACCCACCAATTTAATCCCAGCCTAATCGCAGGAAAACTTACAATGACCAATTAACCTACTAACCGGTACGTCGTTGGACTGTCAGAGGAAGGTGGACTACTTGAAGGAAACACACGGGGTCATGGAGGGGGAAAAACGTGCAGGCACTGTCGGAATTGAACTCGGAATTCCAACACCTGTAATAGCTTCACACTGACTGCTACGCCACCGCTGCCATATCTTAATCACCAACAGCTCTTCCTACCACACGAATGAATGAAACACATCACATTAATTTATATATATACGTATATTTTTAAATTCTTCATTTATAGTCTACTTGAGCTTCGATCCCAGAGTTTATGTCATGAGAACACCTCAATTAGATTTGTGCTTCATAATCACTCCAGAGATCCACTATTATCTATATAACTATCTCACTGATTGCATTACCCAGTCCATAAATACCAAGGTGGAGGAAACAAGGTGCAAGCTGGTCGTGCTCTCACTTCAGTCAGTAAATTCCCCTTTGAAGCCTTCCCATAAATCATGCAGCTAAAAGCATTCCAGAAGACAAATACTTTCCTTTGCCCTGCTGCCTTGCTGTCATCTCCGTAGGATTGCACACCTTTCTGAGTTAATGTTCTGAGATTTAGCTGTGGTCCTTCTACAGATTACTGTACCTGTATCAGCAAGCTGCTTATCCAGGGTAAGCAGGAGTACTACCAGGGGTCGTCATGACAGAGTCCAGGGCAACTTTCAATTATACAGTGCTACTCACAGCCTCATGGCTGGGTCTGAATTGATGGGTTGCAGGCAGCATGGGTCAAAGGGCAAGAAGGGCCTATTCCACACTGTACCTACTAACTGGTACGCTTTTGGACTGTGGGAGGAAACCAGAGCACTCAGAGGAAACCTACGTAGTCACGGGGAAAATGTATAAACTCCTTACGAACAGCAACAGAATTGAACAAAGATGTTCTGGATTAGTTGGTAAATTGGCCACTGTACATTGCTTCTTGTGTGGATGTGAATGGTAAACGTACGTTGTTCCATTTTAGGGTATCCTTGGGGGTGAAAGTTAGTACAGTCATGGTCACAGTGTTGCACACCACATCTCTTCATACCCAATATCCTCCAATCCAGACAGCATCCTCTCTCCAGTGCAACCACATCCTTCCTGTTGTGTGGTGACCATAACTACATACAGTACTCTCTGTGCCGTCTAACTAGTGTTTTGCAAAATTGTAACATAACATTACATCATTTATATCCAGTGCCCTGACCCATGAAGACAGACATGCTACAAGCCCCCTTCACCAGTCTATCTATCTGTGTTCGAGTTCATTGTCATCTGACTGTACGTTTGTACAACCAAACAAAATAATGTTCCTCCGGACCAACACAACATCACATCACACACGGCACATAAACCAAAATATTATTCAAGTTAACATGAGAAGTGTGAGGTGGTACACTTTGGAAGGACAAATTCCAAGGCAGAGTACAAAGTAAATGGCAGGATACTTGGTAGTGTGGAGGAGCAGAGGGACCTGGGGGTACATGTCTGCAGATCCCTGAAAGTTGCCTCACAGGTGGATAGGGTAGTTAAGAAAGCTTATGGGGTGTTAGCTTTCATAAGTCGAGGGATAGAGTTTAAGAGTCGCAATGTAATGATGCAGCTCTATAAAAGTCTGGTTAGACCACACTTGGAGTACTGTATCCAGTTCTGGTCGCCTCACTATAGGAAGGATGTGGAAGCATTGGAAAGGGTACAGAGGAGATTTACCAGGATGCTGCCTGGTTTAGAGAGTATGCATCATGATCAGAGATTAAGGGAGCTAGGGCTTTACTCTTTGGAGAGAAGGAGGATGAGAGGAGACATGATAGAGGTATACAAGATAATAAGAGGAATAGATAGAGTAGATAGCCAGCGCCTCTTCCCCAGGGCACCACTGCTCATTACAAGAGGACATGGCTTTAAGGTAAGGGGTGGGAAGTTCAAGGGGGATATTAGAGGAAGGTTTTTTACTCAGAGAGTGGTTGGTGCGTGGAATGCACTGCCTGAGTCAGTGGTGGAGGCAGATACACTGCTGAAGTTTAAGAGACTACTAGACAGGTACATGGAGGAATTTAAGGTAGGGGCTTGTATGGGAGGCAGGGTTTGAGGGTCGGCACAACATTGTGGGCCGAAGGGCCTGTACTGTGCTGTACTATTCTATGTTCTATGTTCCATATTAACAAAATACAATTCAAAGTTCATGCAGTAAAGTGCAGCATAGATAAACAGTACAGTAAACGGCTTGTTGTCCTAGTGACAAGAGCTTGGTGGGGACAGGGTATTCAATAGTCTCACCGATTTCAACTCAGCCTCCTCTGTTGTGTCCGTGTTCTACCCCTATTTCACTTCCCATCGTACTAGTCAGGATTAAATTCCATGTGCCAATGCTCCACCCTCTTTCCATCTGAGCTGTATCCCACTGTAGCCATGAACACCTTCCTTGCTATCCACAGCACCATCGACCTCCTTATCATCTGCAGACTTACCAATCCAAGTTGCTAATATGTATGACGAAGTTCCCTGCGGTACCACCACTGATCACAGCTTTCCAATCAGAAAAGCATCCTTCCCTTGCTAGGCTCAGCTTCCTACCACAAAGCCTGTTTTCGATCCAGTTAGCAAGCTGGCCTTGGACTCCGTGGACCAGTCATCCATGTGGGACCCTTGTTAAGTCCGTTTAGATAATAACTATCACCCCATTTCCAATGATCTTTTTTTGAAGGTGCCTCCTCAAAAAAAAAACTCAATGAAATCAGTGAGGCAGGATTTCCCTGCTACAAAGCCATTCCGAATTTCATCCCCTTCATTTATCAAACTGCTGGAGGGAACTGAGCAACCCACATGAAACACTGGAGGGCGACGTGGAAAGGAAACGGTTCATGTAACACTATTACAGTGCCAACAACCCAGGTTCGATTTTGCCACTGTACATTCTCCCATGACCATGTGGGATTCCTCCAGGTGCTTCTGTTTTCTCACACATACAGATCTTATAGGCTAATTGGTCACATGGGTCTAATAGGGCAGTGGGGGCTTGTTACGAAGCTGTACCTCTAAATAAAATCAACATAAATCCTATCCGTAAAATTTTCTCCAATAATTTCCTTACTGCTAACGTAAGGCTCACCAGCCTGCTCAGAGTCAGAATCAGAATTAGGTTCAATATCACTGGCCTATGTCGTAAAATCTGTTGTTACCTGGCCTGTCCATGCTCCCGTTCTTAAATAAAGAGACAATATTAATTTTCCTGGAATTTTCAGGTTATCTCACCTGTGGCCAATGAAGATGTACTGTCTCCATTGGGGCTTCAGCTGTCTCTTCCCCTGCTTCCCATAGCAACCAGAATAGATCACATCCAGCCCTCGGGATTTATCCATCCTTTTGTATCACAGGATACCCAACACCTCCTCCTCCTTAGCATTGATCTGCACCAGATTATCCACATGCTCCTCCGAGCTTCTACATCCCTCTCCTTGGTGAGTACAAATGAGAAGCACCCATTGAGGACCATGCCCACATCCTCTGGCTCCACACAATGATCATCCCTTTGGTTCCCAAGGGGACCCACTCTTCCCCTTGCTAACCTCTTGCTCCTGATAAAGTCTAGTGATTTGCCCTTAGTGTGTTGCTGAATTATAGGATCGGAACGATGATGGCACGAATATGGAAAGCATAGGAAGGAATAATATGTGATCTAGCATTCTCTCTTATGTCATAAGGAAATATGGAACAGTGGCATAGTGGTTAGCATAATGCTTTACAGTAATTCACCCCACTGTCTGTAAGAAGTTCGTACGTTCTCCCCATGAATGTGTGGGTTTCCTCCAGGAGCTCTGGTTTCCTCCCACAATTTAAAAAGTGTACTGGTCATTGTAAACTGTCCTGTGATCAGGCGAGGATTAAATTGGGGCATTGCTGGGTGAACTGAAAGGGCCCATTCCATGCAGTATCCCAATAAAATGAATAAATAAATAAATACAGTGCCTATAAGAAGTATTCACCCCTCCCTTGGAAGTTTTCATGCTTTATTGTTTTACAATATTGAATCACAGTGGATTTAATTTGGCTTTTTGACACTAATCAACAGAAAAGCTTCCTTCATGTCAAAGTGAAAACAGGCTTCTACAAATTGGACTACGTTTATTAAACAGAAAATAATTGATTGCATAATTACTCACCCCCTTCAAGTCAGTATTTAGTAGATGCACCTTTGGCAGCAATTACAGTCTTGAGTCTGTGTGGATAGGTCTCTATCAGCTTTGCATATCTTCACTCTGCAATTTTTCCCTATTCTTCTTTCCAAAACTGCTCAAATTCTGTCAGATTGCATGAGGATTGTGAGTGTACAGCCCTTGCAAGTCCAAACACAAATTCTCAAAAGGATTGAGGTCTGGTCTCTTACCTGGCCCTTCCAGGACATTAACTTTGATGTTTTTAAGCCATTCCTGTGTAACTTTGGCTTTATGCTTGGTGTCATTATCTTGCTGGAAAACAAATCTTCTCCCAAGTCTCAGTTCTCTTGCAGACTGCATCAGGTTTTCCTCCAGGATTTCCCTGTATTTTGCTGCATTCATTTTACCCTCTACGTTCACAAGCCTTCCAGGGCCTGCTGTGGTGAAGCACCTGCACAGCATGATGTGACCACCGCCATGCTTCACAGTACGGATGGTGTGTTTTTGATGATGTGTGGTGCTTGACTTATGCCAAACATAGCATTTAGCCTGATAGCCAAAAAGCTCAATTTTAGTTTCATCAGACCATAGAATCTTCTCCAGCTGACTTCAGAGTTTCCTACACACCTTCTGGCAAACTCTAGCCAAGATTTCATGTGAGTTTTTTCTCAACAGTGTCTTTCTCATTGATACTCTTCCATAGAGCTGCAACTAAGGCAACAGTTGTTGTATGTGCAGTCTCTCCCAACTCAGCTGTTAAAGCTTGTAACACCTCCAGAGTTGTCATAGGTCTCCTGGTGACCTCCTTCACTAGTACCCTTCTTGTATGTTTTTTTGAGGATTGCCTGCTCAAAGCAGATTTACGGTTGTACCATATTCTTTCCATTTCTTGATTTAACTGTATTCCAAGGGATATTCAGTGACGTCTGCACCAGTGATGATCCGGTGTGTCATATTAAAGGGGATGAATACTTATGCAATTAATTATCTTGTGTTTTATATTTGTAATTCATTTAGATCATTTTGTTGAGATCTGTTTTCACTTTGACACGAAAGTGTCTTTTTCTGTTGATTGATGTCAAAAAAGCCAAATTAAATCCATTGTGATTCAATGTTCTAAAACAATAAAATACGAAAACTTCCATGGGTGGTGAATACTTTTTATAGGCACTGTAAATAAATATTGTTGTTTATGGGAAACTTAACGTGCGCAAATTGCCTGCTGTGCTTCCTACTAAGGAAGGTTTATAACTTTCTAGGGTTGTGAGAGGTATGCTATAAATGTAAATCTTTCATTCAAAGCTCTTTGCAGTCAATGAAATGTTTTCTCAAGTCTACTCAGCACTTGAGAATAGAAAACGTAGTGGTAAGTTTGCACACTGTGATCCCCCATAGACAGCGGGGCAATAATCAGATAATCTATGGTGGTGTTCACTGAAAGATGAATATCAGTCAGGACATTGCCTTTGAAATGATCAATTACATCTACATCGAGCAGATGGGCAGCGGTTTCACACTTCCTTCCCTTAACAGAGTGTTAGTGTGGATATTGAACTCAATTGGGCCTTGAACCAATGACCTCCTGGCTCAGGGGCCAGTGTACTCCCATTAAACCATAGCTCATCTGAAGCGCACTTAGAGTGCTGTCTCTGAAGTTGATCTGTGATCTCTGCTAAATTCATGCAGTGAAAGAGGAGGAGGTGTCAGGAAGTCACCCGGTCTAATCATTGGCAGATTAACGGCTGGGCAGGAGGCAAACAAACACAACATATTATGGTTTAAAATCATGGCATCCATTTCCACAGATATTGGCATTTTACGCCTGCTCAAAGGTGCTAATTTTAAAACAATCAGAATCAGGTTTACTATCACTGCATATGTTGTGAAATCTGTTGTCTTGTGGCAGCAGTACATTGCAATACATAATACCAAGTTTGTAATAAAAACGTATCATAAGCTACAATAACAAACATAGAAAATAAGCAGACAAAAAAGAGAGCAAAACGGAGATAGTGTCCATTTGTTACGAGAGAGCAGGTTCACAAGTTTGTCAAGTGAGACAGAAGACACTGATTATGAATTAGTACATTAACCAGTTACTTACAAACAGCAAAACATCTAAGTTGCACGAACTATGCCACTAAACTTTCAGTAACACTTCAAACTCAACAGGTACCTCACTAAGTCTCTCCAAGTTACACAACTACTAAACTAAACATTCAACAAACACATACTTAGCTAAGTGTGCACGTGGGCCCTCCTGTATCTGCAGCGTACTTTCCCAATGGATCTTCAGCACTGGTCATGACCTCAGTATGAAGATGAGACCCTGGAGACAAAGGAAAGTCCTTGAGGTGCCTGAAACTGGACACCGGTGCCACGGCACACAAGGCAACCAACCGGGAAGAGCTGGTGCATGCTGCATGGTAGAAGCAGCTTTCGACCGACATGTAAACTAACCCTTCACATTACAGCATTTCAGAAATCTGATGGTGGAGGGGAAGAAACTGTTCCTCAAAGGTTGAGTGTGTACCTTCGGACTCCTGTCCTCCCTGCCTGATGGTAGTAATGAAAAGAGGTCATGTCCTGGGTGTTGGAGGTCATTAATAACGGATGCAGCATTCTTGGGGCAGGGTGCTTTCAAGGGCTATGGTGGGGAAGCCAGTGTCCATGATGGAGCTGGCTAAGTTTAATGCTCTGCAGCATTTTCCAATTTTGTGCATTGGTCCCTCCATACCAGATGGCAATGCAACCAGTTATAATGCTCGCCATGGTACAGCTGTAGAAATTCGCTAGAGTCTTTGATGACAGATCAAATCTTCCTAAACTCCTAATGAAGTATAGTTATTGGCGTGCCTTCTTCATAATTGCATCAATATGTTAAGCCCAGGGTAGGTCTTCAGAAATGTTGACACCCAGGAATTTGAAACTGTTCACCCTTTCCATTGCTGATCCCTCGATGAGGTCTGGTGCATGTTCTCCTAACTTCCCTTTCCTGAAATTGCCTTCCTTTAGTTTGGTTTAATGTATTGAAGTTTAGTTGAATACATACATATCTTTAGTTGCAATATATGTTATTAAATCTGATTCCACTCCTTGCAGGCTGAGGTTGTAAGATATCACTTCTCATATCTTGATCATTCTGCTTTTGGTATTTTGGATTGAGACCCTTCAGGCAGTTTCTATCATCAGCATGTAATTGTTCTGGTATTGGTATTTTCCATTTGATAATTGGTTTATCATTGTCCATTTATTGAGGTACAGTGAAAAACATTGTTATGCATACCACCCATACAGATCATTCCAAAACACAAGCACATTGAGGTATTTCAAAGTGAAAAGTATTTACAAAATGTGGAATAGATTGCTGCAATTTCAGTTACTGAAGAAGTGCAGTGCAGGAAGACAATAAGGTGCATGGAGATGATGAGACAGATCGTGAAGTCAGGAGTACATCTTCAATGTGGAAGAGGTCCATTCAAGGGTCTTATAACAGTGGGATAGAAGTTGGCCTTGAGCCTGGTTGATTCTTCTGCCCTTTGGAAGTGGGGAGAAGAGAGAATATCAAGATGAGACAGGTCTTTGATTACCCTGGCTGCTTCTCTGAGGCAGTGGGAGTCTATGAGGGGTGTTAAGTGACTCCAAAACATAAAACTAATTGACAGAAAAACACAGAGCCGGGATAACTCACGTACGTTCTTAGTTTTAGATTTAGTGAGATGCACATGTATGACAAAGTGGCATGATGACATATGTCATTCACGTTGTTTTACATATAACCCGTAATGAATTATGTTAACAACAAAGAATGCTTAATTAAACAATATATTTACAATATTACCCAAATATTACTGAAATGTTAAATGCACAACAATGGGAAGCTGGTGTTGATGAAGGACTAAGCTGACAGCGGTAACTCTCTGCAATCTCCTGCAGCTTTGGGCAGAGCAGTTGCCATACTAAGCTGTGATGCATACATGCCGGAAAATGTAGCCCTCGTCTGATACTAAGACCAATCTGTCATATGTTGACAAAAGAAACAGACATATTGTTTTGCATCAAACAATCAGAACCGTTTAAGGGGAGAGTAGTTAGGGTTGCAAAGGTTAGGTTGACATTTCACAGGGTGGAGATGATGGCAAATGCCTCCAAGATTGGTGCAGAATTGCACCGTGGTTATGGATTTGCTGGCTGATCTGGGAGACACCAATCTCTAAGGGCTTTCCTTTCTGGCTCCCTGTCCACCCCAGCCTCAATGCTGCATGGTCCCAAGAACATTGCAGTACCTGTCTTCAGAATCAGGTTTAATATCACCAGCCTATGCCATGATATTTGTTAACTTTGCAGCAGCCGTACCGTGCAATATGTAATAATAGAGAGAAAACACACATATACAGTGCCTAAAAAGAGTCTTCACCCCTCCCCACCACCGGAAGCTTTCATGATTTATTGTTTGACAACATTGTATCACAGTGGATTTAATTTGGCTTTTTTGACACATATCAAAGAAAGACTCATGACAAAATGAAAGCAGATCTCTACAAAGTGATCTAAGTTAATTACAAATATAAAACACAAAATAATTATTTGCATAAGTATGCACCCCCTTTAATATGACACAACAAATCATCACTGGTGCAGACAATTGGTTTTAGAAGTCATGTAATTAGTTAAATGGAGATCTGCTTTTGGAAAGCTGTGTGCAGTCAAGGTGTTTCAATTGACTGTAGTAAAAATGCACCTGTATCTGGAAGGTCCAGCTGCTGTTGAGTCAATATCCTGGCAAAAACTACACTTTGAAAACAAAAGAACACTCCAAGCAACTCCACCAAAAGGTTATTGAAAAGCACAAGTCAGGAGATGGATAGAAGAAAATTTCCAAGTCACTGAATATCCCTTGGAGTACAGTTAAGTCAATCATCAAGGAATGGAAAGAATACGGCACAGCTGTAAATCCACCTAGAGAAGGCTGTCCTCAAACGTTGACTGCTCTTGCAAGAAGAGAACTAGTGAGGAAGGTCACCAAGAGATCTATGACAATGCTGGGGTAGTTACCAGCTTCAGTGGCTGAGATGGGAGAGACTGCGCATACACCAACTCCTGCCTGGGTGCTTCACCAGTTGCAGCTTTATGGGAGAGTAGCAAACAGAAAGACACTGTTAAAAACAATTCACATGAAATCTCAGCTAGAGTTTGCCAGAGGCATGTGAGAGACTCTGAAGTCAGCTGGAAGAGGGTTCTATGGTCTAATAAAACCAAAATTGAGCTTTTTGGCATTAGCCAAACACTGCACATCATCAAAAACACACCATTTCTACCCTGGAGCATGGTTGTGGTTGCATCATGCTGTGGGGATGCTTCACTGCAACAGGCCCTTGAAGGCTTGTGAAGGTAGAGGGTAAAATGAATGCAGCAAAACACAGGGAAACCCTGGAGGAAAACCTGATGCAGTCTGCAAGAGAACTGCTACTGAGGAGATCTGTTTTCCAACAAGACAAAGACACCAAGCATAAAGCCATAGCTACTCAGGAATGGCTTAAAAATAACAAAGTTTACATCCTGGAGTGGCCAAGTCTGAGTCCAGACCTCAATCCAAATGAGAATTTCTGGTTGGACTTGAAAAGGCTGTACACTCATGACCCCCATGCAATCTGACAGAACTTGAGCAGTTTTGTAATGAAGAATGGGAAAAAAATCGCAGAGTAAAGATATGCAAAGGTGGTCGAGACCCATCCACACGCAGGCTGCAATTGCTGCCGAAGGTGCACCTACTAAATTCTGACTTGAAGGGGGTGAGTAATTATGCAATCTATTATTTTGAGTTATATAATTGTAGACCAATTTGTAGATAATTTTTCACTTTGACATGAAAGAGTCTTTTCTGTTGATCAGTGTCAAAAAAGCCAAATTAAATCCATTGTGATTCAATATTGTAAAACAATAAAGTATGAAAACTTCCACGTGGGGTGACTACATTTTATAGGCACTGTATCTATTAGTTAAGTTAAATAAGTAATGCAAAAAACACAATTTTTTGAAAGAAGTAGTGAGGTAGTGTTCATGGCTTCAATGTCCATTCAGAAATTGTATGGCAGAGGGGAAGAAACTGTTCCTGAATCATTGAGTGTGTGTCTTCAGTCTTCTGTACCTCCTCCCTGATGGTAGCAGTGCATAAGAACATAAGAAATGGGAGCAGGAGTCGGCCACCTGGCCTGTCGAGCCTCCTCTACCATTCAATAAGATCATGGCTGACCTGTCCATTGGACTCATCTCCACCTACCTGCCTTTTCCCCATAACCCTTAGTTCCCTACTATGCACAAATCTATCCAGCCTTGTCTTAAATATATTTACTGATCTAGCCTTCACTGTTTCATTGGGCAGAGAATTCCACAGATTCACCACTCTCTGGGAAAAGCAGTTCCTCCTCCTCTCCATCCTAAATCTACACTTCCGAATATTGAGGCTAAGTCCCCTAGTTCTAGTCTCACCTCCCAGTGGAAACAACTTTCCTGCTTCTATCTTCTCTATCCCTTTCATATTTTTATTTGTTTCTATAGGATCTCCTCTTATTCTTCTGAATTCCAGAGAGTACAGTCCCAGGCGACTCAATCTCTCCTCATAATCTAACCCCCTTATCTCTGGAATCAACCTGGTGAACTTCCTCTGCACCATCTCCAAAGCCAGTACATCCTTCCTCAAGTAAGGAGATCAGAACTGCACACAGTACTCCAGGTGTGGCCTCACCTCTACAGTTGCAGCATAACCTCTCTGCTCTTAAATTCAATCCCTCTAGCAATGAAGGCTAGCATTCCATTTGCCTTCTTGATAGCCTGCTGCACCTACAAACCAACCTTTTGTGATTCATGCACGAGCACTCCCAAGTCCCTCCGCACAGCAGCATGCTGCGATTTTGTACCATTTAAATGCAGGCGGGAGGAGAAGATGGCAGCGTGACGCAACGTGCGCAGCCCTCCGGTGAAATGATATTGTTTCTGTTAAGTAGGGGCCGTGGACAATTCTGACTTGATGAAGACAGACGTGAGAAGCAGAGGAACATCTGGAGAAATTTCTGAAATGCTTGGTTTGCCGCTGTTGTTACTGTGCGATCGAGAATCTCCAGAGGGTAGGCCCCAAAATCCCCAGCTTTGCCTACTGCTGGTGACTGAGGCTGAGGTCAAAGCGTTCGGTGAGAGATGGCGCTCGGTACTCGATGTCGGAGGGCTGATCAGAGCTCGAAGTTTTTGGACGACTCAGAGTCGGACTGTGGTCAGGCACGGCAAGGAGAGTTTTCTTCCTTCTCCCGTTTGCGTGAGATGTGGGACTTTCAAGAAACTTTGAACTTTTTTACTGTGCCGTGGACTGTTCTTCATCAAGCTATGGTATTGTTGCACTGTTGTAACTATATGTTATAGTTATGTGGTTTTGTTAGTTTTTCAGTCTTGGTCTGTCCTGTGTTTTTGTGATATCACACCGGAGGAATACTGTATCATTTCTTAATGCATGCATTACTAAATGACAATAAAAGAGGACTACGTGTCCTCATAATCTAATCTAGTCTAATCTAATAATCTGCTCTTTCATTTTTCCTTCCAAAGTGGATGACCTCGCATTTACCAACATTGTATTCCATCTGCCAGACCCTTGCCCATTCACATAACTTGTCTATATCTCTCTGCATACCCTCCGTATCTTCAGCACAATTTGCTTTTCCACTCAATTTAGTATCGTCAGCAAAGAGAGCACGTCCTGGTTGATGGACATTGTGCTTTTGAGGGCCCACTCCTTGAAGATATCCTGGATACTACAGGATGGAACTGACTAAGTTTACAACTTTCTGCAACTTACTTCTATCCTGTGCAGTTAGAATGCTCTCCACAGTACAGCTGAAGAAAGTTGTGAGTGTTTTTGGTAACATGCCAAATCTCTTCAGACTCCTAATGAAATAAAGCTGCTGTCTTGCCGCCTTTATGGCTGCATCAGTATGTTGGGTCCAGGTAAGGTCCTCAGAGATATTGACACTCAGGAACTTGAGATTGCTCACTCTCTGCACTTCTGATCCCTCTGTGAGTATTGGTGTGTGTTCCCTTGTCTTACCCTGTCTGAAGTCCACAATCAGCTCTTTGGTCTTACGGACATTGAGTGCCAGGTTGTTGCTCAAGTGAGGATGCTGTCAGCTGTGGTTGAAAGGCAGTACCCATTCCTCTGAGTCAAAAGTCAGGATGCATGTGCAGACATGGTCTGAGAATTTCACTGCTTTTGTGGAGCAACCTTGGATGTGTAGTTGTGATTTTGTTTCCTTTGTTGTGGGTATTTCTTCTATAAACAGTTCCCTTTTTCCTATTCCCTGAGCTAAGGAAAGGAAACTAAAACCATTTCACTGCTGGATGAGTTCCAGTGATGATCTCCTCCCCACTCCTAATACTGGAAAGTACAACTGTTGGATGATGAAACAGCATTTACGAACTATTCCTCACTCTGTGGTCAAATATTAAGTGGAGAAGTGTTCACCCAAACTCCATTCAAGTGGCATGTTTGGCAAACTACTACAAATTGTTCCACGGTTTGACAAAGCTGACTGTAGTGGCAAACTTAATTCTTCCACAGGGTTGTAGATGAGTCACTGAGCAGGTAACCGGCGCAATGATCTTGGGCATAGTTTGTAAGTGCTCTGACTGATATTGTACTGAGTCATGATGGGGTTGCACAGTAGCACAGAGGTTAGTGTAACACTTTACAAGGGTCAGCAAACAGAGTTCTATCCCTGCTGCTGCCTGTAAGGATTTTATACATCCTCCACAGGACCACAGGGGATTCCTCCAAGTGCTCCAGTTTCTTCCCACATTCCAAAGACATATGGGTGAGGGTTAGTGAGTTGTGAGCTTGCTATGTTGGCACTGGAAGCACGGAAACACTTGCAGGCTGCCCCCAGCACATCCTCGGACTGTGTTGGCTGTTGACACAAATGACACATTTCACTGTATGTTTCAACGTACATAATCCAGTCTAATAATCTGGGTAGTGCGTTGGAGATACGACTCGACCAAAGGAAGCATAAGGCACTCCTTCCCTCCACTAGCCTGCAGGTCACCCTTGGGGAAGGTGTAGCACCTGCTTAGCCCCCCCGGTCAGTGTCATGCGAAGCCATGGGAGCAGGTAATGGATGGCTGTATGAGCAGATGGTGCATATCACAAGTCCTGGTTATGTGACCACTGGCACCAGGCAGATAATCTCTGAAGAGTATTGAAGATGGCTATGGTCACTCATCTAATAAAGACACTGCCCAGAAGAAGGCAATGGCAAACCACTCCTGTAGAAAAAAATTTACCAAGAACAATCATGGTCATGGAAAGACCATGATCACCCAAGTCACAAATAATGAGTGAGCGAATCTAATAAAGCTAATCTAATCAGACAGACCCAAGCTTGCTGCCTGAAATTAGTGAGCCTGAGCAGTGATTGGAGAGCAGTGAGAGAGTAAATTGCATGCATAGCTGGGTTCTCTTGGAGATTCCTCTCCTGGGATAAAGTCTGCTCCATCTTTGACCTGTGAAGCAAGTCATTGGGGGGGGGGGGGCGGGGGACGAGTGTAGGGTAGTCTTGATCAAAGAGTGTGGAGTACTGGCCACATTACCCCATAACAATCCTTGATTGACTACTTCCCTTTCATTGAGGGTGGCTCTGAATGGTTGCCAACTAGTAGGGATTCAGTTTGTATCATTTGGCTCTGAGTTTCACATTAATGTACGGGCAACCACCTGATTCAGGCAGAGGAAGTGTTTTAAGAGGCTGGTCATGGCATGCATTAACACCAGTCTCCTGGACAATCTTGAGCCCATGGACTTTTGGCCCTATACTCATCTTTGGAGTATCTGGACAGTAAAGACATCAACAATAAACTACTGTTAATTGACTATAGCTTTGTTTTTATACTATAATTCCAAGTAAACTCATCTCCAGACTCCTAGAACTGCTACTCAACACTGTACAACTGGATTACGTCCGTAAGATATAGGAGCAGATTTAGGCCATTTGGCCTATTGAGTCTGTCTCGCTATTTCATCATGGGATCCAATTTTCCTAATTCAGCCCTAATTTCCTGACTACTCCCCATATTCCTTCTTTCTTTATTAATCTTTTTATTGATTTTTTAAAAAGCATAAATACAGTCAAGAGGAGATTAGTTCAAATATATATATCAGTAACAATATAAACCAAGATTAAGACAAACATTGTCAAAATCATAGATATTATTAGACTAGTATAAAATATATAATAATAAGAAAATGGAAATAACAATTCTCCTCTTACCAGTTTATGAAGAGAAAGGAAAAAAACACTGGGTTTTAAATGAAAAGAAAAAAAAACTACACTATAATAAAACAAAAAAAAAAGGGACTGGGCAGTCCATTTTGAGGATACGACCAAAAAAAGAAAGAAAGAAAAACTTTCTGATCAAATCTAAAACTTCAAAAAAAAGGTTTGAAAGAGTAATAAATCAAATTAAATGAAAATATTGGATAAAAGGTCACCAGATTTGCTCAAATTTAAAGGATGTATCAAATGTCCAACTTCTTATTTTCTCTAAACTTAAACAGGACATATTGGAGGAAAGCCAGTAAAAGACCGTAGGTGGATTAGAATCCTTCCACCTCAATACCCCATATTCCTTCATGCCCTGACCAATCAAGAATCTATCGAACTCTGTCTTAAATATACATAAAGACTTGGCCTACACAGCTGCTTGTGACAAAGAATTCCACAGATTCACCACCCTCTGGCAAAAGGAATACCTCCTCATCTGTGTTCTAAATGGACACGACGCTATTCTGGGGCTGTGCCCCCTGGTCTTAGACTCTCTCACAATAGGAAACATCCTTTCCACATTCACTCTATCAAGGCTTTTCACCATTCAATATTTTCCATCGAGGTCACCCCTCATTCTTCCAAATTCAAGTGAATACAGGTATAGAGCCATCAAAAGCTCTTCATATGACAAGCCATTGAATCCTGAAATCATTTTCGTGAATCTCCTTTGAACCCTCTCCAGTTTCAGCACATCCTTTCTAAGATAAGGAGCCCAAAACTGCACATAACACTCCAAGTGAGGTCTCATCAGTGCTCTATGAAGTTTTAACATTACATCCTTGCTTTTATATTCCAGTACTCTTGAAATGAATGCTAACATTGCATTTGCCTTCCTCACCACCGACTCAACGTGCAAATTAACCTTTAGGGTGTCCTTCACACAGACTTCCAAGTCCTTTAGTGCTTCAGTTTTTTGTATTCGCTCTCCATTTAGAAAATAGTCAACCCTTTCATTTCTTCTACCAAAGTTCATGACCATACATTTCTTGACACTTTATTCCATCTGCTATTTCTTTGCCCATTCTCTTAATCTGTCTAAATCCTGTAGCCTCTCTACTTACTCAAAACTACCTGCTCCCTCCAACTATCTTCATATCATCTACAAACTTTTCAACAAAGCCATCAATTCCATTGCCCAAATCATTGACATATAACATCAATCTCTCACTGCTACAGACAGAAGTTCCTACCTGCTTCAAAAAGGCAACAATTATACCAGTGCCCAAGAAGAGTGCCAGCTGCCTTAATGACTATCGCCTGGTAGCACTCACATCTGCAGTGATGATATGTTTTGAGAGGTTGGTCATGATTAGACTTAACTCCTGCCTCAGCAAGGACTTCGACCCACTGCAATTTGCCTATCGCCACAATAGGTCAATGGCAGATGCAATCTAAATGGCTCTTCACACAGCTTTAGACCACCTGGAGAACACAAACAGCTATGTCAGGATGCCGTTCATCGACTATAGCTCAGCATTTAATATCATCATTCCCACAATCCTGATTGAGAAGTTACAGAACCTGGGCCTCTGTACCTCCCTCTGCAATTGGATCCTTGACCTCCTAACCAGAAGACCACAATCTGTGCAGATTGGTGATAACATCTCCTCCTGACGATCAACACTGGTGCACCTCAGGGGTGTATGCTTACCCCACTGCTCTACTCTCTCTATACCCATGACTGTGTGGCTAGGCATAGCTCAAATACCATCTCTAAATTTGCTGATGATACAACTATTGGTAGGATCTCAGATAGTGATGTGAGGGCATACAGGAGTGAGATATGCCAACTAGTGGAGTGGTGCCGTAGTGACAACCTGGCACTCAACATCAGTAAGACAAAAGAGTTGTTTGTGGACTTCAGGAAGGGTAAGACAAACGAACACATACAATCCTCACAGAGGAATCAGAAGTGGAGAGAGTGAGCCTAACCTGGTCCCAGTATATTGATGCAGTTATAAAGAGGACAAGACAGCAACTATACTTCATTATGAGTTTGAAGAGATTTGGTATGTCAACAAATACACTCAAAAACTTCTATAGATGTACTGTGGAGAACATTCTGAAGGCGGCATCACTGTCTGGTATGGGGGGGGGGGCGCTGCACAGGACTGAAAGAAGCTGCAGAGGGTCGTAAATTTAGTCAGCTCCATCTTGGGTACTCCCTACAAAGTACCCAGCACATCTTCAAGGAGTGGCGTCTCAGAAAGGCAGCATCCATTATTAAGGAGCTCCAGCACCCAGGGCATGCCCTTTCCTCACTGTTATCATCAGGTAGGAGGTACAGAAGCCTGAAGGCACACACTCAGCAATTCAGAAACAGCTTCTTCCCCTCTGCCATCCAATTCCTAAATGGACATTGAACCTGTGAACACTACCTCACTGTTTTATTATATATATATATTTCTGTTTTTTTGCAAGATCTTTAATCTATTCAATATATATAAACTGTAATTGATTTATTTATTATTATTATTTTACTTCTCTTGTATGTTATGTATTGCATTGAACTGCTGCTGCTAAGTTAACAAATTTCACGACACATGCCGGTGCTAATAAACCTGATTCTGATTCTGTAAAAAGAATAAGACCCAACACAGACCCCTGTGGAACACTACTAGTCACTGGCAGCCAGTCAGAAGAGGCTCTCTTTACTCTCACTCTGTGCCCCCTGCTTTCCCCATGCTGGAATCTTTCCTGTCATGTCATGGGTTCATAGCTTGTGAATCAGCTTCATGTGTGGCAACTTGTTTAAGGCCTTCTGAAAAACCAGGTATACAACATCAACTAATTCTCCTTTGTCTATCCTGATTGTTACTTCTACAAAGAATTCCAACAGATTTGTCAGCAAAATTTTCCCTTGAGATAACCATGCTATGGACTATTTGATCATGTGCCTCCACATACCCCGAAACCTCATCCTTAATAATCAACTCCAACATCTTCCCAACCAATGAGATCAGATGACCTGGCCTATAGTTTCCTTTCTTCTGCATCTCTCCCTTCTTGAAGAGTGGTGTGAAATTTGCAATTTTCCAGTCTTGCGGAACCATTCCAGAATCTAGTGATTCTTGAAAGATCATTACTCATGCCTCCATGGTCTCTTCCGCCACCTCTTTCAGAACTCTGGTCCAGGTGACTTCAGACCTGTCAGTTTCTCTAGAACCTTCTCTCTAGTTATGGTAATCCACACACTTCACCCTCCCTGACACCCGGAACCTCCACCATACTGCTAGAGTCTTTCATAATGAAGACTCAGGCAAAATACTTATTCAGTTCATCCACTATTTCGTTGTCCCCCACTACTAACTCTCCAGTATCATTTTCCAGTGGTCCAATCTCCAGTCTTGCCTCTCTTTTACACTGCATGTATCTGAAGAAGCTGTTGGTATCCTCTTTAATATTATTGGCTAGCTTACTTTCATATTCAATCTTTTCCTTCTTAATGACTTTTTAAAGTTATTTCTATTGTTATTTAAAAGCTTCCCAGTCCTCTAACTTCCCACTAATTTTTGCTCTATTTTATGCCCTCTCTTTGGCTTTTATGTTGGCTTTTACTCCTCTTGTTAGCCACGGTTGTGTCATCTTTCCTTTCTTCCTCTTTGGGATGTATACATCCTGTGGAATTCCCACCATACTGCTAGCTTGTTCCACAGTGAAGACTGATGCCAAATACTTATTCAGTTAGTCCTCTATTTGACTATTTTTCCAGCGGTCCAATTTCCACTCTTGCCTCTCTTTTACACTTTACGTATTAAATATGATTTTTGATTCCCTGACCAACAGACTGCAATCAGTATGGACAGATAGCAACACCTCTGCCATGATTATTTAGAATCAGAATCAAGTTTAATATCTCTGGAATATGTCATGAAATTTATTAAATTTGTGGCAGCATTACAATGCAATGCATGATGATATAGAAAAGCAGTGAATTACAGTAGATATATTCATTAGTGAAATAAACAATGCTTAAAAAACCAAATAAAAGTTGTAAGTTAGTGTTCTTAGGTTCAACATCCATTTAGGAATCGTATTTCAGTGAGGAGGAATCTGTTCTTGAATTGCTTCAGGCTTCAGGCTTCTGTACCTCCTTCCTGATGGTAACAATGAGAAGAGGGCATGTCTTGGGTGGTGGGGGACCATAATGGTGGACACCGCCTTTTTGAGGCACCGTTCCTCGAAGATGTCCTGCATACGATGGAGCCCAGTGCCCATGGTGTATCTGACTGAGTTTACCACTCTCTGCCACTAGCTTCGATCCTATGCAGTAGCAGAACCCCCCGCCAAACACCAGACCGTGATGCAGCCAGTTTGAATGCTCTCCACAGTACATCTGTAGAACATTGAGTGTTTTAGTTGACACACCAAATCTCAAACTCCTAATGAAATACAGCTGCTGTCTTTCCTTCTTTATAGTTGCACCGATAAGTTGGTTTTGGGTTAGGTCCTGGGAGATACCGACACCCAGGAACCTGGAATTCTCAACACTGGTGCCCCATAAGGCTGGGTCCTCAGTGCCCTACTCTATTCTGCGTACACACACGACTGTGCGACCAGATTCCACTTTAACTCCATCTGCAAGTGTGCAGGTGTTACCACCATAATGAGCTGTATCTCCAATAACAATGAGTCAGAAGAAGATGGAGAATTCAGTGACATTATGTCATACAACAACCTTTCTCTCAATGTCAGCAAATCATCTTTGACTTCAGGAATGAGGGCAGTCCATGTGCTCCTGTCTACATCAATGTTGCTAACGCTGAGAGCTTCACGTTCCTAGGAGGGAATGACCATCAACAACAGCCTGTCCTGATCCATCCACGTTGATGTCATGGACAAGAAAGCTCACCAGTGCCACTACTTCCTCAGGAGGTTACAGAAATTTAGCATGTCCCCTTTGACCCTCACAAATTTTTATCCATGCACCATAGAAAGCACCCTGTCCAGATTCATTATGGTTTAGTAATGACTACTGCTCTGCCCGTGACCACAGAAAACTGCAGAGTTGTGGAAATAGCTCAGCACTGTGGAAATAGCTCAGCACATCACTGAAACCAGCCTCCCCTCCATGGACTCTGTCTGCACTTCCCTTTGCCTTGGTAAACAGGCCAGTTAATCAAAGACCCCCACCCACTCAGCATATCTTCTCTTCTCTCTTCTTCCATTAAAAGCCTGAAAGCACATTTCACCAGGCTCAAGGACAATTTCTATTCTGCTGTTATAAGTGTTGTGTATTTAATATTTCAGTAACATTGTAAATATATTGTTTGATTAAGCATTCTTTATTGTTTACATTATGCATTACGGGTTATATGTAAAAGTACGTATATGGCTTGCGTCATTACACTACCACGTCATATGTGTTACTCAAAAGTAAAAACTAAGTTAGACTTGCATTCCTGACTCCCTTGGTATCCCTTCAGTTAGTTTTGTATTTTGGGCTTTCAAAACATGACAGTAAGAGTATAGAATAGTTCCCTAGCATGGAAAGATAGAGTCTTCACCTCAAAATCTACCTGGTTACCAGCTTGCTCCTTACAGAGAGAGCGCTTTCTCTGTAACGGTTACACTTTATTCTGCTCTGTCATTGATTATTTTGTTTGGAGATACGCCACGGAATCGACCCTTCCAGCCCTTCTGGATGTGCTGCCCAGCAACCCCCAACAACCCCTGATTTAACCTTAAGCTAATTGAGGTACAATTTACCATGACCAATTAACCTATTAACTGGTTTGTCTGGACTGTGGGAGGAAGCCAGAGCACGAAGAGAAAATCCACGTATTCTGCAGGGAGAACGTGCAGACTCCTTACAGAGGACACCAGGATGCTACCTCGATTTGGGTTGGGGGGTGAAAGGGAGAGGGAGGGGTAGAGGGAGGACGAGAGGGAGAGAGAATCCTTCTTGGATCAGAAACATAAACTCTGATCCTCTCTCTATGGCTGCTGGGTGTTCAGTTTCTTCTCTGATTACTCTCCATTAACGCCATGGACAGTCACTCAAAAACAGCTTCGAGATTTTACCCTTTAGATGTAGTCACTTTGCGGACTTGCTCCAGTTTTGTTTTCAGGGTTGCCTTATGCTTTTCTTTTCCTCCTAGCAAAGAGATATCTTTGTGAAAAACAATGTTTGATCTGGTACAATGAGTGAATTAGCACACAATGGTACTCTTTGTTCTGTTACAGAGTGTACAACAATCAACTGCAGAAACATTCTAACCTGCCCAGGGACAGTTAAAAGAAAGTTCTATGATGGCACTTTGAGTTAAACCTTTAACAGCATCTCTTTGACTAATCAAGTAGAGACCGCTACTAGCATGCAGGAAAGGGGTTTGTTCTTACTGGCTTACAGTAGGTTGTGAAATTTGTTGTTTTGTGGCTACAGCGTATTGCAATACAACTATAAATTATAATAAGTGTGTGTGTGTGTGTGTGTGTGTGTGTGTGTTTATATAGTTCAAAAAGAGAACAAAAAATAATGAATTAATGTTCATGGCTTTACTGTCCATTCGGAGATCTGACGGCAGAGGGGAATTTGCTGTTCCTAAAACACTGAGTTTGTGTGTTCGGACTCCTGTACCTCCCCCTTCAAGGTGGCATTGAGAAGAGGGCATGTCCTGGATGATAGGGGTCTTTAATGATGGACTCTGCCTTTTTGAGACCCTTGAAGATGTCCGAGATACTATGGAGGCTAGCGCCTTTTTGAAGCGTTCCCTTTTGAACGTGTCCTTGATACTGGGGAGGCTAGTGCACATGGTGGAGCTGGCTGAGCTTACAACCTTCTGTAGCTTTTTCCAGTCCTGTGCAGCAGCCCCTCCCTACCAGACAGTGATGCAACCAGTTAGAATGTTACATCTGTAGAAATTTCCAAGTCTCCTTAACTACAAATGAAATAAGGCCACTGTTGTGCCTTCTTTGTCATTGCATCAATTTATTGGGCTCAGGATAGATCTTCATTGATGTTGACACCTAGGAGCAGAGGAGGCTGAAGGGTGACCTTATAGGGGTTTATAAAACCATGGGGCCTCTCAAGTCCAACTGTACTACCCTGTTGTGAGAGGTGGAAATGAGTAAGTATGGCCAACAGGGCTCTGGTGAAACTGTACAAGCCAATTCCCTGTACTGCGGATTCACTGGATTTCAGAAGCGTTGATGAAAGTCCACCATACCATCGACTTTGGAGGCCAATGGAGATGGGAGTTCATCGATGGCCTATGTTCCACTTAGGAGCTACGGGCCCAAGTAGGTAAGTAAAACCATAAGGGCCATGGAAAAGGTGAGTGATCAGAATCTTTTCCCCAGGGTAGGGGAGTCTAGAACTAAATAACACGGGTTAAGGGAGGCAAAAGATTAAACTTGAACCTGACGGACAAGATTTTGACACAGAGGGTAGTGGCTATATAGAACAAGCTGCCAGAGGAATTGCAATTAGAATGTTTAGAAGATGATTGAATGGGTACATGGGGAGAAAATGCTCAAAGGAATGTGGACCCAATGCAGGTAAATGAGACTAGCTCAGGTAGACTTGATGGTTGGCATGGGTGAATTGGGCTGAAGGGCCTTTTTCTGTGCAGTGACTGTACAGGGTGAGGAGAGAAACAGGGCTGTGGAATCCGATACTGACAGAGCATTTCCAGTTCTTGTTTACAGACACCAGCCCATTCATTAATAACGATAGAACCCGACAATTGCCTTTAGATTTTGCCTAGCATTTGTTAAACAAATATTTCTCCAAAACATACAAGTAGATTCAAAAGAAAGACAAAGTGCAATAAACCACAGAATGAATATTTACCTTCCACTTGAAATGTCTCATACTGTTTACTGTTTGAAAATATTCTTATCTGGAGAGGTCAAGCACCATTTCATTGATTCAAAAAAAACCTGCTCTGCAAAGAGTTTTCATACCGCGCTAAGTATCATCGGCTTATTTGACTAAAGCTTCCTACAAGTCAAATTGTTGTGGGCTCGAGCCATAGTCCAGGTACGTTTACAACATCCACGGTTCAGGGCTGGGAAACTCAGAATCAGGTTTAATATCACCAGCATAAGTTGTAAAATTTGTCGACACTGTTGCAGCAGTACAGTACATTAGAAATTACAGTAGGCATATATTAAATAGTTAAATAAGTAGTGCAAAAATAGAAATTAAAAAAAGTAGAGGTAGTGTTCATGGATTCAACGTCCATTCAGAAATTGGATGGCAGAGGGGAAGACACTGTTCCTGAATTGTTGAGTGTGTGCGCCTTCAGGCTTCTGTACCTCCTCCCTGATGACATCAATGAGAACAAGGCAAAACTGGGTGATGGACGCTGCCTTTTGGAGGCATCGCTTCTTGAAGATGTCCTGGAAACTATGGAGACTAGTGCCCATGATGGAGCTGACTGAGCTTACAACTCTTTGCTGCTTGCTTCGATCTTGTGCAGTAGCCCCCATCCCCTCCCCCCATACCAGACAGTGATGCAGCCAGTTAGAATGCTCTCCACGGTACATCTGTAGAAATTTTCAAGTGCTTTTGGTGACAACCCAAATCTCTTCAAACTCCTAATGAAATATAGCTGCTGTCATACCTTCTTCGTAGCTGCATTGATATATTGGGCCCAGGATAGACATTGATAACCAGGAACCTGAAATAGCTCATTCTTTCAACTTCTCATCCCTCTGAGGACTGTTGTGTGTTCCCTCATCTTACCCTTTCTGAAGTCCACAATCAGTGGCTTGGTGCATAAGGTGCTGCATTATATAAACGCGTGTCTCATTCTACTGACTCACCTTAATATTGGAAAATCTCAGAACCACAAAGATGTCCTTAGCCAATTACCCTCAGTGGAACACAAATGTTTTAATTGTTTTACTTTCTCTAAATCCTATACTTGGGGTTTTCATGCTGCAGCTTCATTGGGGGTTGGAGGTCTAATTGTGTGTGTGAGTTATGGGGGGAGAGTGTTTGTTGTTGCTTGTTGTATGTTGGCTGCCCGTTGTTCTGCTGAATATTGTGGACATACTATATTGGAGCCGGAATGTGTTTGGACACTTGTGAGCTGCCCCTAGAACATCCTCAGATTGTGTTGGTTGTTAGCACAAATTATGTATTTCACTGTATATGTGATTAATAAATAATCTAAAACTTTAATATATGAAATGCTGGGAAATTTACTGAGCAATGTGCAGATTAATTTGGAAAATTTTCTTGTGATGTCTTCATGTAGCACAGGTGTATAGTACTTTTTTTCCCACGAGAATATTGGACTCTTTCAAGGGACTCTAAAAAAAGGTTTTCAACTTGTTTGTTTTTCCTTATTCTAACAATGATGAAACACGGTGAGGCTGTTCCAGTGTTCGAAGATTGGCACAGCTTTGAAAGGGAGGCTGTTCAGCTGATTGACTCTTTGTCAGCTCCCAAAATGATCCTATAAATCCCATTCTCCCACTTATTTCCCCAAATCTATTCTCCTTTACATGTTTGTAAACCAACCCATAATGGGGGTAATTTATAGCTAACAATTAACATACCTGTTGTGTATTTGATATTTCCATAATATCTGAGTAATCTAATAAGTACATTGGTTAAGCATTCTTGTTCATTTAAATAATTAATTACAGGTTATATGTGAAATTACATTAATTGCATACATCATCATGCTAGCATGTGATGCGTGCGCGCCTTGCTTTAAGTAAACTCAAACCACAGCCTTATTTACAGATTCCCATGAGTTTCTTTGAATTAGTTTGATGATTTGAAGGTACAAAACATAACACTACCGACTCAGACATCTTTGGAATGTGGGAAGAAGGGAATGCGAGAGAACATGCAAACTCCACAGAGACAGCATCAGAAGTCTGGATTGAAATTGGCTTGCCCGAATTGTGAGATGGGTACACTGGTGTCTGAAACAACCTGTGTAATCTAATGGGTGGAGGAGGGGTAAGAAATAGTGTGATGGTGGGTGTAGGAAGACCTCAGATGATCAGGAGGAGAGGGAAAAGGAACAGAGGGGGAAACGGGTTACTTGGAGATGGATGTAATGTCCATGCCATTGGGTTGTAGACTACCCTGGTGGAGTATGGAGTGCTGTTCCTCTAGTTTACCGGCCGTGGAGGAGATCAATAACAGATATGTCGGTGAGATTAGATTAGTTTTATTTTTCACATGTACATTAAAATATCAAAACACAGAGTGAAATATGATGTTTTGTGTCAACGACCAACACATTCTGAGGATGTACTGGTGCAGCTCACAACTGTCGTCATGCTTCTGGCACCAACATAGCATGTCCGCAACTTACTAACCCCGACATCTTTGGAAAGTAGGAGGCTTCGGTCAAGATGGCACCTGGGTACAACAATCCTTCGGTCGACATCTTCTGGATAGATCATGAAACCATATATTTGAAATGAAATGAATTCACTTCCTTTATGTCTTTTACATTTGCTTTTCATCTTGAATGTGACTCTGGAACTGTCGGAGCCTGTGATCTGCAGTTTGGAGATCGTTTAGGTGTTCCAGCGCTCTGCAGTTTCCGGAAGGCAGTGGCAGAGGGCGCGGGCTTTGTGGCGGCAAGTTGCAGGACGGGGCACGAGCTGATGTTTGTGTCCATTTAACCAATTAAAGCGATGAGGAAGTTTGAAACATCAAGGCGAATGCAGAAGGCGAGCGTCGGCTGCCTGCCTTTTGATCACTGGGGATCACTCTGCAACTTGAGAGGGCAGAGCCTGCTGTAGTGCCCAGAGAATGTTACCCAGGTTTTCTGCGTTTTAGATATGGACTTGGACTGGAGACCTTTTTGTTGTAGTCTCATAGTTTTTTATGTTCTGTGCTTTTTTGCCCGGTCTTTCTCGTTTTGTTTTCTGTGCGGGGGTGGGGGATTTGGGGGTCGATATGCCTGTTCTATGTTTGTTTGTTTTGTTTTGTGTGGGGTGGGGGATTTGGTGGTCGATGATCATACTTTCTTGGTATTTGGAGAAGAAGAATTTCAGAGTGGTACACTTTGATAATTAAAGAACTTTTGAACCCAGAGGAAACCCAAGCAAACATTGGAGGGAATTAAAGCTTGATCATTGGCATGGTAATAGCATTAGACTAACTACTACACTACTCTGCGTGGGAATGGAGAGGAGAACTAAAAAGGCTGGCAACTCTTATGTCTCTAGGTTGTTGTATATTTATTGTTAACATCTTGCCTGTCACAATAAGTCAGTAACAAATATACCTTCCTCCGAAAGAGCATTAGTAAGATTTAAAAAGCTTCAGCCCCATTACATTCCCTTTCCTCTGACTGTCTCCATTCACAACCTGAGATACTCGTTTGGGGTGAAGTAGACCATGCAAAGCCTAATTAATCTGATTAAAGCTTCAATCCCCTAATTTTATCCAATACTGTACCGCTACATCAGAGTGATTGATGATTATCCATGCTTGGTTCCCTCTGGACTCAATTTCACCATGTACTTTTTCAACATCAACCATTCCAAACCACAGCTCCTCCCATTGATCATATTCACCTGCAACCCTTCTCATTTTCCCCAAAGCAAAGTTAATGTTATGGGAGCTTGTCTTCTGTCACGTGCATGGAACGGTCTTCCTTTTAGTCTTTCTCATGCTTCATCCCTTAACTCTTTTTCTGGTGAATTAATAACTGTATCAATTAATAAATAAATTGATTTATTTAGAGATACAGTGTGGAACAGGCCCTTCCAGTTGAATGAGCTACACTACCCAGCGACCCACCGATTTAAACCTAGCATAATCACAAGACAATTGCCAATGACCAGTTAACCTGCTAACCCAAAGGTCTTTGGACTGTGGGAAGAAACCGATGCAGCCACGAGGAGAATTTACAAACTCCTTACAGACAGCACTGGAATTAAAGTTTGAACTCCGGAACACCCCAAGCTGTCAAAGTGTCGCACTAGCCGCTACACTATCATGGTGCTCAGGGGTAGAGATGGGATAAATACAAGCAGGCTTTTTCTGAGGTTGGCTAAGACCAAAACTAAAGGTCATGGTTTAAGTGTGAAAGGTGAAATGCTTAAGGGGAACATTTTCACTCAGGGGGTGGTGAGAGTGTGGAACCAGCTGAAGTGGAGAATGCAGTTCGGTTTCAACATTTACGAGAAACTTGAATGAGTACGTGGATGTGAGGGGTATGGAGGGCTATGGTCCAATGCAGGTCAATTGGGACCAGGCAGAATAACAGTTTGCACAGACTAGACAGGCCAAAATGGCTGTTCCTTTGCTGTGGTGTGTGTGCTATGACTCTATGCGTTGCTGCTGTTTCTTGCACCCCACCCAAAAAGAACTTGAGAATTTCACGTACTGCCAATATCCATTCTGCTCTCATCTTCACATGGTCCCTCTCTGATTCTTCCCTTCTCATCCTGGATCTCTCCATGTCCCTTGCAGGGGTTTAGCTGGCCACAAACATCCATGTGAGCCTATAGACTCCCAGAACTACCTCGACCACATTTCCTCCCAGCTGTCTCCTGTCAGGATCCATTCTATTGTCTGACGTTCTCTGTCTCAGTCTGATCTAATCCATCGAGATATTCCACAAGACTCTGAAACATGGTTTGTACTCCACAGATCCTTTCGCTGAATCTCATCTATTTCCCAAAGCTCTTTTTTCCCTCTCCCCTCTCCCTGAGTAGAACAAGTATAGACACAAGAGATTCTACAAATGCTGGAAATCTGGACACACATAACATGCTAGAAGAACTCAGCAAGTCAGGCAGCATTATAGAAGGGAACAAATAGTCAATGTGTTGGGCTGAGACCATTCATCAGGACTGGAAGGGAAGGGAATGGGGAAGAAATCAAAATAAGAAGAACAAGGTTGGAGTTTTCCTGGTCTTCACTAACCTCCACAGATTATCCTTAGCAATTGATGCCAGCTCCAACAAGGATCCAATAATACACTACCTCATCTCCCGTCTCCTTCCTTCATTTCAAAGCAACCATTCCCTTTTTGACTCCTGGTCCACCCCTCCATCCCCACCCACCCACCTCTCCCTGTCAAGCAACACACACAGTGCTGGAGGAACCCAGCAAGGCAGGCAGCATCTGCGGAGGAGAATAAACACTCAACGTTTACGGCCAAGACCCATCATCAGGTCTGTCTCTGCTTTACAGCACTTTCCAGAGAATACCTATTCTTTCATTTCCCCTTCCCACCACCCAAACCATCTTTCTAGGTGAAGCAGCGACTCACCGGAACTTCTCCCAGTCCAACGTACTGCTTATGTGTCCACAACACAGCACTCGCTTTCAGTCCGGAAGGGTGACACTGCCTGCCACTTTAATTCGTCATCTCATTTTGACCTGCCTCTGGCCTCCTGCACTGTTACAACAAAGTCCAATGCTATCTTGAGAAGTAGGACCCCATCTTCCATTTGGGTGGGTGGCACTTTCTGGAGAGTACTGAATTCTCCAGTTCCTGATGACTTGTTTTCTCTGTCTATGTCAGAACTGGCCGATGTTGCAGTGTGTGATACTGGCTTGGATATCTCCTCTCCAATGGCACACGCTGAACCGTTAATTGTAACAATCACATTTTTATTGTCACCCTCTAAGGGTTGCATTAACAGCTCGTCCCACACCAACCCTGGTCCCAACCTATAAAAGATGCTAACACAAAATACTCTGCAGATGCTGGGGTCAAAGCAACACTCACAACACACTGGAGGTACTCAGCAGGTCGGGCAGCATCCGTGGAAATGATCAGTCAACATTTCGGGCCGGAACCCTTCGTCACGATGCTGCCCGACCTGCTGAGTTCCTCCAGTGTGTTGTGAGTGTTGCTATAAAAAATGCTTCTCTCACTCCCTCCTTTCCCCGCTTCCTCTGCAAAAAAGGCTGCCATGGTAGCCTAGTGGCTAGTGTAAGGCTTTTCAGTGCTGGCGACCGGTTCAATTCCAGCTGCTGTCCGTAAGGAGTTTGTATGCTCTCCCTGTGACTGCAGAGGCTTTCATCTGGATGCACCAGTTTCCAGCCGTAGGGGTAAGTAGGTTAATTGGTTGCATGGGTGTAACAGGGCAGCACGGGCTCATTGGGCTGGAAGGGCCTGTTACCATGCTATATCTCTAAGTAAGTAAAAATAAACTTAAAACTGATTTTTTCCTTCCTTAACCATATAACAATTACATGAGATTAAACACGAGATTCTAGAGATGCTGTAAATCTTAAGCAACATGCACAAGATGCTGGAGGAACTCAGTGGGTCAGGTAGCAGGGGTAAAAACAGTCAATTTTTCACATGGTCTCAGACTGAAACATCGACTGTTTATTCCCCTCCATAGATGCTGCCTGACCTGCTGAGTTCCTCCAGCATTTTGTGTGTGTTACTCTTCTTTCCCCTCTTTCCTGTTCTGTTAAGGAGTCATAGAGCTTTACAGCACAAAAGCTGCCCTACTTGTGCGTGCTGACCAAGTTGCCAACGCTGAGCGGATCCCATTAGTTTTCATTTGGCCCAGATCCCTCTAAAGTGTCCTCTCTATGTACCTGTCGAAATGTCTTTTAAACATTTTCATTGTGATAGTCCTTGACTTGTATCAGTAAATGCTGTCCGAGCTCCAGCAGTTTCCATGCTTATGCTTCCATGTCCTGACTTGACCTGCTCACCTTCCACTAACCAATCTGTCTCCCAATGCAACAAGTTTAATAATGCATAACAAGTTCAAGTTTAATTGTCATTCAGCCATACATGAATACAGCCAAACGAAACAGCATAACTCCAAGACCGAAGTGCAAAGTACAGTGCACAAGGCACACATAGCACATATAAGACAGCAGTAAAATCCAGTCACACAAAAAAAAAGTCCAAGTCCCTGATCCACGGAGGTTGCAGCAGTCTGTAGTCAAACTCAACACATCATGTCTTCTGCCAAGCGCCCACAGGAGGGCAGCACCACCTGCAGCCTGTACGTTGCGCTCAGCCACCTCCGGCACTCCAGTGGACTGTCCATATCTCATCTGAAATAAAATGAGAAAATGTTTGGAAACACTCAGTGGATGAGACAACATCGGTGAAAAGAGGAACAGATTTAATGTTTCGTAAGAAAGAGAGCACCCTGATGGAAATGCATTTTGGTTTGGCCCATCTGATTGATGAAGGTACCTTCTAACAGTTCAAGGCAGTGGCTCACCATCGTCTTCAAGGGCAAAAATTTTCAAAGACATGTATTTAGGGTGGGGGGGCTGTAAAGTTTAAATGAGGCGTGATGGGCAAGTTTTATTTTATATAGAAAGTGGTGAATGACTGACGTGGGCTGCCGGGGATGATGTTGGAAGCAGAAACTACAGTGGTGTTTAATTTTAAAAAGTGATTGATATGAATAGAATGGAGGGATTCTAGATGGATTATGTGCAGGTGGAAGAGATTTAATTTAATTTAATCTCTTTGGACTGGATAGCCAGAGATGTTTTTCAGGAGTGGAAATTGCTAATACAAGGGGGTATAATTTTATGGTTATTGGAGGAAAGCATGGAGGGGGGGGGGAATGTGAGAGCTAAGCTTTATACACAGAGTGGGGAGTGTGTGGAACGCACTGCCGGAGGTGGTGGTAGAGGCAGATACATTAGATACATTTAAGAAACTCTTGGATGATAGAAAAATGGAGGGCTATGTTGGAAGGAAGGGTTAGATTGACATTAGTAGGTAAAAAGGTTGACACAACATCGTGGGCCAAAGGGCTTGTACTGTGCATCATGTTCATCGCAGTCGTCGTGGGTCAGAGGACCTGTTCAGATGCTGTACTGCTCTAAGTTCTATGTTTGCCAGCAACAGCCATATGCAGAAAATCAATTAAGTATGAGTAGAAACTCTGCTGTCAATTTGTGCTCATTGCCCTGCAAAGAATGCCACCAAGAAAGTTGAACTGGTTCTGCATCATGGAAGGGATGAGGTTCTGGCTGCTTGGATATCAACAGGCACGCTAGCTGAGGAAATTTATCAGGCAGGATTTCCACCCTCAGTAGTTATCTTGAAGGAACTGTGGAAATTATCTTGCAGGAAATTTGGAAAGAATGGCTGGCTGGAGCTCTGACCACTGCCTTGATCTTATTGAAATGGTCACGATTTAGGCAAACCCATCAGCGACTCAAGAAGAGGGAAGACAAAGCCAAGATGTTCAGCTGCAGCAGAAGATGCTTAAGCTAATTCTGGTATACCAACAGCACGGCATCAGGGTTCAAAACAAATAATTTGCCTAGAAGAAAATATTGAACACTCAGGCAGGAATCAGAAGCGTTCAATAAAAAAACTTAAGTCCATGTGCACAAATATCCAAGACAGCACCAGTCATGGTTCATGCAGGTTACAGCCTGGTATTGATCCAGACTGGTTCTCTGTACAACAGACACAGTGGGGATAAATTAGATTATTCAACAGAAAACCAGAAGGTCACAGCTCAGATATGTCACTTGCCTACAAGCGCTGAGTAATGTGACGTTAACATGCTGGGATTTCAGCAGACAGCAAAGGAATCTGCAGTTACATTGCTGCACAACATTAAAGCATCCTGGCTTCATATCTGAGGGAGAATTCTCCAACTTTCTCCATTCTCACAGATGCTGACTCACAGCCGGGTACAGGTACGGTAGGGTTATTAAGCAAATTCCTCCTTTCTTTTCCAAAACACATTCTACTCGGACCGACGTCAGTGGGAGAGATCTGTACGAGTTACCACATGATCAATACCTGCTTACTGGGTGTGTTATTTGAACAGGGGAGCGGACCAATTGGAAACAGTTGCAAATTACAAACAGTCTGCAAATTCATAATGGGGCAAATAACCTTC
Organism: Mobula birostris; assembly: GCF_030028105.1. NCBI lineage: Eukaryota > Metazoa > Chordata > Chondrichthyes > Myliobatiformes > Myliobatidae > Mobula > Mobula birostris. The sequence continues at coordinate 61,857,931 of NC_092387.1, forward strand.
TATGTGATATGCTTATTACATAGAAGCGCAAATAGGAGCAGGCTATTCGACCCTTCAAGTTGGCTCTATTATTTAATACAATCTTCTATCTTGATGCCACATTCCCATTCTCTCCCCATATTCCTTAATGCTCGTGTATCTAGACAACTAATTACTTTTCTTAAACATGAGAAAGCCTGCAGATGCTGGAGATTCAAAGCAACACACACAAAATGCTGGAGGAACTCAGCAGGTCAGGCAGCGTCTATGGAAATGAAGAAGCAGTCGACTTTGTGGGCCGAGACCCTTCTTCAGGACTGAAAAGGAAGGGGGAAGATGCCAGAATAAAAAGGTGGGGAGGGGGAGGAGAAAGGCGATAGCTAGAACTCATAGGTGAAGCCAGGTGCGTAGGAAAGATAAAGGGCTGAAGAGGAAGAAATGTTTTTTAAAGACATTCATTGACTTAGCATTCAAGACCTTCTGTGGCTTCAAATTCCACTCTCTGAATGAAGATATATCTGCCCACCTCTCTCTTGTTCCTTCCTAGACAGGGCAAATATCTTCCCTACATTCGTCAGAATTTTGTGCTTGGCAGTGAGATCTCCTCTCATTCTTCGAAACAACATGAATACAAACTAGGTCCACCTAATCTCTCATCATATAGAAGTCCGGTCATCCCAGGAACCAGTCTCATGAACCTTTGTTGTATTCTCGATATAGTTAGCATTTCCTTTCATCAGTAAGGAGACTAAAACTGCAGTGTTCAACTCCGCTCTTAAATAATTGTCTCATTGTTGTCCATTTCTGTTTATCTTCTACATTCATACCACCCCAAGAGGCAATGTGATGATCAGGATTGGTGATATTTCCCCTATTCTTGATGAATATATGGTGATGCATCTCACACCACCTGAAATCCATGTGCTGCACTGACTGCTGAAATGAATTTAGATTTTAAAATCACTCTGGGTGGTCCTTCTACCTACAACCACCTTCAAGAAGTCAATTAGCAGGAGAATTAATCTGGGAAGATGAAGATTAAATTGACTCAGAGATTAATTCTCAGAGAGGACACAGTTTGGGTTGGTGAGAGTGAATCACACCACACCCCCAACCACCAACACTTTATCATTTTCTGTCAGTCACTTGTGTATGGACACTCCTGTGCCTAGTGGCGCTTTATGGATGTACAATTGATGTATATAAGCTATTTTATGTATTTTTATTTATAAATATGAGAAAGTCTGCAGATGTTGGAAATCCAAAACAACACACACAAAATGCTGGAGGAACTCAGCAGGTCAGCCAGCATCAATGGAAAAGAGTAAACAGTCAATGTTTCAAGCCGAGACCCTTCATCGGGACTGAGAGTGGAGGGGGAAGATGCCAGAATAAACAGGTGGGGAAGGAGGCCAGTTGGAAGGTGATAAGGGGAAGCCTGGGGAAGAAAGAATCTGATAGGAGAGGAGAGTGGACAGTAGGAGAAAGGGAAAAGGGAGGTGACCCAGGGGGAAGTAATAGGTAGGTGAGAAGAAGTGGAAGGTCAGAGTGAGGAATAGAGGAGGTTGGGGGGGGAAGAAAGATTTGTTCACTGGAAGGAGAAATCAATATTCATGCCAGAAGGTTGGAGGGTACCCAGATGGAATGTAAGGCATTGCTCCTCCACCCCGAGGGTGGCCTCATCTTTTATTTATTGTGTTTTTTTATTTGCATTATTGTGTTCTCTACCTTTTGATTTTTGCTGCTGCATTGGATCTAGGATAACAACTATTCTGTTCTCCTTTGCACTTGGGTACTGGAAATGTACGTTGAACAACCTTGAATCTTGAGCAGTGGATAACTTAAGTCAATTAATAGGCATAAGAGATTCTGAACAGCAGTGAGTAGGGTCTCCCTGAAATCAATTAAGCAGCCATGGTTTAAGAGTATTGCTAATTTTTTTTTATCATTCACAAAATGCTGGGCAAATTCAACAGGTCAGACAGCATCTATGGAACTGAATAGATGGTCAGTGTTTTGGGCCGAGACCCTTCTTCAGGACTGAGGAGGAAGCGGGAAGATGCCTGAAATGTTGACTATTTATTAATTTCCATCGATGAGGCCTGGCCGGTTGAATTCCTCCGGTGTTTTGCGCGTTGCTTTGGATTTCCAGCACCTGCAGACTTTCTCATGTTTATGTTTTTCTATCACTCTTAGACACAAAAACATGGTCAAGTCAGAAGCTCCAGCTTGGTGTCTCAGGAAAGGATAGATGCAGTTCCATTGCAATTCCAGTTTAGGATATGTAGTATTTAGACAGCCTCCTGGTCTGAACTCTCCCTGTTATACTCCCTTTCCCATTCAACAACCTTCTGAGAAACTGAACAAAAGAACGTGCCAACAGTTGATGAGAAAGCATTAGCTACTGCCAGAGCCAGATACTGTACCTCCAAGTGTTGCCAATGACAGAGCAGATCTTTTATGTGGATTATCAACAGTATTCTGATGATGCAAGAACGCCAAGTCATTCAGACTAGGAGACAATGCTGTGAATGCTGGTTTCAGACCACAGATAAATGGGAGTTTAGAGGAGCAGTGGTTAAAGCAAAATTGGTAAAATAAGAAGTTAAGTCACTCCCCTTAAGAGAGCAGAAGAAAATTTGTAAGTTATGGGTGCAAGAATCATGGGCCTCTCTTGGGAGCTTTGCTATCACTTGCTTGGTGGGTGGAGGATGCAGATACATTTATCTTGCTGAAGTAAGTGAGGGAGGGGGAGGGTTGTTGCTTTGGGATTCTAATGTTTTTACTGTCATTCATTCTTTGGGGTACCCTTCTGATTTCATGGATGTCTGTGAAGAATAAGAATTCCAGGTTGTATATTGTATACATTCTCTGATATTAAATGAAACTATCGAATACAATACAAATGTAGAAAAATAAATAGTACTATTATTTCAATTCAAAGATACCCCATCCCTTACTTGACTTTCAGCTCCAACCAGAGTTGAAATGTTCCCCAAGTCACTATTGTCCACATCTTTCCTATTGGAATTGGGGATCAGGTTCCCCCAAGTTCTGAATTCTCTACCGTTAATACAGTGCAGCAAGTTTAGCAACAGACACCACAGGAGAGTAACTGCCGATTTGCAGGATTTTGTACATGAACGCGTGCTGCAACAAGCTTATGGAAGCCAGTAACAAGAAGCACCTTCACTAGCTGATACCAAACACTCTGAAGCCAGAAGGAGAATGCATATGGATTTCGTAAAGAGAACTTGTTATCTTCAAGATCCATACTGAGTTCAAAGATGGAATGGGAAGAGTCTAGTGAGGAGTTAGAACCCCACTCTTTAACACTATCTAGTGACTCCTACTGGAAATGTGTGTCTGTATAAACCACCAAGCAAGACGCCAGAGGAATTCAGAGGGTCAAGCAGAATTTGCAAAGGAAAATAGACAGTCAGGACCTTTCATCTGGACGGCCTGAAACGTCGACCGTCTATTTCCCTCCGCAGGTGCTGCCTGACCTGCTGAGTTCCTCCAGCATTTTGTTTGTTGTTCCAGAATTCAGCGTTGGCAGTCTCATGCGCCTGGTGAGTCCGTATGAACTTGGAAAATGAGCAGAGCTGCTTTCCACAGTTGAACTGCCGTTGATCCTTGCTACTGTGCTTGAAGCATAACCACTTGGAAAAATAATTAAGAGGGATCTCACTTCTTTAGTATAGCTAATGTAGTTGTAGATTAGCAACACAGAAAATGTAAGTTTAACTGAGACAGAATTTACAGCAAAATTAGTTACCTCTCCTTTCCTTCTGTTAAGTTAATAAATTGTTATATGGTTCATAGCCGGTTCAGTGACCACAGTCACATGCTGTAGAGTTTAATTGCACTTAGAAAAATTCCTTCTGCAATGATTCCGGATCCTTCGCCGCTGAATTCCAGTCCACATTTTCAATCTGCGCATAGTTTGCTTATGACGAATGGTCGCAATCGACGATCTGGAAAACCCGTGACGGCGTTTGAAGCTAGTCTGGACGTGGAGTGAAGCAGCAGACAAAAACAGGCTTAACCGCGGCGTTTGCAGGTTCTATGTGCCTTGAACATTAAAAAAAATCGTATAAATTAATCGGTTTTTAATTTGCAGTTGGAACGCACTGCTATTGCACGTTGCAATTGTTATCTACAAAACTGCATCGAAAAAATGTCGATAAGTTTCGTAAAAAATAATGTTTCGCACGATGTTTACGAAAGGATTTTAAATTCTTATGAAATCGCCATCAGATTGCACCCCCGAGGGAAACGTGCATCCTTTTCATTGGCCCATTTCACGCAATTCTTTCGATCTCTCTCTCTCTCCTGAAAACTGAGCAAAGGCAAAGCTTTCTGTAAAAATTCTGCATCTTGCATCCTGACGGTAAAGGTTTTATTCAACAATAAAACATTCTCTGCAAAAGAGGCGCTAAACGTTTGTTCGTTGCTGAACACGTTTCCCAGGACGGTGCGATAAATAAATCGATGTATGCTATGAACAGTTGAAATTGGCTTATCTGGAACAATATGTTGTTGCTGATATTTTACAGGAACATTTTGGAGGAAATTACAGACCGGGGTGACGGGCTGGTCGTTCTGTGTATTTTTTAAAAAGAATAATCAGAAAATCTTCGTACAATCGGGTACACCACGATTATGTATGCATCTCAAACTTAAAACTTTTGATGTCAGTTTGTGAAATATCATTGTTCTGTGTGGATTTACTCATATAATAAATACGATAACAAAGATAAAAAGGAAGGTAAATTCTATTAAAGGTAGGTATTCCCTCTCAACAATCAAAAATAAACTTGAACTCTTCAATGTATTTTTCTCGTTTGATTTTTACCCATTCCCTTCACCATTTGTACTTCATATTAAAGTGGTCTGAAATGCGTTCCAGAACATGTGAAGACCAACAAGAGATCCTGGAGATGCTGGAAATCTTGACACACACACAATGCTGGAGGAACTGAGTAAGTCAGGCAGCATCTATAGAGAGGAATAAAGACTGAGACCCTTCATGGGTACAGAATAGAAACCTAAGTTTGTAATGTGAGGTCATTCTAAATTCTCCCTCCATCAACCCATGTTTGGGTTTTGTCAGCACCTGTGAAGTTTGTTGAATGAAAGGAAGATTATGCTGTTTACAGACTGGAGAATATTGGCTGGCTGTTGTACAGTGTATGGACCATTTTGCTTTGAGGTTCAAAGTACAAAAACTAAGAACTTCCACCTTTTCAGAGAAATATCCTTCTGTTTACCAAGTATAATTCAATTTACATACAACAGGATTTGCTACTCAAGTGGGGCTTGTCAGAAAGATGTTAAGACTGAATAAACATTTCCTTGCTTTATATTTGCATACATGTGGATAGGACTGTGCATTCAGCAAGGCTGTGATGGCAATTGTGGTGAATCCTTTTTTTTCTGTTTGGGGTTTGGTGGTTGGGAAAGGGCTGGAAACACTTTTCAGATTAAATCATTTTGCTTAAGGGATCTGATGCTAACATTATGAGATCACCCCAAACGTTAACAAAGTCTAAACAGTACTGAATAGAAAATGGTGACTCATATATTCTTCATATACCATATAATCATTTCACTTCAATTAAGATTAAATTTTGCTGACTTGAAATTCTTAAATAATTCGTTCAATCAAAGCCCCACAAATATTTTGGTTGCAACTCTTGATGGAATCTTTTTGTTCTAGTATAAAAATTGGTTAGAATGGTAAGACTGTTAAAACATGATTTTATTTAAGATTATGTTACATAAAATAACACCATTCAATGATTGAGCCTCTTGTGCAAACATCAACACGATTTCTTTGTTCGAACTACTTAAAGCACTGTAAATACAGGATGTCCTTTGTAGAAAAAACAAGCCCTTAAAATCCAAAACAAACTAGTCAAACAAGTGCACAATATGCAGTCTCTTCAAGAATTCTAAAACCATAGAATAAATGATCAACCTCCTTGTTGATCACTATTCAGTCAAGAGAATGTATTTTGGAGATCCATTAAATTATTTTATACCTGATTCAAAACAGACAATTGTAAATTTTTCATTAAATTGGGATGTACAGTATATAGTGATTTTTAAACTGGTGTCTGGTCCACTTTTCCCTTGTCCTTTGGTCTTGACAGTTGTATGAAAAACTACAACCCGTTAGCTGGTATATACACATACACACACACACACACAAATGCCACAATCTGGTGTCTGTGATAGATTTTATTTATGCTTCTGCAGGGACACTTTAAATATATGAATGGAAATCAAAAAAGGCTATTGGACTCTAATGATATCCAAATTAATTGATTAGGTTTTCAAAACTTTCTATTTTTTGCTATCCTAGTTGGCAACGTTAAACTGTTTTGAAAGTTCTCAAGAAGATTTTTCTGAATTAGTATTATCTGGTTACTATAGTTTTCCAATATTCAGTCAAGTCAAATCAAGTTTATTGTTATTTAACTATATACAGGTATATCATCAAATGAGACAATGTTTCCCTGGACCAGTGCTTAAAGCACAGTAATACACAACATATAGCACACAATAAATTAGGAAAGTAAGAATTAAATCTACAAATGAATCACACATTCATAAACAAAGTAAAGTGTACAAATTAAATATTGTAGGGTATGGTACAATTATACAGTGACATATAATGTAAAATCCAATAAGATATTTAAATAAATATTGTAATTTATTTCATCCATGAAATGGCTGTTAATTAAATACAGCTTTTCATCACTACTTTTCTGTTTGGCACCAAGCAGTTATTTGTTGAAAACAACTCAAGAGTGGGAGACCACCTAAACAAGGTTGTTCATTTGAGCGTTATTCCTGGCACTGAATTTACTATTCACTCTCGCCAACAGCACCACAGTGTGGCTGCAGCGTGTATTACCTACAGAATGAACTGTAGCAACTTCCAAGTTTTCTATCAAACCCCTCTCAGCTCTGTAACCTTTATATGTAACTATTAAAGTACCTATTTAAATGGTAAATATCTACTGCACCATATCTGCGGGATGGTGATAACCTTTTCTTATATTTCACTTCCTGATTTTATTTGCAATATTGACAACGGAACAACCAACAATCACGAGCGGATTCTGATTCCTATTTCGCTTGCCACGGAGTCAGAATCCACTGTCGGAGCCCCACCACCACAAAGATTACAGTGGTTTAAGTGGAAGACTTACCACCACCTTTTCATGCAGCCACAGATGGGCAACAACTGGGTTCTTGCCAACATCGCTCCTATCCCATGAACAGCCGTCGTAATTCCTCCCAGCACACAGCAGGATCTGTAAATACAAAAATAGATACAAATTTCTACGTGGCAAACTCGTTATATATAAAAAAAAATTAAAATTCCTCATAGGTTTATCCCTTCCCCACTGCGATGCTCTCACAAACATTGGTAAACCCTGAAGCTAACAGCTAGTTGACCAGCTCCCAGTATCTGGACTTTACTCGTGACAGACAATTTGTGGGTTTCTACTTGCAGCGTCAGTCAGCTGTGTGTTAGTGGCTAGGAGGATCCAGAGCCTCATGAAGGAGAGCAGGCAAGCTACAGCCAGATCTACCAACTGAGCTGCTGCCATATGGATCCAATCTCTGGGGCCTAGAAGGAGTCTGTCTGTAAGGAGTTCTCCCCGTGAATGCATGGGTTTCCTCCAGGTGCTCTGGTTTCCTCCCACGTTCCAACAGAACTACAGGTTATGGTTACTAAGTTATCGGCATGCTATGCTGGCGCTGGGGATGTGACGAAACATGCAGGCTGCCCAGTGCAGTCCTCTCTGATTTTATTTGTCCGACACAAACAACGATTTTACTGTATGTAAATATGACAAATAAAGATATAATCTTTTAGAGGAAAAGGAGATAGAGGGAAGTGTGGGAGAGGAATCATTGCAACATCCAAGGAATTAATTATATACCATTAGACTTCTGAACTCTCTGTCACATCAGATTCAAAGTGTCACTGTTTAATCTGTTCCATAGCTTACAATATTTAATTTATGTACTTTAGTTTGTTATCTATGCATGATTCCTCTGTAGATTTTATCCTTACCTTCATAAGTTATCGTGTGTATGACTGTGCTTTACACCCTGGTTTGGAGAAATGGTGTCTCATTTCTATATACAATATATTGAAACATAGAAAACCTACAGCACAATACAGGCCCTTCAGCCCACAATGCTGTGCCGAACATGTACATACTTTAGAAATTACCTTGGGTTACCCATAGCCCTCTATTTTTCTAAGCTCCATGTACCTACCCAAGTGTCTCTTAAAAGACCCTATTGTATCCACCTCCACCACAGTCGCCGGCAACCAATTCCACGCACTCACCACTCTCAGCGTAAAAAACTTACCCCTGACATCTCTTCTGTACCTACTTCCAAGCACTTTAAAGTTTGTGACATCATTTTAAATTCCTTCCCTTAAATTCCCAGATAAGCCTTTCTGAAGTCGGTGCCTACTCCTGCACCATTCCCAACAGTCTCAATCTCCAACCTATTTCCCTGTAACCAATTCAATGACTCTGCTTTCATTCTCTCACATGCCACCACACATTGATCAATTTAAAGCAGTCATTAAAGTACCAACCAACACATCTTTTTGATGAGAGAATATTCCGTGGAAAACGACACAATCATTGGGAGAACGTGGTAACTAATGACAACATACATGAAGGATAATGTCCTCTCTAACAGAGAAACTGGTAAAATGACTAATCAAAATGAATTCAAGAAAATTATTTTAAAAATTTTTAATAAGAATTAGAAAGCAGATTTGACCACCCGCAGCAATTTTTGCTGCAACTGGTACAACACAAGTAGGAAGCCAAGTCCTTCATCCTCAGCAGACTCAGGTACAAAATCCAAAGCTGCTCAACATCTTCAGCAAAGCATTCCTTCCACCAAAAGTGGGGATATTTGTAGATGTTGGTGTAATACACTCTTGCACTCACAGCTCTTGAGGTCCATTCAACACGACCTGGAAATATTCAGATGTGGCCAGGAAAGTTGCAAGTAACTCTCAAGCCACAAAATACGCCAGGCAATGATCATGTCCAGCAGAACAAATAAAACCGTCTGCCATTGGTGTCCAATATACCCACAAGTCTCCCACCATCAACATCCTAAGGTTACCATACACCAAAAACTTAACTGAAGCAACCATATAAATATTACACTTTCCAGTAGAAATCAAGAGTCTGGGCATTTTGTGGTAAATGACTCATTCTCTTGAATCTTACCAACCCACTGCCCAAAATATCTTTCCACCATTAACAAAACACAAGTCAGGAATGTAGGTTAATACCCTCAACTTGCCTGAATTGCAGTTCGATTATCATTCAACAAATCCAAAAAACTAAGTTCAAAGTAAGTCTATTATCAGAGTACATATACATCACCATATAGAACCCTGAGATTCATTTTCCTGAAGACGTACTCAATGAATCTAATAGCCATAATAGAATCAAAGAAATCAAAGTGAAGAAACTATTGGTAAGCGATACTCCATTGTGCACATTCATCTCCACAACAAGGACAGTGCGTAACATATACAAACGTTTGTATAAAATGAAAAACATACAAGTCACCATCCACCTTCCAGTTATCCTTCAGGTTATATACAATCCTGACATAGAAGCATATTGTTGTTCCTTGTCAGAATTATATAAAGCTATAAGACATAGGAGCAAAATTAGGCCATTCAGCCCATCGAGTCCGCTCCACCATATCATCATGGCTAATTCCAGATCCCATTCAACCCCATACAGCTGCTCCCTCACCATATCCCTTGATGCCCCAATCAATCAGGAATCTATCAACTTCCGCTTTAAATGTACCCATGGATTTAGCTTCCACTGCAGACTGTGGCAGAGCATTCCGCAGATTCACTACTCTCTGGCTAAAAAAGATCCTCCTTACCTCTGTTCTAAAGGGTCACCCCTCAATTTTGAGGCTGTGCCCTCTAGTTCTGGATACCCCCACCATAAGAAACATCCTCTCCACATCCACGCTATCTCGTCCTTTCAACATTTGGTAGGTTTCAATGAGATCCAAAGCTGCGAAACACTCTTCATATATTAACCTCTTCATTCCCAGAATCATCCTCGTGAACCTCCTCTGGACTTTCTCCAATGGTAAAACATCCTTTCTGAAATAATGGGCCCAAAAATGCTGACAATACTTTACTTTTTCCTTTGTAACAGCTCACTCCTCCTGCTCCCTGACACTCACAGACTCTGGCATATAGCTGGTGTCTTCCACAGTAAAGACTGAAGCAAATTACTTATTAAGTTCATCTGCCATTTCTTTGTCCCCCATTACTACCTCACCAGCATCATTCCCCAGAGGTCCAATATCAACTCTCAATTCCCTTTTATTCTTTATATAACTGAAAAAACGTTTAGTATCCTGCTTTATGTTACCAGCTAGTTTATCCTCAATATTTGGTTATATATGTTATATACATGTACATACTTAAATGACAATAAACTTGACTTGACTTAATGTGTGTTAAGACCCTTCTTTTGACATCTCTGAGGTTGAAACACCACCCTTTTCCTTCAGAATCAGTTTATCTATGAGGCATATGACACAAACAAAAAGGGGGTACAGGGGGTATTGTTACCTGCAGAGGAGTTATTATCTGTTTGGCTGCATTTATGGCTTCAGGGTCCTAGTTAGGTCAAATATTTCACTTCAGTTAAGTCAATGGTGGCTTCAGTCAGCTGATGAATTAGGTGTTCCGAGGAGCCATACAAGGAAAAGAGCAATAATTATTTGCTGGGGTGCCACCAGCATAGTTTTGCTGGGCAGAATGGGTCAGCCCTTGCCCCTGAAGTGAGTGTTTCTAGGTTGTTCAATAAGGGGAGCATTACAGCTGAACCCAATTGTATCCACACCCAAATGCTTCCAGCAGGGGACCTTGGACAGCTTTCAGCTATGTTTTCAAAGGTCAGGAATACTAGCAAAGCAGTCTCTCCTGCTCTCTACAGCCAATTGTAACACTTCCTAATGCTGCCCTGTGAGATCAGCTAACTCAGACTGAACCATGACTTTGTAGGCTATGCAGATCAGTTACTCATTGAATGAGATTGGCCACTGAGTGAACCAGCACCCTAATACCTCCTATTTTAATAAAACATTTGGACCACACACTAAAGGAATTTTGCCAATATATAGTCTTAGGCTGGCCCTTAGCTCTATTTAAAATAATCTTTTTGTTTATATCCAGTACTTAACAAAGCTGAATTATATGTCAAGATCAAACAAGGGTTTACTCTGTAAATAATTCCAGCCATTACTTTTAGCTTCCATGAGCTGTGCATTTTGTGCTTTTGCTTTCAGATGGGGAAAGTTCAATGATAGTAATATATAAATGTTATTTCAATTAAGAGGAAAAGGAAAACTTTAAATTTATCGAAAATGTCCCAAAGCAATTTATAGCCAAATAACCACTTTGAAGTGTAGCCACCATCATAATGTCGAAACATGGCTGCCAGTTTGCACACAGCAATCTCCCACAACCAGAGCAACATACACAAAATGCTGAAGGAACTCAGCAGATCAGGAAGCATCTATGGCAGTGAGTGAACAGTCGATGCATCAGGCTGAGACCCTTCTTTAGGACTCACAGCCAGAAATGTGTTTAAAGCAGACTATTTGTTTAATCACAGAGAAATTTGCATTGCATTCATAGAATTATAGAGAATGGAAACGGTCACTCTGGTCTAACTCATCCATTGTGACTAAGGCATCCATCTAAGCTAGTGTTGTTTAATCACATTTAGGCCATATCTCTCTAAATCCTTCCTATTCATTGTTCTGCTTTGGAATAGTGTTATAAGAAGCTTTACATCCATTTGAGAGAGCAGACTGTAGCCTTATTTTGTGGTCAACTTCTACGTCATCAAATCCTACCGCATAGACACAGGCCCGTCAGCCACCTGTGTCCTCGCTAACCATGAAGCGCCATTTACACTGATCCTATACCAATCCCATTTCATTCTCCCCACATTTTTATCAGCTCTTCTCCCCCCCCCCACACCCACCACCAGAATCAGACAGACACCTGCACATCAGAGGCAATTTACAGACCAATTAACCCACCAGTGACTTTGGGATGTTGGAGGAAATTGGAGCATCCAGAGCAAACCCATTTGCTCATGGTGCAAATACAGCAGAAGCCTCACACAGACAGTGCCAGAGGTCAGGATCAGGTTTAATATCGCCAGCATATGTTGAGAAATCTGTTGACTTTGCAGTAGCAGCACAGTAATACAAAATAATAGAACTAAATTTTGTAAATTACAGTAAATATATATTTATTAAAGAGTTAAATTAAATAGGTAGTGCAAAAATAGAAATTAAAAAAAGTAGTGAGGTAGTGTTCATAGGTTCAATATCCATTCAGAAATCAGATGGCCAAGGGGAAGAAGCAGTTCCTGAATCGCTGATTGTGTGCCTTCAGGCTCCTGTAGCTCCCTCCTCATGGTAGCAATGAGAACAGGGCATGACCTTGTTGAAGAGGGTCCTTAATAATGGACACTGTCTTTTTGATGCATCGCTCCTTGAAGATGTCCTGGATACTATGGAGGCTGGTGCCCATGATGTAGCTGACTAAGTTTACAACTTTTTGTAGCTTACTACGGCCCTGAGCAGTCTCTCCCCCCACCCCCATACCAGACGGTGATGCAGCCAGTTAGAACGCTCTCCATGGTACACCTGTAGGATTGAACTTGTGTCACTGGAGCAGTGCAGCCTGCAATGGCTCTACCCACTGCCACATTGTGCCACTGGCTCACAGACCTTCAAATTCAGAGTTAGCGTGACTATCATGTTTGCTAAAGTAACAGCGTTTCCCCGTATCCCCCATAAATTATGCAGTCTGAAACTTTGCTGAGAAATCAATGCTACATATATGGAAGAACTTGGGCTAGCACAAGACTGAGTGACAAATGACAGAATAAGAAACAAAACTGACTTCCATGTATGTCGCATCCTCACCAGTTTCTCAGAGAAGTTTCTGACTCCATAGTTTAGAGCGAATTACTTGGAATTGCTGTTATTTTAGGGAGTATAACTATTAGCTAAATCCCCCATATAATTAGTTCAAAGTTCAAAGTAAATTTATTATCAGAGTACATATATGTCAGCATGTAGAGCCCTGAGGTTTGTTTTCTTGCGAGCATACAGTAAATCCAAGAAATACATTAGAATCAATGAAGGACGACACGCAGCAGGACAGATATACAACCAATGTCTAAAAGTCAACAAACTGCACAAATAGAAAAGTAAAAAAAAGCAATAGATATCAAGAGCATGATATGAAGAGTCCTTGAAAGTGTGTCTATAGGTTGTGTGAATGGTTCATTGATGGGGCAAGTGGAGTGCAGTTATCCCCTCTGGTTCAAGAGCCTGATGGTTGAGAGGTAGTAACTATTCCTGAACCTGGTGGTGTGGGTCCTGAGGCTCCTGTACCTTCTTCCTGACGGCAACAGTGAGAAGAGAGCATGACCTGGCTGGTGGGAGTTCTTGGTGATAGATGCTGCTTTCCTGCAACACTGTTTTGTGTAAATGGGCTCAATGGTGGGGAGGGCTTTACTGTAATGGACTGGACTGCATCCGCTACTTTTTGTAGGATGTTCCATTCAAGGGTATTGGTGTTTCTATACCAGGCTATGAGGCAACCAGTCAATATACCCTTCACCACACATTTATAGAAGTTTGTCAAAGTTTTAGATGTCATGCTGAATCTTCACAAACTTCTAAGGAAGTAGAGGCACTGCTGTGTTTTCTTCACAATGCACTTAGGTGCTGGGCCCAGGACAGGGCCTCTGAAATAAAGTTGCTGACACTCTCCACATTTGATCCCCTGATGAGGACTGACTCGAGGACCTCTGTTCTCCTCCACCTGAAATCAGTAATCAGCTCCTTGATCTTGCTCATACTGAGTGAGAGGTTTGTTGTTGGGGCACCACTCAGCCAGATTTTCAATCTCCCTTCTATATGCTGATCGTCACCACCTCAGATTCAGCCACCAGCGGTGGTGTCATCAGCAAACTTAAATATGGCATTGGAGCTGTGCTTAGCCTCATAGTCATAAGCATAATTTAAGTTGAGCAGGGGGCTAAGCACACAGCCTTGTGGTGTACCTGTGTTGATGGAGATTACGGAGGAGATGCTTTTGCCAATCTGAACTGACTGGGATCTGCAATTGAGGAAAATAGAGGATCCATTTGCATAAGGTTTTGAAGCTAAGGTCTTGAAGCTTACTGATTAGTTTTGAAGGGCAGGAGGAGAAGACGGCAGCACGCCATGCATGCGCAGCTCTCCGGTGAAAAATGATGTTGTATCTGTTAAATAGGGGCCGTGGACAATTCTGATTTGATGGAAAATGAATGTGAAATCACAGAGGAACATCTGGAGAAATTTCTGAAAGCCCGTTTGCTGCTGTCGTTACTGTGTGGTCGGGAATCTTTTGGAGGGTAGGCCTCAAAATCCCCGGCCTTGCCTGCTTTTGGTGACTGAGAAAGAGGTCGAATCGCTCGGACAGAGCTGGCGCTCAGTACCCGGTGTCGGAGAGCTGATCAGAGCTCGAAGTTTTCGGATGACTCGGAGTCGGACTGTGGTCAGCATGGCAGGGAGAGATTTTCTTTCCTCTCCCGACTGCGTGAGATGTGGGATATTTGAGAAACTTTGAACTTTACTGTGCTCACAGACTTTCTTCATCAAGTTATGGTATTGTGCACTGTTGTAACTATATGTATAATTATGTGGTTTTGTCAGTTTTTTCAGTCTTGGTTTGTCCTGTGTTTTGTAATATCACACTAGAGGAAATAATGTATCATTTCTTAATTCATGCATTACTAAGTGACAATAAAAGGGGACTACTTGTCTTCATAATCTATTGAATGCTGAACTGTCTTCGATAAAGACCATACTGATATATGCATCGTCGCTATTCAGATGTTCCAGGGTTGAATGAAGAGCTGATGAAATGGCATCTTCTGTGGACCTGTTGTGATGGGAGGCAAATTGGAGCAGATCCAAGTTGATTCTCAGGCAGGAGTTGATATGTTTCATCACCAACCTCTCAAAGCACTTCATCACATTAAGTGCTACTGGATGACTGGATGATAGGCATTGAGGTAGTAGTTCATTCTGCTTAGGCATGGTTATAATTGAAGCCTGCTTGAAGCAGGTGGGTACCTCAGACTGCCAAAGTGAGGGATTACAGATTTCAGTGAACAGTCCAGCCAGTTGATCAGTCTTTACTACTTGGCCAGGTTCCTCATCTAGGCTAGAAGCTTTCCGAAGAATACTCTCACAAAGACTGAAATCACAGGGTCATTGGGGGCTGTGGTAGATCGTGAAGGTTCCCCTATGCTTTGACAGTCAAAGCGACAATAGAGAATAATTAGTCATCTGGGAGCGAAGCCTTTTTGAAATCTATGTCGTCTGGTTTCACTTTGTAAGAGATAATTGCATTCAAGCCCTGCCACAGCTGTCGAGCATCTTTCATTGATTCAAGCGTGGTCCGGGATTGCCACTTTGCACATGAGATGCCTTTCTGGAGATCGTACCTGGACCTCTTGTATCTTGCTTGCTTGCCAGACCTGAATGCCACTGACCTGGCCCTCAGCAGATTGCAGGTCTCATGGTTCATCCAGAGCTTCTGACTGGGGAAAACTCTGAATGATTTTGTGAGGATTTACTTGTCTACGACTGCTTTTGTAAACTCCGTGATAACTCTGTGTATTCATTCAGATGCCCTGATGAGTCCTTGATTACGGCCCAGTCCACTGATTTGATGCAATCCTGTATCTGCTCCTCTGCCTCTTGTGACTACCTCTTTGTTGTTCCAATCTCTGGAGTCTTGCTCTTTAGCCTCTACCTGCATGCAGGTAGGAGAAGGATAGCCAAGTGATCAGATTTCCCGAAATGTGGTCTCGGCATGGAATGGCAGGCATTCCTAATCATAGTACGGCAGTGGTTGAGTGTTTTTGGGACCCCTGGTGCTGCAGGTTATATGTTGATGATAATTGGGCAGAGATTTCTTTAAACCAGCCCGACTATGATTTCAAAGGCGTCGGAGTTAGCTGTATCTCATTTGGTGATGGCAGCATTCAATATCTTGAGTGCCTGATTAATGTCGGCTTTCAGCAGTATGTATGGAGGAAAACTCTCTTGGTAAGTAGAATGGTCAGCACTTAATCATTAGATGTTCCAGGCTGGGGGAATAAGAATGTTATAAAACTGCTGCATCGAAGCACCACAAAGGGTTTTTATCACGAAACACAGACCCCCACCTTTTGCACTCTCTGAATCAGCAGACTAGTCCATGCTGTGTATCGAAAAGCCTTTGGTCTTACCAACTATCCAGCGTGTCCAGAGTGAGCCATGTCTCTGTGAAAAAGAGAATACAGCAATTCCTCATTTCCCTTCAATACAGCAATCTTGCCCTGAGGTCCTCAATCTCCTCAAGCAGTGCATGACCAGCTGGTAGGCTTTTCCTTATGATTGTTGGTGTGGAATGATGACTATGCCACCATGGGAATTGTATGAAATTCTTTAAACACAGCCATGGGTTGTTATAACCCACAGTTTGTTTCCTGGGATTGGGGACCAGGAACAGTGAATTGTTTTATGAGGAGAGATTAGGCAGACTGGCCATACACTCTCTTGAATTTGATAGAATGGGATATGATATTGTTGATGTTATGGAATTCAGAAAGGTAGATACAGGCACAGAGTTTCCCCTGGTTAGAATGGCTAGACTCAAAATAAGGGGCTTGATCCTTCAGGACATAGGTGAGAAGAAATTTTTCACCTGATGGATGAGTCTTCTGAATCCTATACTCAAAGGAGTTATGGAGGCTTGGTTACTCAATATATTCAAAGTCAAGATCAATAAGAACATTTATGTGAACACACAGACTAGGAACAACAACAAGCTACTCAGCCTATCAAGCCTACACAGTAAGATAATGACAGCAACCCGATCTTTGCCTGTTCTCAGTAACCTTCTGTCCCCTTATCAAGAATCTGTATCTCTGCCTTAAAGACTCTTCCAGCATTATTTGAGGAAGAGAGTCCCAAAAGCCAGCAGGTCTAAAGAGAAAAGAATGCCTCCACCTTATCTTCAGTAGACAAGTCATTATTTTTAATCAGTAACCCCTAGTTCTAGATTCATCCACTGGAGAAAACATCTTCTCCACATCCACCTTTCAAGACCTTTCAGGATCTTATTTGTTTCGAAGAAGTTCCCTCTCACTCTTCTAAACCCCAAGACAGCCTAGCTTATCCAACTTTTCCTCACGGGACAACCTGTCCTTTCGAATTATTTCTAATAAACCTCCTCTGAACGGCTGTCATTGTATTTACATTCTTTCTTAAATAATAAGACCACTACCAATACCTCTCCCCTTTGTAAGTGGTTACTCCACTTCCTGACGAACAGACCGCAATCGGTCAGGACAAGCAGAAGCTCTACTGGTGCTCCACAAGGCGCATCCCCCCCCCCCCCGACCCCGTCTACGGTCTACACCTTGTACACTAACTCTGTCTCCAGATTTGCAAATGCTACCACTATAGTGGGCCATAACTCTAATAAACATGAGTCAGAGTACAGGATGGAGGTAGAGAACCTATGACATGGTGTAATAACAACACCCATTCCCTTGATGTCAGCAAAACCAAATGGCTGGTTATTGACTTCAGGAACGGGGGTGGGGGGGCAATGCACAGGTTCCTGTTTACATCAATGGTGCTAAGGTCAAGGGGGTTGAGAGCTCCAAGTTCCTAGGAGTGAACATCACCAATAGTCTGTCTTTCTTCAACCACGCTGATGCTAAGACCAAGAAAGTTCACCAGTGCCTCTACTTCCTCAGAAGGCTAAAGAAATTTAGCCTGAGCCCTGTGGCCCTCACCAATTTTTATCAATACACCATAGAAAGAATCCTTGATAAAGCAGCCAGATCCGACCCAGTCAGGAGATTCTCTCTTCTCCCCTCTCCTCAGTCTGAAAGCATGTGCCACAAGGCTCAAGGACAGCTTCTATCATACCGCTATCAGATTCCTTAACGGTTCTCAAGGACTCCTGACCTCACAATCTACCATGTTATGACCTTGCACCTTGTCTACCTGCATGTCACTTTCTCTGTAACTTTTAACACTTTATTCAGCACTCTTTATTGTTCTACCTGCACCATTATATGAATTGATCTAAATCAAGTTTTCCGCTGTAGCTTGGTACATGTGACAATAATAAATCAATTTACCATACAAAATACCCAGAAATGGCGTCACTAATGCCCTATAGCCTTCGTTTGTATTCAATTCCCTTGGCAAACAATAACGTTCCAAGACTTACTTGATTACTTGTTGTACTTGTAAACTGGTCTGTTGCGAGCTGTGCATTGGGGAACATAGAACTATATGCACCTTGAATTTCTGCAGTCTCTCATCATTCACCCACTATGTTTTTATAATTTTTCCTGCCAAAATTGCCAATACTCCTTTTGCCAGATCTTTGCCACTCACAGAGCCCATCAATACCCTCTTGTTCCCTTCACAACCTACATTCCATGCAGGGCATGCCGGAGACTGCAGATGCTGGAATCTGGAGCAAAAAAAAACAAGCGGCTGGAGGAAGTTGGTGGGTTGAACAGCATTTGTTGGGGGGAAAGAATTGTCAATCTTTTGAGTCAGGACCCTGTATCAGGACAGAGAAAGGGGAGAAAAGAAGATGGTATAAAAAAGAGAAGGGAAGGCTGATGCACTCCTATCTTTGTATCATCTGCAAATTTACCAGTCCTACCTTTTATCCAAGTCAATATTAGAAATTGTAAAATGGTAAACTCTGAGAGCTTACCACTGTTGCCCACCACTTGTAACATCTTGCCAATCAGAAGATGATCATGAATGCTGACTCACTGTTCTGTTATCCAGCCAGTCTTCTATCCAACTAGCATGCTACCTCCTACACCATGAACTTTGATTTCCCATAGTAGCTTTATCTGGGAATCTAAGTAACATAGATCCACTGGTTCCTGGTTATCTTCAGTAGTGTTCTTTCTTCAAAGAATGCCAATGAATTAATTACATTTCTTTAAAACCACATTGAGTTTGCCTGGTTGTCTTGAAGTTCTCCAAGTGCCCTGCTATCATGTCTTTGATAACTGCTCGTAATGTTTCTCCTGTGTCAGATGGTTAGTGAACTGGCTTTAGCTTTCTGTCTCTCATTTTGAATAAATGATCTACATTTGCTACTTTCTAATCAGACAGAACCTCTACTGTGTCTAAGGAGTTTTTGAAAATAAACTTACCAATTATCTCACCAGCCACTTCTATGAACTCAGTTTGGAAACCAGCAGGGCTTGGAGCCTTGCTAGCCTCACCTCCAGCATCTGGTGTGACACCTCCTTGGTGATTATATGTTTTTTGAGTTCCTCCTTCTTCTCCAATAGATTTTTTGAATGAACAGATATCAAGACAATCCAGGAACGTGGCACTGAGGTAAAAGATTAACCACGACCTTATCAAAAGATCTTCCAGGAGGAATACATCCTTGTCATAGGGTTTGGAGGCTTGTGTGCCTCAATGACCTGGAGAGCTATGTTGGCTGGAGTCAGGGCCTTGTGCTTTGACTCTTGGTAGGGTCACCCATGCCAAACAAGTTGGAGGCCAGACTAACAGTGGTCCACCAGTCCTCCAGGTTCAGGGGTTCAGCTCAGGGCTAACAACACTGACTGGCAAAATAAAATGTTACAGAAACAGCAATGAAGAATCCTATATTTGTGTGTGACAGTATTCCTGAGTCTCTACCCGGAATTTACATGACTGGCAATAGTGAAAACCAAGAGTAAGCTACTGGCATGATGGAGGAAGCCCTGAACACCGCCAAGATCAAAACCTGGACCCTGACCCATACGTGGGGCACAATAGAGAAGATGACCAAGGTCAGACAGAGATGGAGGACCTTCATTGCTGCCCTAAACGCCAATAGTGGAATAGGCAGTAACTAATTACTAAAAGGTGGAACATGCACACTTTTCAGTGACCCTGCATTAAGCTTCTGTGAGTATCTTTACTCCACATTATCTATTTAAGTGTGTTGCTATTCTGTTATACCTCTTTTATACATAAGTATTGAGTGATATAATTCAAAGGAATATGTGTTATAGTACTGAGCCCCACAGTCCCAAATGTCCTAGGTTTCATTCCCAATCAGCACTAAATTAGATGACCTTTAGAGGACAGCAGGATGAACACTACAGTCATCCTCTGTACCTGTGAATTTGACAAGTTGAATTTACTTGGCATTGCTTATTCCATAAGCATGAAACTTCTCAATACTCTTCAACTTCTTCATCTCATCAACATGTTTACCTTTCCTCCTTTTGCCAACATGATGCAACTACAATTATCTTCCCTCCCAACCATTGAGCACATCTACATGGAACATTGCTGTAGGAAAGCAGCATCAATCATCAGAGATCCTCACTACCCAGGTCATGCTTTTTTCTCACTGCTGCCATCAGGTAGAAGGTACAAGAGCCTCAGGACGTACACCACCTGGTTCAAGAACAGTTACTACCCCTCAACCATCAGGCCCTTGAACAAAAGGGTCAGGCTACACTCAATTGCCCCTCCATTGAGATGTTCCCACAACAAATAATCTCACTTTAAGGACCTCTTATCTTGTTATTTATTGCTATTTATTTAGATTTGCATTTACACAGTTTGTAGTCTTCTGCACTCTGGTTGATCTTTCG
The DNA here is from genome assembly GCF_030028105.1 of Mobula birostris. NCBI lineage: Eukaryota > Metazoa > Chordata > Chondrichthyes > Myliobatiformes > Myliobatidae > Mobula > Mobula birostris. Next base: position 61,878,735 of record NC_092387.1, read on the forward strand.
TCGATCCTGGTATAGTCACTATTCTATAGATTTGCTGAGTATACCCACAAAACAATGAATCTCAGGGTTGTATGTGGTGACATGTATGTACTCTGATAAGAAAATTTACTTTGAACTTTGAACTGACACCTTTGGGACTTTGATGGTGCTGGATGAGGAGATTTGCCAGACTATTGGATGTTACTCCCTCCTAAGACACAATTTTATTAACATATAACACACCAATATAATAAACTTCCCCGAGAACCTGGTGAGTTTAAAGGGAATAGGAAATATACAAAGCACTCTGCATCCTAGATCCAGTCACAAATTCATCAATATTCCAAATCCCTGAGGTCCCCAACCCCAACCTCATCTCCAGGCACACATTTCACTTTCACTCCGGATCACTGGCTTACATTCTGTATTAGTGAGACAGATACCAAACAATCAGGATTTCTTTAACAATTGGATGCAAGAATTTTACTGTATGCCCAGCACCAGAATCTTATCTACTATCTTAAGTGGTAAGTAAACTCCTTACTTGTGACAAACTACTTGACAGTCAAAGAATAAGGGATGCAATCATCATGTCAGGGTGAATGCAAATGGGCAACAGGTTCCAGCCTTTCCAGATTAAAAACCTAATCCATTACAATTCGTCATTTATTTAGTGAAGAAGTGAACATCAGGAGGTGTTTAGTGACAGACATTACCACGGAGTCCAACTTGGCCCACTCAGTATTGTACTAGGGAGTGCTCAGAGGAGATAGGAGGCTGATGTAAACTGGAATAACATTGACCAAGGAAACCTGCTGCTTGAGGCAGCTGGAAATAACATTGGAAGAATTATGTACTGCAGACACTGAAATTACTTATGTTCTGTCAGAAACCTAATGGAAAGGCACAAACACCTCCAAGGACATAAATACACTTAAAAAAATAAATAAAGTGTTCTACTACCAGCTGAATCAAACCATCGTGTTCAACACAAATAGACTGCTGTCAAGCTTGGAAAGTGCATCTGACTAGCCACGGTTCAAATTTGATCCATTGTCAAGTGTTTAGTTTTCCACAGGGGAACTATTTAAGGCTCGCAGATGGATAAAGAGGGGGCTGAGGTTAGACCCTCTGGAGACCTCCCTCTTGAAAAGGGTATACATTCACCCCCTTGGTAATGTTATCCAGACATGTGGGGCCAGTTTTCATCCATACAGTGATATATGCCCAACACTGCAACTCCACTGAATCCTCATTATCTGTCTAATTAAATCAGGACTGAAATTAAGAATACCTTATACAGTGTAGTGAAAATCCAGAATGCTGTGGAAAATGATTAAATTAAAATTTTCAATAGTGAGACTGATAGATTCCCCTTTAGGTTAAATGGTCAATGGATGTGGATCAAAGGCCAATAAATGGAATGGGACCAGGAAGAACTGGTTCAGGCCTTCAAGCCAAGCCCACTAGTGTTATATCATGGCTGAGGTGTAGCTGAATCTCATTTTCCAGATTTAGCTCTGTAGCCTTATTTATGCCTCTGTTATTTCCATCCTTAACTAATTCAACACCCTCTGGATATAATTTAAACAAATAAAAATGCTGGAGATTTCAGCAGGTGAGACAGTGTCTCTGTGTTAATACTTCAGATTTATGCCAATTCCCACAAGCTTCAGTTAACAATCTGCATCTTAGCTTGTCGTCCTTCTATAGAAAGGGTTCCCAGCCTGGGATCTATTGACCCCTTACTTAATAGTATTGGTCCATGACATAAAAGAAAGGTAGGGAACCCCTACTCTATTGAATCTAATTATGATCTCTGCTCATGCTGTATCCTCCATGAACCATCTCATTCCTTCCATGGGCATGGAGTAGGAAATGCTGTATTCAGGAATCCTGATGGCAGCTGCTGAGAACAGTACGTGTCCACCTAATTCTTCCATCACCAATCAGAGGTAAAATAAAATCGAGAAATCTGGAGAAGAAGAAAAACCTTTATTACTGAACTATCAGGGTAACAGCATAGAAAGTATCTGAGACTGTTGTGTCCAAGCAATTTTTCCCTGTTTATTTGCTTTTAATGTACCTACAGGATCAAGCAAAGGGTATCTTTTAATTGTTCAGTTATTTTCCCATATTTGATTCTAAATGATTGAGGCATTTACAAATTGCATAGGTTAATTGGATCCAAGAGTTGACTATGTGTTTGAAAATGTGGTTCAGTAAGTTGTATTATAGAAAAAGGATTGGATTCAATGTTCCCTCTAAGATGTTTGCGTGCACACATCTTTTGCTACGAGTGTACAAAGGAATTTAAAATGCGCACAAAAGGTTGTCATCCTCTAGTTTGTTGGCATGTTAAGTATATTTCACGATCGTACACAATCACATTTCCTTTCCTGGTTTCAGATGCGGACAGTATTGACAATGTGGGGTTTGCAATGATACCTCTACGGATGTTAGAACTGACCTTTTATATTGTTTTTATTGAAGAAATTATTCAGTGCACAGTGTTGTCATTGGGTAAAAGATTGCACAGCAGGAGACTTGTGTGCACACTGGTCATTACAAATTAGAGGGAACGTTGGTTGGATTGATAAGACATGGCAATATTACTGGAGGAAGAGGGAGACTCTCTGGATAGACTGGTGCCCTTAAACCAGACGGAGTCAACGTGCTGATGAATAGTATAACTAGAGATGGAGAGCAGAGTAGAAGTCAGAGAAAGCAGAACATAAAAGAAAGAGATAGAGAGTAAAAGTGCATTAAGAAGCAAAATTCATTCAAGGAAATAATGATATCTTAAGAAATAAAAGTTGTGGTTCTGGATGCATCAAGAATAGACAACAATTAATTCACAAACAGAAACAAAGGGTTTTCTGTTATTATCATTGTACAGATATGGTTTCATTGCCACCAGAGCTGGAAATGAAATATTCCAGGGTGTTTAGTGTTTGGAGGGGAAAGATAAAATGACGAAGTGGATAGAGGGCACATTTACACTGAGATATAAAACGGTAATCTTGACCCCAAAAAAGACAAGTAAAAACAAATGAATGGAGATAATAGACAACAAAAGAAATAGGAATAGTTCAGACCAGATTGCAGGTCCCCTAATATTATAATTGGAGACAGAATTAACCAAGAAAATGCAAAGGTAGTACAATAATTAGGTAAAGACTTTGATCATATAAATTATGCAAAGTGCCAAAAGTAGTTTGAAGTATTAGTTCATAAAAGGCATTTAGGATATGTCTTGGAACCAGCTGAGAAACCAGCCATTACAGACATTAACTTGTGTAAAGAGACAATCAATTAGTAATCTCATAGTAAAAAGATCCACTAGGGAAAAGTGGTAACAAAAGGACAGACTATTTTTCTGCTGTTCAAAACAAACATAAATCAGTCAGAAATTGGAATCCTGAACTTAAATAAAGACACTTCTACAGATGAGACATGCATTAGCTTAGACAGGTTGGGAAATTAGATTAAATATTTTACCAGTATATAAACAATGACAGACATTTAGGGAGATATTTGAAAATTCTCCACAAATGTACATTCTTTTAAGAAATAAGAACTCCACAAGAAAAATGATCCATTCTTTGACTAACTAAGTGGATTAAGGATAATATTAGATTAAAAGAAGAAACTTGAAATGTTGCCAAGTAAAGCAGTCAGTCTGAGGGCTCAGAGAATTTTCGGAAACAGTGAGGAGTTAACCAAAAAATAATGATGAGAAGATATACTACAAGTGACAATTAGCAAGAAATGTGAAATATAATATTTTCTAAAACTATGTATGAAGGGAAAGATTGATAAAATAATTGTGGGTTCCATGTAAACAATGGAAAAAAATATAATGGAGAATATGGAATAGCTGAGACAATAAACTAATATATCATACCTATTTTATACTGTAGGACATATAATAAATATGTCAGCAATTGAGATTAACCAGTGTTCTAATGATAGTGAGGAAGTTAATATCTGTAAGGAGAAAGTGCTGAAGTTCCTCTCCGTGCCAATTTGGCACTTTGGTTGACAACCTCGCTGTTTCTTTAGTGTTTGTCTGTTTTATGAGGCTGAGTTGCTATCTCAACACGCAATCCTGCATGAGTAGAGCTAAGCTGAACCTGGGACCTGTTGCTCTGAAGTCTGGTGCAGATGCCCCTACACCACCAGCAACTGAAAATATGAAAGGAGTCCTAAAGCCAGTGAATTTTGCTGGACTTGATAGCTCCATGCCAGGGTTCGAGAAGAAGTGGCTGTAAAGATAGTGCATGTATTAGTACTGATTTGTCAAAATTCTTGGACAGTCTCAGCAGACTTATTTAGAGAGGTAGAAGAAAAGTAGAGAATGAGAAATGGGTTAACATTACACTAGACATTGGGTTCCACTGTACACTCAGTGGCCACATTATTACGTACATCAGCTCGTTCATGCAAATATCTAATCAGCCTATTATGTGGCAGCAACTGCATGCATAAAAATATGTACACATGGTCAAGAGGTTTAGTTGCTGTTCAGACCAAACATCAGGATGGGGCCGAAATGTGATCTAAGTGACTTTAACCATGGGATGACTGTTGGTGCCGGGGGGGGGGGTGGTTTGAGTATCGCAGAAACTGCTAATCTCCTGGGATTTTCATGTACAACAGTCTCCAGAGTTTATAGAGAATGGTGCGAAAAACAAAAAAGGTAGTGACTGAGTGTATGTGGTGATGGGGGCATTCAAAAGGGCAGAGACAACATGGTATCATGGAAAGGGTCTGTAGAGTTATTAGCGAATGTAATTAGCAGGGTGGTTGAGGGGGAAATCTGGTGTTACTGGATTTTCAAAATGTGGTTAATCTATGACCACACAAAATTTGTTGCATAACATAAGAGGTCACAGAGTTAGGGGGTAACATATTGGCATGGGTAGTTTGATCAAAAAAATAAATGGATCTTTTCATTGGAGGACAGTAATTTTGCAGTGTCACAGGAACGAATATTGAGTTGTCAGCTCATCACAATTAAACTTAATGGCTTAGTTGAAAAGCTTACTGAGAAACAAAGTTAGTTAGGAAAGGATCCAGAAGAAGAATATACGAAGTCTATGCAGGCTTGGGATGCATTAAGTGGGAAGGAAAAAGGTGGCTGGTGGGTGTACAATGTGGTATAATGTGAGATTATGCACGTGGGTATGAATAATAGAGTAAACAGAATATTCTTAAATGATGAAAAACTAGTAAATATTGTTGTAAAGAGGGATCATGGTGTACTTGTGTGCAGAGTCTAAACACATAGGTGGAACAGGCATTTAGGAAGGCAAATTGTATGGTACTGTGTGAAGGTTAGAGTACAAAAATAAGGAGGTTATGCTGGGATTATATGGGGCTTTGGTGTCTGTATCCAGACAAAGTTACTTGCCTTGAATCCAACAGAACATTCACTACCTGGATTCTAAAACAAAAAGCTGCAGATGCTGGACGTATAAAATTAAAATGAAAACATTTGAAGATATTGAGCAAGTTAACTGGGAAATATGTAGAACCAAAAGTTTAAAGTTGCAGAAAAAGGCTGGGGGTAGGGAGTGAACAAAAGAGAAGGTCAGTGAAGGTGTCAAGACCAGGAATCAAAACATAGAAAATAATAAAAAACTAAAGTTATAGAACAGGTTTGCATTCAGCTTCCAGAGATAAGATGAGAATACCATAGAAATCGCCTCCGGACAAGTACTGAATCCAGCATACTTTTGTTGACTCATTACAGATGTTATAAGCACATGTTGATTTCCAGTGAACCAAAGCACAAAATGCTCGATAATATAACATGCAAAGGATAAACAATAAACTCCATACACTGTCAACAAATTCATTGACGACAGCACAAAACAAATTGTGCTCTCCATGTCCCCTCAGTGAATGGTGTAGCTATCTCAGACTATAAACTACATGTCACATTTGTTATATACACCGAGATGGAGCAAACATGGCAGAATTTAAACTTACACCAAACGTGTTCGCAGACAAAGTTCAAACTTCAAAGTAAACTTATTATCAATGTCACTATACACAACCCTGAGATTCATTTTCTTGCAGGCATACTCAATAAACCCACAGAATAATAACCATACGGAATACCGTGGGGTGGCACGGTAGCATAGTGGTCAGCACAACACCTTACAGAACCAGCAACCTGGGTTCAATCCCTGCCATATCCTTTAAGGAGTTTGTAAGTTCTCTCCTTGACTGTGTGGGTTCTCCTTTTTAATGGAATTTTAAGGAATTTAAAGTTACTGATCTTCTCCACCTCTGATCTTCTATGAGGACTGGCTCATGGACCACTGATTCCATCTCCTGAAGTCAATAATCATCTCCTTGGTCTTGCTGACATTGAGTAAGAGGTTGTTGTTGTGGTACCACTCAGCCAGATTTTCAATCTCCCTCCTGTATGCTGATTCATCACCACCTTTGACCTGGCCTACGACAGTGGTGTCATCAGCAAACTTGGATATGGTATTGGAGCTGTGCTCAGCCACAAAGTCATGAGTGGAAAGCGAGTAGAGCAGTGGGCTGAGCTCACAGCCCTGTGGTGCCCCTGTGCTGATGGAGATCATGGAGGAGATGTTGCTGCCAATCTGAACTGACTGGGATCCACAAGTGAGGAAACTGAGGACTGCACAAGGAGGTATTGGGGCCAAGGTCTTGCAGCTTATTTTTGAGGGTTGATGGTATTGAGTACTGAGCTGTAGTCGATAAAGACACCTTCGCCCTCCAGTTGTTCCAAGGTTGAGTGAAGAGCTAGTGAGATGGCATCTGCTGTGGACCTGTAGCTCCGGTAGGCAAATTGGAGTGGATCCAAGTTGCTTCTCAGCAGGAGTGAATATTGCTTCTCAGCAACAAGTTCTCAAAACACTTCATTACTGTAGTTGTAGGTACTACTGGACTTTGAAGCTGGTCACCATGTTCTTCTTAGGCACTGGTAAAATTTAAGCCTGCCTGAAGCAGTAGGTATCTCAGACAGCTGAACCAAGAGGTTAAACATCTCAGTGAACACTCCAGCCAGTTGATCAGCACAGATAGAAATTTCAAAATTCTGATAATTCTTTACTGTGTTACTGTTTTTTTAACCAATGCCCATGATTTTATAGAGGAGAATAAAATCATGAGCAGCAACATTTTTTACACAAAGCGTGATATCTATATGGAATGAGCTGCTAGAGGAAATGGTTGAGGTAGATACAATAAAAACTTTTAAAAGGCAGTTGGACGGGTACATGGAATGGAAAGGTTTGGAAGATTATGGGCCAATTGCTGGCAAATGGGACTAGAATGAATGGGATTTCTTGGACAGCAAAGACCTGTTCAGCCAAAGAGCCTGTTACCGTGACTCTGTACAAAGACTACATACGAGATGTAGATTTCATTAGATGTTCTGCTGGCTCCAATTTGTTGTTTTCCTGGAAGAATATGAAAAACTATTGAAATTTTAAAATTATGGGCACATATTTGGTTCTAGCCCTCCTTGAAATTAAAACAGTGGGAAAAGTTGATTCACAGTAAATACTCCCATGCATTTTCAAATAGATCTGGGACATGCCCTTGCCTCACAGCTACAGTCAGGCAGGAGGTGCAGGAGCCTCAAGTCCCACTCCACCCAGTTCAGGAACAGCTACTTCCCTACAACCATCAGCTTCTTGAAGCTGCACAGTTCTACCCCAACCTCAATAATGGAACACGACAGACAATGTTAGACTTGTTTCTACTGGTGTTTCTGCACTAATGTCTAGTTTTGCACAGTCTTTCCCCTCATTGTCTTTAATTTATCTGCAATACATGTATAATTTATGTTCTGTGTGTTGTTGTCGTCTGAATGTACCTGTCTGTGATGCTGCTGCAAGCAAGTTTTTCATTGTACCTGAATCGCACCATACTTGTGTATATGACAATAAATTCGATTTTGTTCTTATACAAGTATCAAAGAGCCTACTTGAGTACTGGTCCCAAGGCACAGATTCATTTTCACACCAAAGCTAAACTGAGTATCTGACTAACAGGACAATCCTAATGAACCAAATAATTATAGTTAATGGCTCTAGATCTCTTGTGCTATTGCCAAACTTGCATGCATGTCCTGGGTGTCTGACCAAATAATTTTGATTGATGAGAGATTATTTATTATTTATTACCTAGTAGACAAAAATATTATTACACAGAAAACAGAAACAATCTATTTCCAGAAGTAATAATTAAAATGAATCTCTCATTCCTGCGCCCCCCCCCCCCCCCCATCTTAACTGAATTTTACATCTGACAGCATCCTGACAAGCTGTGTCTGCATCTGGTCTGGGGGCAGTAGAGCATCGGACTGCAAGTCCCCATAAAGGACTGTGGGAAAGGCCGTGAGGATCATAGGGGTCTCCCTACCATCCATCCGGGACATTTATCAGGAGCACTGTGTACACAGAGCCCTTAGTATTATCTAGGACCCCACCCATCCATCCAGCATCCTCTTTGACATTCTACCATCAGGGGGGAAACACTGATACAAAAAGACAAGAATGGTCAGGATGTGAAACAGCTTCTTCTCTCAGGCCATTAGGCTTCTGAACTCCTGGCTGCATCGTATTCGAATAATTTGTACTGTACCCTACAATATTTAATTTATGCATTTACTATGTTTATTTATGCATAATTCATTTTAGATTTAATCCTTACTTTCCAAAGTTATTGGGTGTTATATGTGTGCTATGTGTACCACTGTGCTTTACGTTCTGGCCTGGAGAAACATTGTCTCATTTGACGGGACACATGTATATGGTTAAATGACAATAAACTTGACTTAACTTGACTAATAAATAATATAAATTTTCAATTCAACACAACAGGTTGTGTGTACTATTGATGTTGGAGGCTGAGGGAGGATATGATTGAGTGATTAGTAAGTTAAGGGGGACACAGTTGGGAAGAAACTTTTCTCTATAATCTAAAACAGGCTATAGATTTAAATTAAAGAGCAGGAAACTTAGGGAGAAATCTGAGGAAGATTTTTTTCCACCAAGGTGATGGCTGAAACCTCAAATGCACTGCTTAAGGGGTAATGGAAACAGAGACTCTCACAACATTTAAACAGTATTAGATGAGTACTGAAATCTTTAAGACATAGAAGGCAATCAAGTGCTGGTAAATAAGATTAGTACATGTGGGAGCTAGATGGTTGGCATGGATATTTGGGTGGGTGTGGTCTGTTTCTGTGTGGATGTAATATAGGGCTCTTAGTCTATGTTCCTATGATGGGAGAATCTAGGTCCAGAGGACACAGCCTCAGGATAGAGGAGCATAAGAACATGAGAAATAGGAGCAGGAGTTGGCCATCTGGCTCGTCAAGCCTGCTCTGCCATTCAATAAGATCATGGCTGATCTGGCCATGGACTCATCTCCACCTACCTGCCTTTTCCCCATAACCCTTAATTCCCCTACTATGCAAAAATCTATCCAACCTTGTCTTAAATATATTTACTGAGGTAGCCTACGCTGCTTTATTGGGCAGAGAATTCCACAGATTCACCACCCTCTGGGAAAAGCAGTTCCTCCTCATCTCCGTCCTAAATCTACTCCCCTGAACCTTGATGCTACGTCTCTAGTTCTAGTGTCACCTATCAATGGAAACAATTTCCTGCCTCTATCTTATCTATCCCTTCTGTAATTTTATAGAGTTCTATAAGATCTCCTCTCATGCTGCTGAGTTCCAGCATTGTTTTAAAATGGAGACGAGGAGGATTTTCTTTAGCTAGAGAGTGGTGAATCTGTGGAATTCATTGCCACAGGCAGCTGTGGAGGCCAAGTATTTATGTATATTTAAGGCAGAGGTTGATAGCTTCTTGATTGGTCAGAGCATGAAGGGATACGGGAAGTAGGCAGGAGATTGGGACTGACATGGAGACTGGGAAAATGGATCAGCCATGATGAAATGATGGAGCAGACTTGATGGGCCAAATGGCCTAATTCTGCTCCTATGTAGTATGGTCTTATAACTGAGTTTAATTGCTGGCCTTTGAGATGAAGTTGCCACCTGTTGTGTTAGCCAACCTGAAGCAATAGAACAACAGAAGCAAAATGCTGGAGGAACACAGCAGGCCAGGCAGTATCTATGGAGAAGAGTACAGTCAACATTTCAGACTGTCTGAAACATTGACTGCACTCTTTTCCATAGACGCTGCCTGGCTTGCTGAGTTCCTCCGGCATTTTGTGTGGGTTGTTTGGATTTCCAGCATCTGCAGATTTTTTCTTGTTTCTGAAGCCACAGAGTTGGTTTGAATGACTTCAGCCCCCTGGGCTAGGAAAAGCTTTCTGATGACTACGCTGCAATTACAGAACACTGTTAGCAGTTAGATGTGATGCACTTCACCATAACAAAGTTTCCGATCACCATGTTGTCCATCTGGCCAGCATTATGTGGGTGGCCACATGTTAAGTGCCAAAAGGCAGCTTAATTATGCTGGCTGACATCACATTTAGTAATGATGGTGCATTCTCTCAACAACTGCGTACATGAAACTGCTCTTCCCAGAAGGTCACTGGAACTCAGGACTTGGAAGCTTATCTCTTTATTTTTCACTCTAATGCAGTGAAAATTAGTTGGCCCCCCCTTTTACCTCTGCCTGCCCTCTCTCTCCCCTACACCAACTGTTGTTCTGGATGAGAGCAACACAGCAAAGAGTGGGAAAAAGAATCAGGTCATCTACACAGCTCTGGAAGCATTTTGCAGAACAATATGGATATATTTCGGAATACAGAGCAAAATGATGCCAGTCTGTTGACATTTATAGTGATGCACAGGCTCAGACCACCTAGGCTGTGGCGAATCTGTGAGCTTTTCTTTAGTAGCACTCAGCTGTAAATAAATTTGTTTACGATCAGTGAAAGCGCGCTATAAATGAGTTCTTGTTTGGGTTTTATCATGTTTGCCAAAATTGATTTGTCTGATTATTCACTGACCTGATGTTTATCTCTGTTCTTTCTGCCGCTAAATAAAGCTATGAAATCATTGTAGATGACTTATTAGAGCAACAGACAGTAACACTATTGTTGCCCATTATAAGCTGTCTTTTGCTTCTGTCAGCAAACAAACTCAAAAGCTTTCTGGACTGAATATTCCAGATGGGTTATAATACCAGCAGCAGTTAACTCCTTGTATAGTTTCTCTTAAAGGTGTCAAAGGTTACAGGGAGAAGGCAGGAGAATGGGGTTGAGAGGGATAATAAATGAGCCATGATAGAACAGCAGGGCAGACTCAATGGGCCAAATGGCCTTTCCATTCCTATGGTTTATGGTCTAATGGACACAAGATTTTTCTCCTCTTCTATAGAGTGATACTATAGAGAGTGCAGAGGAGATTTACAAGGATGTTGCCTGGAATGGAGGGTGTACCTTATGAGAAAAGGTTGAGTGAACTTGGCCTTTTCTCCTTGGAGCAACAGAGGATGAGAGGTGACCTGATCGTGGTGTACAAGATAATGAGGGGCATTGATTGTGTGGATAGTCAGAGGCTTTTTCCCAGGACTGAAATGGTTAACACGAGGGGGCACAGTTTTAAGGTGCTTGGAAGCAGGTACTGAGGGGATGTCAGGGGTAAGTTTTTCACACAGAGAGCAGTGGGTGCGTGGAATGCATTGCTGGTGGCGGTGGTGGAAGCCGATACAATAGGGTCTTTTAAGAGCCTTTTAGATAGGTACATGGAGCTTAGAAAAATAGAGGGCTATGTGCTAGAGAAACTCTAGGCAGTTTCTAGAGTAGGTTACATGGTTGGCACAACATTGTGGGCTGAAGGACCAGCAATGTGCTGTAAATTTCTATGTTCTATGTTCTTTCCTAAAGTTTTCTCTTCTCCTGTAGTGTTATTACTTTAGCTAAGGGCACTTCATAGAGCATTTCCCTAGCAGGGCTGCGTGGGAGCAGATGTCAATTGTCCTGGTGGGTTACACTAGGACCGCTTCTCATTGCTGATTTCTGAATGGACAATGAACCCATGCACTCTATCTTTTGCTCTCATTTTGCACTACTTAATCTATTTTTTATATTTCCTGTACATTTCTTGTTGTAATTTATAGTTATTTTATTATGTATTGTGATGTACTACTGCTGCAAAACAGCAACTTTCATGATGCATGCCAGTGATATTAAACCTGATTCTAATTTTTTCTTTTTCAATCTTTTTATTAGTTTCATAAAAATAAACATAACATGGTAATGGTACAAAGTTATTGGGAATACATTGTTATAATTAGCATAAATAATTATAAAGCCAGTCGAAACTTAAATGATAAAATTCCCAATCATACAGGATACAGATGAACAATATAAAACAAAGAAAAATATCCAAAAAAAATCACGAAAAAAAAATTATAAACCCCACCCCAAAAAAAAACTAACCGAAATGGAATTAATCAACTAAACTAAAAAAAAAGACATGGGCTGTTTTGTAACATCATTAAAAAAAAGAGAAAAGAGAAAACCTTAGTGTCGACGATTCTGTTCCTCTCAACCAACATTACAAAGAAATAAAATAAGTTTGCAAAAGGTCAAATTACGTCATATGAAACTGTTGAATAAATGGCCTCCAAGTCTTTTCGAATTTAATAGAGGAATCATAAACAACACTTCTAATTTTTTCCAAATTTAAACACAGCATAGTTTGAGAAAACCAATGAAATATGGTAGGAGGATTAATCTCTTTCCTGATTCTGATTTTGATTCACAATTCCAGGCATGGACAACACATCTGGCCTGCACTCATTTTCAACTGACTCTTACACACGTACACTCTCTTGCAGGCCACTAAACTGTAATCCATGTGGAAAACACAGTTGATTTTCATCTCTCTATCTCAAATAACCAAGCCCCGTTTTAGCAGTGACATTTTTATCCAGACTGAGGTCAATAAAAACTCAGCAAAGACCACATGGTGAGCGTGGAACCAAAGAAACAGATTCATGAAGGGTAGACTGAGACAAGGATAAAGTTCTTCGCTCAAAAGTTGCAGATCTTTGGAATTCACTTCTGTAGAGTGCTGCTGATGCTCAACAATAAAAAAAATTCAGGGCTGAGATCAATTGCTTTTGGTACTATGGGAATGAAATACAGGATCAGATTCAGATTCATTTATCAGACCATAAGACAGAGGAGCAGAATTAGGCCATTTGGCCCATCGAGTCTGCTCCACCATTTCATCATGGCTGATCTATTTCCCTCTCAGCCCCAATCTCCTGCCTTCTCCCTGTATCCCTTCATGCCCTGACAAATCAAGAAATATATCACACGTACATTGAAACATACAGTGAAATGCGTCATTTGTACTAACAGCCAACACATCTTAACGATCTGCTGCTGGCAGCCCACAAGTGTCACCACACATTCCAGCACCAAAATAGCAAGCCCACGATTCAAAACAGAGCACAACAAGTAGCAAAACAACAACAGCAAAACACACTCCATCTCTCCCTCCCACCCTCCCACATGAACAGGCCAGGCCTCCAACTCCAGGACAGGACAGGCCATCTCTGGCCTTTAGGGGACTCATGGATTCACAGACTGTGGGCATTGGCTTCCACAGTGGAACTGCAGATACTTGCAGACCTAGACTTCTGCAAACTTCTGATTGACCATCAGGCTTCAGTCTTGTGTATCACTCCCAGAACCCGCCGATTATGACAAATGAGGAACTTGGACAAGGACTCTGAACACTAGACCTCGAACTCCAGACTTGCCAATGACGGGACACCAGACACTAAGCTTAGAACTCCAGTCTTGCCGACTCATGTACCTTGGGGATCACTGGCCCTTGTGCCTCTTGCCTGCATGGAATTCTGATCCTGGAACCCACAGATGACTTGCTGGGTCTGCTGGCCTGACATCTGACCGTGGATGTTCCATGTCACATTGCTGGCCTTTGAATATGGAGCAGAGGCCTAGACCCCTGTCTGACTTCTAATTCTCCCACATCCCTGTCCCTAAAACCTAACATGACCACTAACTTCCCTTCTTTCCTCAAAACCATCTCTTGCTTACTTAAGCCCATCACCCGAACTAGGGCATAGGCTGCTAACAGTAGTCTATCAGAGGTCTCTGTCCTGGGCCAGCCTTTTATGTTTCAGCTCATCTTTTTGGTGCCTCTTTCCTCTCCCAGCAATGAGGTCTTTGGAGCTTCTGTTGGCGTTCCTGTAGCACTGGGTTTTTATGGGATGGGGTTGCTAGGTAACCATCCTCCTTCCGCAGCTGGGCTTGGGACTGTCCATGGCAGAGTTGAAACCATCTTTACAAACTTAAAAAATGACTAAGAAAGCAACTAAGTCCGAGCCACGACCTTGACGGAGACCACAGCACAGCACCATCTTCATGTAAATTCACCAGATGTGGCATTGATGCACAATACAGTCACGAGGGCGCCACAGTTTATTCCTATCTGTGTTGAGATTGGTGAATTTAGTTAGGGCTTCAAGAAGACAATTCTATTGGTTTCTGTGTCTCAAGAATAGGAAAGGGAGAACATCAGCATAGGCCTGGCACTGATTATCACCCAGTCACTCTTGCTAAACAGTAAAAGTGCTCATGCATTAGGTGCAAATTCAGTCAAGTTCAACTGTGATGTTTCTGTGGTAATGACACCTTGGCAAATTCTTCACTGGAATGACAGAAGATGAACAGCCATTTACGTAATGTTCCTCAAGCCTCTTTTAGGAGAGGAAGTGTACCTTGTTTTATGGATTTAGCACTCAGGCCCTCAGCGGCAATCATGCCTCACCTGACCTCAACTAATACCTTTATCTCTCTCTCACCTGACATTTAGATAAAAGATCAACACACAAATGTTGGAGGAACTCAGCAGGTCCGGTAGTATCACTGGAGGGGAATAAACAGTCTTCACTAGAACATCAACTGTTGATGCTGCCTGATATGCTGAGTTCCTCCAGCATTAATTATGTATTACTGTGGATTTCTAGCTCTGCAGAATATCTTGTGTTTGTGATTTAAGTAAAAGCTTTATTTATCACATGTACATTGAAATATTGAAATGTAATGTATGGATCTATTTCTTTTAGAGCAATGACCCCCCCCCACCACTTTAGCACTATGTGTTGATCTGTTGACTGCCAATGCATTTTGCTCTCTCTCGCTGTAATGTGGATACACCAGTTAAAGCCATCTCCCACATGCATGATTTTTAAAAATTGATATGTAGTTGTACATAGACACAAGTTGGCAACAAATACAAACCTGAATGTCAGAAAATATCACAAACTGCACTGACAGTTATGGTACGATTACGGGACAAAACAGCAAGAGTTAAATAGCACAAGAAAGCTGAAGGACCTGTGAGTAACAGTGAAAGACACACTGAATTTAAAGTCAAAATAATGTGGCGATGGCTTCATTTGGGAAAGTTGATTAGTTTGATGGCGCTAATGAAGGATGGGATTTGTATATCTAGACGGTGGAATGTGGAGGAGCAAAGGAAAGCCAATACATTCCTTAGCTTAGGATGTACAGTCTCTTATGCAACCTAGTAACTCCTGCAAAGCCAGCAAGCAAGATGCTCTCAAAATCGTTACAATTTTACAAAATCACTTAAGCCCTAAACTGCTGGCAATAGCTGAGAGATAGAGATTTTTCAAAAGGAACCAGTCAAATGATGAAAGCATTTCTGGGTACATTGCAAAACTCTGCAAACCTTCCCAGTACTGTGAGTTTAGAGATGGACTTTATGATGTATTAAGGGACAGCCTTGTATGTGGCATGTGTAATCAAAGCATTCAAAAGAGGCGATTATCCAAAAGAGATCTAACCTTAGAATGGGCATTGACCATTGGAATATCGTTAGAGACTGCAGCAAAGGATGCAGCAGAACAGCAGAAAAGGAGGTTAGAATGTGAAATACACAAAATGTCCCTGAATGGTGCAAAAAGCCAAAGATGTTACCGATGTGGCAAATCTTCCCATGATGCAAATGACTGTTGGTTCAAAGAAAAAGTCTGTAGAAAGTGTCATAGACAAGGCCACATAGAGAGAATGTGCAAGGCAGACAAAAAGTACAACTGAGTGAAAAGTCTCAAACACAAAACTTAGCAAATGCATAAAGTTACTGAATGTGAAACAGAATCAGACAACATAAAATCTGACAAAGGTTCTCATGCCTAGAACTGCACAGTATAACTGAAGCAGATCACAATAGATGTGTCTGGTGTAAAACTGAAAATGGAGCTGGCTACAGGGTCAGCTTTGTCTCTAATACCAGAGGCTGACTGTAACAGACTGTTTTCTAAGCTATCTTTACAGAATACAGAAGACCTCAGTGATGCTAAAGACCTACACAAGTGAAAATGTGTCCCCTAAAGGCAAAGTGAAAGTGAAGGTGATGTATGGAGGCCAAAGGTAACAGTTAGAGCTTTACGTATTGAAAAGTAGAGGGCCAGCACTTTTTGGATGTGAATGGCTGAGAAAAATCCAACTAGACTGGCATTCAATCAAAACTCTCAATGTGGCATCAACAGACTATGGCATTAACCAGAGACTGGCACAGCTGCTTAACGCTAATGAGGAGGTGTTTGAGAAGAAGATTGGTAAACTCAAAGGCATGAAGGCCAGAATTGAATTGAATAAAGCAGCAACACCAAGGTTCCATAGGGTGCAGCCAGTGCCTAACACACTACGTCCTAAAGTGGTTGTTGAATTTCAGAACTTGGAGGCATCTGGAATTTTCTCCAAGGTTGAGTGGAGTGATTGGGCCATGCCCATTGCTTCAGTGTATCAAGAAAGGGAAAGCTGGAGCCGTTCACATATGTGGAAATTTCAAGGTGAGCATCAACCCGGTGCTGCATACTGTGCGGTATCTCCTGCCATGAATAGAAGACATTTTTTGGCAGGAGGTGCAAGGTTTTCAAAGATTGAGAAGTCAAGCGGGAAGTTACTCACAATGGACTGTTCCAGTATAATCATCTCGTATTTGGCGTCGCATCAGTTCCAGCAACTTGGCAAAGAGCAATGGACCAAGTGCTCCAAGATATCCCAGGAACACAGTGTTACCTTGATGACATCATCGTGACTGGCAAAAATGATGAAGAGCATCTCCAGAACCTCGGTAAAGTGCTTACCAGGCTCAGTGAGTTTGGTCTGTGTGCTAAAGAGAGAGAAATGTGAGGTTTTCAAGAATGAAATCTCATATTGTGGACATGTCATTGACAAGCATGGCTTACATAAGTCACAAAAGACTGAAGCAGTGCTACAGGCACCCAAACCAGAAAATGTGTCACAACTCAGGTGATACTTAGGCCTTGTAAAATACTACTACAGGTTTCTCCCAAAAATTGCTACAGTGTTACACCCATTGAATGCACTGTTACAGACAGGAGCAAAGTGGGAATGGTCAGAAAGATGTGAAAAAGCATTCAAGGAAACAGAAAGACCAATAACCTCCGATGAACTGGTCATCTATTATGACCTTGTCCAGCAGATTGGCGTGTGATACATCCCCTTATGGCATTGGAGCTGTTTTGTCACACATTATGAAAGATGGATCTGAACGCCCGATTGTGTTTGCTTCAGATCACTAACGAGAACAGAACGCAATTACGCCCAGATCAATTGAGAGGTCTTTAATCTGGAATGGGTAATAAAGAAGCTCCACCACTACCTCTATGGTCAAAGTTTACGCTAGTGACAGATCACCAGCACCTTGTGTCCATTTTCAATTCCAGCATGCCTGCTACCCGATTACAATGTTGGGCACTGTTTCTAGGAGCCCAGTCTCATGACATCGAATTCAAGGTTACCAACCAACACAGCAACGCTGACGGCTTGTCATGTCTTCCACTATTGGCAACTGAAGAAAGAAAGTCTTCATACTGTGACCCAGCAGAAGTATTACCATGCTACCATGCCGCACCACAATGTACAATGTGGTACAAATGACAGAGCGTGTTCTGACAAAGCTGAGACACTGGTAAAGAGAAAGTGGAGTAAGTCAAAAGTTACCTCAACAAGCTATTTTCAAAGAGCAATTTAAAGTACAAGAGAGAAGTAGAGTCAAGAAGACGTTAGAGTGGGAAATTCTGGAATTTAGGGCCTTTGTACTTGAAGGACTGATGATAATCTGGAATGTGCCAAAAGTAGAAACTACAGATGGAATTTCTCCCACAATAAGCAGTATATTTACTAAATAAGATGTCAAGGACAGTTATATATTTTTCCAAACTATTAATAATTAATACAGCCTTCAACCTTTGTGAGCCAAAACCATGTTATTAATAACTGACACATAATAAAGCAGAACATGATTAAGTCAGAATCCAAAGTCCAGTGACTTTTATAACAGGACGGTAGTCAATGAGAAGAGATGTGTTACTTTGTGAAAAGAATACAGGTAGAAAAAGTCAGATGAGTAATTAAGCAATGAGGAATAATTAGTGTTGTTTTTTACTGGTGCCTTTTTAAGTTAGGGTTTTCCATTGGGTATAATTACAACATCCCAGTGTTGTGTGTACGAAATACTGCAAACACATAAGGTTGATTTAGACCATATGATTGTGTTAACGGCACCTTGCGAAGGAAAAGGGTATGCATTTCCTACTCAGTTTGCTATAGTAAATCACACATTGAAAACATCGCAAGAAAAACATTCTTCCCAGAACTCAGGAACACCATGTTGTAGCAGAATTAGCTTTTCTGAGGATCTAACCTGGACCCAACATATCAATGCAGCTATAAAGAAGATACGACAGCAGCTATATCTCATTAGGAGTTTGAGGAAATTTGGTATGTCACCAAAAATACGTGCAAATTTCAGCAGATGTACCATGGAGAGCATTCTAACTGGCTGCAACACAGTCTGTGTGAGTGTGTGTGTGTGTTTGTGTGTGTGTGGGGGGGCGCTATTGCACAGGATGGAAGTAAACTGCAGAGTTGGAATCTCAATCAGCTCCATCATGGGCACTAGCCTCCGTAGTATCCAGGACATCTTCAAGGAGCGATGCCTCAAAAGGGCGGCGCCCATCATTAAGGATGTCCGTCATCCAGGTCATGTCCTTTTCTCACTGCTACCATCAGGAAGGAGATACTGAAGTGTAAAGGCACACAGTCAGTGGTTCAGGAATAGCTTCTTCCCCTCTGCCATCCAATTTCTGAATGGATATTGAACCCATGAACACTACCTCACTATTTTCTTTTTTTTCTATTTTGCACTACTTTTTAAATTAACTATTTTATACATATATATATACTTACTGTAATACACAGGTTTTTTGTTCTGTATAATTAGGTATTGCATTGTACTGCTGTTGCAAAGTCAACAGATTTCGCAGCATATCCTGGTGATATCAAAATCTAGTTCTGATTCTCACCCCTCACTTTTAATTTTTCTGCCTCATTCAAAGACACCAAAACATGTAGCACGCTACGTTACTTTTTCAGATACATTCCTAGGTAAAGTATATCAGGAGGCTTTGAACTTAAGGACATTCAGGATGCCCATGTACACACACTTGTGTAACAGTAACAACAGGACAATGAACAGGTGCTGGAAGCCTGACTGAGATTCCCTAGTCCAGGAGCCTTATTGTCAGACTCTAACCACTGCCCCGACTGAAGTCAACCCATTGAGTATACAGCAGGGGTCAAATTCTGGTTCCATAAATGATCAAGGACATGTTTAAACTCAGCAAGCTGCAAGCATTTCAGTTTGTGATTGCTGGTAAATTACAGGATTGAGTCTAGAAAATTCATGAATGCATAAAAATTGATTTTGGTTCTTTTGATCCTCCCTGTTTCGCAGCAACACCTATGACACGATAGAATGAAAGACATTGTTTATTACACAGAGCTATTTTGTTGCCCTGCAGCTAACTCTTTTGAGGGCCATTTTTTGTATACAGGAAGAAAAATGGAATAAAATTACAATTTGTTCATAAATAAAGTTACACTAATCTCAGCAACAGGAAATAAAAGCTGCACTACTCAGAGGTATGAAATTTTAAAGAAGGCTGGTTAAGACTTAAAGTTTACTTATTTTGTTATAAATAATCATCCCCAGGAAGTACTGCCGAAGCAACTCCATTGGTTGTGGAACAATACGTACCAATGTCCCAAATCTTTAGGAGAAGGGAAAAATTATGTTACAAAATTGGAAACATTATTTTTAACCCCCACCATCCAATGGCCAGTTACATCAAAATCAACAGGTAATTTTTAGTAAATACTGTACTGATCAATTTTCAATTTTCTGTACATAATATTAGTGTGCAGTTCTCTTTACAGTTGGTTGCACTCTGAATGATCTCCAAAATCTTTCATTACAGAGGAATTTAAGTGAATGTCATCTGTTTCAGTTGTGCATATGAAGATAGTTATGCATATACACACTAATTAAGTTCAATACTCAGGGGCTGAACTAATTCAAGACAGCATACCTCATTCATATGTTTGGAAAGGCATGTGACTTATTTTAGTTATTCAAAATGATAAGCCTTTTTTGAGAAGAGAACTGTCTATTTTTCGCAACAGCATACTTTAATTCTCTTTCTTCACTAGCCACCTCAGAATCCACAAACTATAGTGGAATGAAGTTATCCTCAATCTCAAGGCACAGACAGAGGGAAGGAAGGTGGTGGCAAGGCTTGAGTTTCAGGTGAGTCACTTGAAACCTGCTCTTGTTGTCATGGTAATCATTAAGTTGGTCCAAATGAATTTCCAGTCAGTGGTTGTCCCCAAGATGCAGACGGTAGGGTATTTAACAAAAATACCAGTGTATGTCTCTCTTGTTTGCAATGCTCACTTCCTGGCTCTTCTGTGGTTTAAATACTACTTTCCACAAGTCATCTCATCTAGCAAGATGTAAATATGGACTGTTTGCTTCACTTTGTGAGGACTGATAATGTAATTAAACAATGTACAATCATCTGCAGAACTTTCAACTTCAGACCTTACAATAGAAGGAGATCATGGCTGAAGAGGCTGAAGCAATGAAGTAGCATTGCTGGGGCATAGGAAGATGCCAGAAGGAAATTCTGTTGTCAGGCTGAAATGCCTGACACTAACGCATACAATCACATTCCATCCATTGGAATGCTTTCCCTCAGTGCCATTGACTTTAACTTCCCCAGGGTTCTTTAATGCCATACTTTATCAACTTCTAACTTGATATCATGGACAGTTATACTCTGGAATTTATCTGTTTAGCATGCACTTGGTTCATGTAGGCTCTTCAAAAGAGCTATCCAATCAGTCCTATCAACTATACAGATTTTTTCATCTTTAAACATTGACCTGATTTCTATTCAGTGTACTCCCAATGGTTCTCCTAACAGTGATCACAACTCACATCTCAATTGCTGCTGATTCTTATGACAACTACCTGAAAATACATAGCTTCTGGCTCCCAAGCTTCTTGCCAACAGAGTCCCTTTCTCACTGCTTACTCTCGACAGCTTACATGATTAGAAATTTAAGGAGATTTGTACAGCTCTAAACACCCTGACAGACTTTTTACACATGTGCGGTATAAAGCTTTCTGGCTGGTATTATCACAGCATGATATTGGAACTCCAATGCACAAGAAGGCAGGCAGCTACAGAGAGTTGTGGACAAAACCAGTTCTATCACAGGTACAGTCCTCCACACGAAGGAGGACATTAACGGAGGGTTTCTCAGAATGGCAACATACACCATCCAGGCTATGTCCATCCAGCAGGAAGTATGGGGGCCACACCTCAAGGTTCAGCAATAGTTGAATTCTTGACTTTGGAGTTCAATTTTGGTGCCATTCTGTATGGAGTCTCTGTTCGCCTTCCCAGTGGAATGCGTGGGCTTCCACTTGTGTGCTTCAGTTTTTCTCCCACAGTACAGAGTAGGTTAATCGGTCATTGTAAATTGTCCCATGATTGAGTTAAGATTAGTTGGGGTTGTGGGCACGCTGGGCAGCATGGCTTGAAGGCCCAGGAGGGCCTACTCTGCACTATACTGCTAAATAAAATAAAACCTGCACTAATGCGGTTACGTTTACTTTTGTTTAATTCACCATATAAGTTACGTATAATTTATGTTAGTTTCAATTCATGTAACCTATGTTGTCATGCTTGTAATGTTCTGTGCTGCTGCTGCTGCAAAAAAATAACTTTCATGGCATTTAAACCCTGGGATGTTCAATATGCCCATGACAATAAATCTGAAAGTTGAACATGGCTTAGAATATTTCTATAACTTAGTTTTCTCATTTCTAAGGTCATAACACCATATAATTTTATGTAAAATGTAGAAGGATGAATATAGAATATTTATAAAATTGTTATATGTTATGAAGAATGAGCATTGTTGATGACTACCCATTTGGGGTTGGACTAAGCATGTCCATAACTTACTGCTATATAGTGATATCAGTGGGGAGTTTATTATGTCAACATGTTGGTTGGATTCAAAGTCATATTCTTGGAATGAGCAAAGACAGGAATTATGGGTTGAGGTGGTTGTCTCAGAATCTACTAGTTGGTCAAGAATAAATCCAAAATTGCTCATACTCCAGATCACTACTGTTGGCAAAATTGCAAGTAGGTATGGTTAGTAGCGGATTAGCTGATGATGAAATATTAAAAGACTTGCTGTCAAGCACTGCCTAAGTTCACAGGAGACCTCCAAGGCTTTGACTGCTGCATGATGGCTCACTCTACTTAAGATTTGCAGTGATACAAGATCTTTTCAATGTTTTATATAGGAGACTTGTCCTGTTCTGGAATGTTACCAAGTGAAGGCTACTCCACCAGCCCTCCCCAGGCCAGCTGAACATACTTCAGACCAGCTGCAGGATGGCTTTCACTTTTCCTATATCAGTAGTGGGCCTGCATTGATGAAGCAGTCCAGCACTGGATCTACCAGGTCAACTGCACCAGCGTTTCTTCAAGCAGCAAAAAATGTCATTTGAAAACAGAGGCCTTTGCACATCAATGTAGGTCCTGATTTATTGGACTACTGTGTTGACCGCCTTTCTCTAATGCAGTGAAGGCTAGACTGCCACCTACATTAAGACCTTTCATCAGCAGTGCTTGCATCAACTCCTGGGAGGACCCCTGTACCAATGTGAGCATGCCTCATACATTAGTGATCATCAGCATCCAAGGCTTCCTTGAGGAATGTGCAGTGGTGGATAAGCCACTGTTCCAGTTAACTGAGCCAAGCTCCCTTCTCTCAAAACAGTCAGTACAAAGGCACACTCAAGGCAACTCTTGAGCACAGAAATATCAACACCAATGTCATAGTGGAGCAAGTTGCTCACTATCCCATGTGGCACCACCACATCCACTTCAGCACGTTAAATTTTGAGTCCCAGTGCTTCAATGCTGAGTTGAAGTGCTGCTGGCAGATGGAGGAGATGACCAACCCATGATTACAATTCACTTGGTCTTCTTCTTAAGCCTATCACTCCTGCTGGGGCATAGGCTGCCAACAATAGCTCACCAGAGTCCTCTCTCCTCAGCCAGTCTTTCAAGTTGTCCCTAGGTGTAGCCCATCTTCTGTAGCTCTGGGTTTTTATGGGATAGGGTTGCTAGCCCCATACTAAACCTCGAATTGCTAAACCTCCAATTTTCATAGCCAGGCTTGGGACTGTCCATGATGGTGTAAAATGCCTTGGGGCCTTCAATTACTGGAAGATTCACAATCCTGATGGATGTTGCCTTTAATTAAAGTTACTACTGACAAAACAAGAACAAAGAAAGTGGTTTTCAACATTCTGAAGTGAGGTACCTTGTTTACAATAGCACAACCCAAGTCTGTTCTGCATTAGGTCAACAGTGATTTTTCCCCATGATAAGGATATATTTTAGAGTACACATCCGTAGCAGATTGTCTCTTCTGATAATTTTCATGTGGGAGCTTTGGTGATGAGCTATAGAGACATGAGTTTATTTAAAGGAATTTTTTCAGACCTTTCCTGAGACTCATGGTGAAGTGCTTTCACGTATAGAAAAGGAGAAGGAGATTTCTTAGTTAAGAATCCCCAAAGTGAATAGAAGGTAGAGTACTCGAGAACTCAGAATTTTTCCAGTTAAGTCTTATGTGTTTTGGGATTTACTATTCATCTAGAGAGATAGAAAAACAAACTTCAAACATTTAAAGCAAGACCCATAGTGTGTCAGAGTATGGTTTCCCAGTGTTTAACAGATTACCATATTGCTGCCCAGTTGAAACTGGCTTTGGGGTCCTTAATGTGAAAATCATGGTTCTTCACTACTGTAGGACTACATATGTGAAACTGGGATCTAAACAACCAGAGGTTGTGACAATTAAGGATCAAACTTCTACGAGCATTCATTGGCATAAAAACGTAATTTTTTTTCAGTTTCCCTTTTGTGAGCTCAAAAATATTTCTCACAAGGCCCATCGAGGATACTCTCTTTTCTGAATTACCTTTCCCTCCCTCACCAGCTGTGTCAACGTCCCCTTTTTTTTTGCACTAAGCCACCGACATCTTGTACTGTTTTGGGCATAAGGTGAAACTGTTACTATTTCCAAAATGTTTGTGTGAGGTATCTGTTTAAAAGCATTTCAAAAGTATCATCACTGAAAGACATTCATGGTCTACTGCCATTAGTAAAACCTGAGTAGGTGTTTTGGTTAAGTCAGGAATCTTTGGCTTGCAAATTGTAAAGACTTTTGACAACAAAAACTTGGAAATGAATGCATCTCTTTGTGTAAGGTTACTGTAAAGGCAATATGTAGCACCATCTACTATATAGAAATAAAAAAACGTTTAAAACAGTTTTCGATGATTCAGGAGAATGAACATGGGGAAAGGAAGGAAAGGGTAGATGCATAGCAACTTTCTCAATTTTTCAAAGTATGTTAGAACCAATTGAATATTTCTTAAGTATAGTCAAAGTTGTACTTTTGGCAACATTGCACTCAATTTACACTCAGCAAACTCCTGTAAATGACAGTCTTATAATGATCAGATAATCTGCACAGTCACTGCAGATGGGAAATAATGTCACCTCCTGTCTGACAATCAGTACTGACACAGCTCAAGGATGCATGCTTAGCCCACTGCTCTACTGTCTCTATACCCACAACTATGTGGCTAGGCACAGCTCAAACGTTATCTATAAATGTACCAATGGCAGAACTATTGTTGACAGAATTTCGGATGGTGACGAGGAGGCTTTGAGGCATTCAGGCATATCAGCTGGTTGAGTGGTGTCGCAACAACAACCTTGCACTCAATGTCAGTAAGACCAAGGAATTGATTGTGGACTTCAGGAAGGGGAACTCGAGGGGATACACACCAGTGCTCATCGAGGGATCAGCAGAGGAAAGGGTGAGCAGTTTGAAGTATGTATGTGTCAACATCTTTGAAGACCCAGCATATTGTTGCAATTACAAAGAAGGCACAACAGAGGAGTTTGAAGAGACTTGGTACGACACCAAAGACTCTTGCAAATTTCCATAGATGCACTGTGCAGAGCATTCTAACTGGGTTGCATCACCATCTGGTATGGAGGGGCCACTGCACAGGATCAGAAAAAGCTGCAGTAAGTTGCAAACTCATCCTGCTCCATCACGGCCACTAGCCTCCCAGCACTGAGGACATCTTCAAAAGGAGATGCCATCACTAAGGACCCCAGTCTCCACCTCAATCAGGACCTGCCGCTTCTCACGGCTACCATCAATGAAGAGGAACAGGAGCCTTAAGACACACATTCAATGTTTTAAGAACAGCTCCTTCCCCTCTGCTCTCAGACTTCTGAATGGACATGAAATCCAGGTACACTACCTCAATTTTTTTGCTCACTTTTTGCACTACCTAGTTAATTTAATTTTTAAAAATATATTTCTTATTGTAATTTATAGTATATTCATTATTATGTATTGCAATGATTTGATGCTAGAAAACATCACATTTCACAACATATGCCAGTAATATTAAATCTGATTCTGAATCTGTATTAGTGATTTTGTTTGGGGGGATAATTATTGGCAATACACCAGTGATAGTTCTAGTACTCTTCAAAATAATAATTTGGATCTTTTACATTTTCGTAACACCTCTGGCAACACCCTCCACACCTTTGTAAACCATCACCCGGAGTTTTGTGCTCATCTTTGAAGTGGGAATTTGAATCTACAGCCTTCTGACTTAATTCTTACGAGGTGACCACAAATGGTGCCTGGCCTGGGTGTGCCAGCAAGTCAAGTTGCAAAACAAGTTTGTAAAAATCCATCCATTCGACTTACTCAATTTTCAAACAGACTATAAAAACATCTTCCACTTTTCTCTACCTTTGTATTGATGATTATGCAGGCATAAGAAATGCGGTAAGGTGAAGTCCACATTTTCCAAAGTGGCAACTAATTAATTACAGAGACACAAGAGACTGTAGATGTTGCAATTGGGAGCAAAAAACTGAACTGTTGGAACGGCACAGTAGTGTAGTGGTTAGCATAACACTATTACAGTACCAGTGACCTGGGTTCAGTTCCGGCCATTGTCCGTAAGGAATTTGTACATTCTTCCCATGACCATGTGGGTTTCCTCTGGGTGCTCTGGTTTCCACCCACATTCCAAAGTCGTATGAGTTAGTATTGGTCACATGGGTATAATTGGGTGGAATGGGCTTGTTGGACGGTAGAGCTTGTTAGCGTGCTGTATCTCTAAATAATAAAATATAATAAAAATAACTCAGTGGTTCAGCCTGCATCCGAGGAAGGAAATGGATGTCAATGTTTCAATTCAAAACTCTACACCTGGACTGAAAGAGTAGAAGGGAGATACCCAATATAAAGAGGTGAGGGGTACACATGGAGCAAGAGCTGACATGTGATTGGTGGAACAAGATGAGGAAGGGTTGATTGGCAGATGGAGTCAAATGGGGAAGCAAAGGATGGAAATAACAAAAGGGGCTGGGAGGTGATAAATGGAGATGGTAAAGAGCAGCAGATTATGGAATCTGATAAGAAAGGAAAAGGAACTAAATAAGGAAGGGATGATGGGGAGACGAGAACAATTGGGGAAGGGGATAGGGGACCTTGTGGGAAGAGTGTATGGATGATTGGTAGATGAAGGTGAGGGAGGGCAAAGAAACTGGGAGATAGGGGACTGGGGTATGAGGATCGTTGGAAAGAATGGGATGTGACAAAAATCCTGGGTAGAACAGAAGAGAGAAAAGGGATGGAGGGGAACTGGGCAACCTGAAATTGGAGAACTCTGTGTCCATGCCATTGGGTTGTAGAATACCCAGGTTGTACATGAGTGGTCATTCTTCTAGTTTGTGTTTGGCCTCACAGTTAAGGAGGCTGAGGTCAGATAGATTAATGAGGGAATAGAAAGGATAAATTAAAATGGCTTGCAGAAGTTTGGGATGAGGTGGCACTTAGATGAGGCAGCAGAGATAGCGTAATAAAAATCAACTCTAGATTTCAACAGCAGATAAGCTAAGGCAGGAATGTACAGCTGATGTTATGGAGATGACAATAGATGGCTTTGGTCACCTATTGTCATGTTGTCGTCATCATCGTGGCTATCCCTCAAGGTCGAGGATGATGGTCTTCGTTCTGAAGAAGTGGCCCACAGAATGAAGACGCCTGTGCGAGTAGTTGTTTAACGTGTACTTGATGTTGCACTCCAAGAAGCACACGATACTTCACAAATCAACCAATTGATTCCAATGGCATGGAAACCACGACGATTGGAGCTGATGGATTTGTTGCAGCCTTCATCCGCCTTCACAGCCGTTGAGTTCGAAGTAACTTCCTCCGCCTGTTCCACCATTGAGGTCTTGGTTGGATTGTTCTTTGTCAGGGACCTCACCCTCGACCTTAGCGCCATGGGTGACCCTACCAGGAGCATAGCTCCAGACGGCATCACCCTCGGGATCACAGGACCACACAAGCTTCTCCACCACGACAAGGTGACAATCCACGGAGAAGATTATCATGTGAAGGTCACCAATAAAGGTCATGTTGGGATTGGATGTGACAAGATTATAAACAATCAGGTTCAATATTAAGCAAAAGGATACTGTCAGAGGCCAGAGAACAGAATGTGTTACGGGAACCAAAGACATTCGCTTTAGGTTCCACAATACCTAACCAGAAGGAATTTCTCGAATGGCATTGAATGACAGACAAACTTCAGAAATGCACACATTATTCAGCAGTTAACTAGACAGCCTTAAGAGTGGGAACCTTCTTGATTGCCTCCTACATAATTCAAAGTCAAGTAGAAAGGCCTTGGCTTAGATTTACTAATTCTTCAATGATTGGGAAACAAACCTGGTCTTTATTGTTCAGCATCCCATTTAATCAACTCAGGTACTAGGGGATTTTAAGTAGAAGTCAAAGGAAAAACCATAGACAGAGAACAATCAATAAGCAAAATATGCTCTTTCAAAACTCTGTATCAACAGAACCCTACCATATTCCATCAGCACTCATTTACTTCTAAGGAAGCATGCAGTCCAAATGGTTTGGATAGTAACCAACAACTACAAGGATTGTCTGTCTGGCCAAGGTACTGTCTGATCAACTTGCTGTTCAACAAGGCTTTACCTCGAGGGATTTCCACTGCAACCACTTAGCAAAAATAAATCTTAAACAAAGGATTAGTCTTCATTATAGATGACTGTTCTAATGGTTCATTGAGCTTACCTAGTGATGAGCCATGCCTAGAGGGTTCCATGAATGATGCTCATCTACGATGAAGTGACTGATGGAATTGCATCTGTATATCCGGTTTGGAACGCAGATTTCCTGTTCCTGATTACTATCTGGTGACCCTTACTGGAAAACAGGTTAGTTTTGGATTGGGATTGACTACAGTGAGTGTTCCTGCAGACACTCTGTGCATTCTCACATACGAAGAATCACCAGTTACTTGAAGATAGGGATTAGTTCCTGATACAAAATGAAGTAAAGTCTTCAGGACAGGAAAGGAAAAAAATCAGTGTGAAAAAGATGGGGATCGGAGTCTTTGAAAGTGACAGGGGTGTCTTAAAGTAAAAGCAGTGCATCCCTATGATTTGGGATAAATTAAGATGTTTTCTGTACTGTTAGAGTTGGTTCCATAAGCAGCTCACAGGCAAGAACATATCGCAAATAAGCTTTCAGGTATAACTGGAATATTTTATGCAGGTATGTTTTAATTGGATAAAAACTAGCTGTCTTAAAATCCCACAGGAAATCTTTGTTACTTTTACCTATTTCACCATCAAGTTAACCACATGAAGACAATGGATGCTGTTAGGATCTGTCTCACAGTTCCTGGCTGCTGTTCCATATACCACCGGAGGTGTTCTCTTCATGTGTGGCCTGATTCACTGAGTGCCAATTGATAATTGACTGTGGAGCTATCAGAGCTAAATTAGATGTCTCCCTTCACTTAATGTCCACCATTGAACATATCCCAAAGGGAGTTAAGCAGCTTGGAAAGCAGATTTATTTACTTTCCAAACAAATTCCACTTCTTGTTTTCTATCCTTGTCTCCTGAAGGAGTCCATAGATTCACAAAATATCGTTTCTTCACCATGGCTCAGTGGGAAGCATTTCATCTGAATGAGATGGTTCTGAGTTAAATGCTAGAGATTCTGCAGATGCTGGAAATCCAGAGTAACACATACAATTTGCTGGAGGAACTCAACAGATCAGACAGCATCAATGGAGAGGAACAAACACCTGATGTTTCCGTAAGATCAAAAGACCATAAGACATAGGAGCAGAAGTAGGCCATTCAGCCCATCGAGTCTGCTCCACCATTCCATCATGGCCGATCCCAGAACCCACTCAACCCTACACATTTGCCTTCTCACCATTTCCTTTGATGCCCTGACTGATCAGGAAACGATCAACTTCTGCCTTAAAGATATGCACAGACTTGGCCTCCACCGCAGTCTGTGGCAGAGCACTCCAGTATTGAGCTGACATCCTTCATCAGGACTATAGTCACAGAAAAGTACAGCACAGAAACAGGCCCTTTGGCCAATCCAGTCTGTGCAGAACCATTTAAACTGCCTACTCCCATTGACCTGCACCAGGACATTGCCCTCCATACCCCTACTATCCATTTACCTATCCAAACTTCTCTTAAACATTGAAATAAAGCTTGAATACACCAGTTGTGCTGGCAGTTCATTCCACACTCTCACCACTCTCTGAGTGAAGAAGTTTCCCCTCATGTTTTTCTTAAACTTTTCATATTTTACTTTTAACCCATGACCTCTGGTTGTAGACCTATCCAACCTCAGTGGAAAAAGCCTGCTTACATTTACCCTATCTATACCTTTCATAATTTTGTATATCTCTATCAAATCACCTCTTAATCTTCTATGTTTCAAATAATAAAGTCCAAACCTATTCAATCTTTTCTTATAACTCAGGTCCACCATATCCAGCAACATCTTTGCAAATGCTTCCTGGTAATCCTTGTAATGAATAGAAAGGAAGGGGAAAGAACACAGAATAAGAAGGTGGCGTGATGTAGGAGCAGGGGGTGGTCACTCACTCCAATGTCTTGAGTACATAAAGAAGTGCAATGCTGTTGATTGTGCCATATTTCAAGCAAAATATTGACCGAAGACCTATTTTGTTGAAGTGGGAGAATTCAAGGCGCAGCTAGAGATTGGTCGGTATGACGCTGTGGGCATCACTGAGTCGTGGCTGAAAGAAGGTCATAGCCAGGAGCTTAACACCAAAGGATATTCTTTGTATTGAAAGGACAGGAAGGAAGGCATAGGCAGTGGTATGACTCTATTGGTAAGAGATGGAATTACATCTTTAGAAGGAGGTGACATAGGGTCAGAGAATGTTGAATCTTTGTGGGTGGAGTTAAGAAACTGCAAGAGTCAAAAAACCATTATGGGAATCATATATAGGCCTCTAAATAGTAGTCAAGATGTGGGGTTGAGATTGCAAAGGGAACTGGAAAAGGCATGTAATAAGGGTAATGTCACAATGTAATGGGGATCTTCAATATGCAAGGGGATTGGGAAAATCAGGTTGGTGTCAGACCGCAAGAGAGAGAATTTGTTGAAAGCCTACGAGATGACATTTTAGAGCAGCTTGTGCTTGAGCCTCCTTGGGGAAAGGCTATCTTAGATTGGGTGTTGTGAAGTAACCCAGATCTTATTAGGGAGCTTAATTTAAAGGAACCCCTAGGAGGCAGTGATCATAATATGATTGAATTCATAGTGCAATTTGAGAGGGAGAAGCCTAAGTCAGTATCAGTACTGCAATGGAATAAAGGGAATTACAGAGGCATGACAGAGAAACTTGCCCAGGTGGATTGGAGGAGGATACTGGTGGGGATGACAGTAGAGCAGAGATAGCTGAAGTTTCTGGGAATAGTTCACAAGGTGTAGGACAGATATGTCCTACAGAAGAAGAATTTCTCAATTGCAGGGGTAGGCAACTGTGGCTGACAAGGGAAGATGAGGACTGCCTAAAAGCCAAGGTAAGAGCAAATAAGGAAGCAAAAGTGAATGGGAAGTTTGATGATTGGGAAGCTTTTAAACCCCAACAAAAGACAACTAAAAAAGCTATAAGAAGGGAAAATATGAAATATGATGGCAAACTAGCCAGTAATATAGAGCAGGATACAAAAACTATTTTCAGTTATATAAAGAGTAAAAGGGAGGTGAGAGTTGATATTGGACCACTGGAAAATGATTCTGTGAGGTAGTAGTGGTACAAGGAATTGGCAGGTGAACTTAATGGGTACTTTGCATCTGTCTTCATTGTGGAAGACACTAGCAGTGTGCCAGAGGTCCATGAGTGTGAGGGAGCACGAATGAGTTCCATTGCTATTACAAAGGAAAAAGTTCTAGGCAAACTCAAAGGACTTAAGGTGGACAAGTCACCTGGGCCAGATGGACAACATCCCAGAGTCCTGAGAGAGGTTGTGGAAGAGATAATAGATGCATTGGTCATGATATTTCAAGAACCATTTGATTCTGGCATGGTCCTGGAGGACTGGAAGATTGTAAATGTGTCTCCACTCTTTAATAAGGGAGGAAGGCAAAAGAAAGGAAATGATAGGCCAATTAGCCTAAACTCAGTGGTTGGGAAAGTGTTGGAGTCTATTATTAAGGATGAGGTTTTGGGGTACTTGGAGACTAATGATAAAGTAAGTCAAATCCAGCATGGTTTCTGTAAAGGGAAATCTTGCCTGATGAATCTGTTCTTCGAGGAGGTAACAAGCAGGGTGGACAAAGGAGGGGCAGTAGATATTATCTACTTATATTTTCAGAAAGCGTTTGATAAGGTGCCACGCATGAGGCTGCATAACAAGATAAAATCCTATTGTGTTACAAGAAAGATACTGGCATGGATAGTGGAATGGCTGACAGGCAGAATAGTGAGTGGGAATAAATGGACCTTTTCTGGTTGGCTACTGGTGACTAGTGGTGTTCCTCAGGGGTCAGTATTGGGACTGCTACTTTTACATTGTTTGCCAGTGGTTTGGATAATGGAATTGATGACTTTGTGGCAAAGTTTGCAGATGACACGAAGATAGGTGGAAGGGTAGGTAGTGCTGAGGAAGCAATATGATTGTAGCAGGACTTAGACAAATTGGAATAATGGGCAAAATAGTGGCAGATGGAATACAGTGTTGGGAAATGTATGATAAAGCATTTTAGTAAAAGGAAAAATAGCGTGGGCTATTATCTAAATGGGGAGAAGGTTCAAACATCAGAGGTACAGAGGGATTTAGGAGTCCTCGTGCAAAACACCCAGAGGGTTAATTTACAGGTTGAGTCTGTGGTAAAGAGGGCAAATGCAATTTTGGCATTGATTTCAGGGGGAATAGAATATAAAAGCAAGGAGATAATGCACTAGTCAGGCTGCACCTGGAGTACTGTCAACATTTTTGGGCCCGATATCTCAAAAAGAACTTGTTAGTCACTGGAGAGAGTCTGGAGGAGGTTCACGGGGATGATTCTGGGAATGAAGGCACTAACATATGAGGAATGTTCAGTGGCTTTAGGCCTGTACTCACTGGAATTTAGAAGAATGTTGGGGGGATTGCATTGAAATATACAGAAGGTTGAAAGGACTAGATGTGGAGAGGACGTTTCATATGCTTGGGTATCTAGCCTCAAAATCGAGGGGCAACCTTTTAGATTGGAGTAAAGAGGAGCAATGTTTTTAGCTAGAGAGTGGTGAATCTGTGGAACTCTCTGCCACAGACCATGGTGGAGGCCAAGTCTGTGGGTATATTTAAGGCAGAAATTGATAGTTTCCTCATCGGTTAGGGCATCAAAGGATATGGCAAGAAGGCAGAAGTATGGGGTTGAGTGGGATCTGGGATCAGCCATAGTGGAATGACAGACCAGTCTCAATGGGCTGAATGGCCTAATTCTGTTCCTACATCTTATGGTCTTTATCCTTCTTGATGGATGTAATCCAAGATAGATTTCTGGCTCTACAAAATTCTCTTTTTTTTTGATGTGTGCCTGCCTGCGTGAGAGTCTGTGCGTCTGCGTCTGCGCGCATGTGTCCATGATTATGTCTTTTTCATGGCTTTTACAAGGCGCAGAGTGAGGGAGAGATTGTGTGGCGCGTCACTCCTCACACAGACATTTTCGTAGTATTTTTCCCTTTATTTTACGAGGTTGAGTTGCGATCTCAACACTCAACCCGGCACGGATGGAAAGCGTACTCGGGAGCGGACCTGACTGGTTTCGAACCCGGGAACCTCCACTCCCAGGTCCGGCGCCAATGTCATTGTGCCACCAGCCGGCCCAGACAAAATTCTCAATTGTGTTATACAGTACTTTTCAAAAAGTTGGGATTGAATCTGGTATCTGCAGGGAGTGGCTTTTCATTTAGCAGAAGAATCTCAGAAAATCACATGAATTAAGTCTCCTGTTAAGTGAACAATGGCAATATTTTGCTTCTCAGCAATCTGAAATAATCTACAAGTATTCCGGATTATGGCTATAATGTCAGGCTGGAGAAACTAGGATTGTAATGGATCCAGGGTCCGAGGGGCTTATTGCTAACCTCAACTTTCTACGACAGCAGCATGACCTTTCCACAGGGTCAGAGTTTGTGACAAAGTTAAACTTCCACAAGTATTCCTTGCTCAACTTGTTGTTGAAAATAACTTTGCCACATCTAATCTGTTCAGGCCTTTTAACATTCAGAATGTTTCTATGAGATCCCCCCTCATTCTTCTGAACTCCAGGGAATACAGCCCAAGAGCTGCCAGACGTTCCTCTTACGGTAACCTTTTCATTCCTGGAATCATTCTTGTGAGTCTTCTCTGAACCCTCTCCAATGTCAGTATATCCTTTCTAAAATAAGGAGACCAAAACTGCACACAATACTCCAAGTGTGGTCTCATGAGTGCCTTATAGAGTCTCAACAGCACATCCCTGCTTTTATATTCTATACCACTAGAAATGAATGCCAACATTGCATTTGCCTTCTTTACAACCAACTCAACTTGGAGGATACCCTTTAGTGTATCTTGCACAAGGACCCCCAAGTCCCTTTGCATCTCTGCATTTTGAAATCTCTCCCCATCTAAATAATAGTCTGCCCGTTTATTTCTTCCACCAAAGTGCATGACCATACACTTTCCAACATTGTATTTCATTTGCCACTTCTTTGCTAATTCCCCTAAACTATCTAAGTCTCTCTGTTTCCTCAACACTACCCACTCCTCCACCTATCTTTGTATCTTTGGCAAATTTAGCCACAAATCTATTAATAACATAGTCCAAGTCATTGACACACATTGTAAAAAGCAGCAGTCCCAACATCGTCCCCTGTGGAACTCCACTGGTAACTGGCAGCCAGCCGGAATAGGATCCCTTTACTCCTACTCTCTGTTTTCTGCTGACCAGCCAATGCTCCACTGATGCTAGTAACTTCCCTGTAATTCCACGGGCACTTATCTTGCTAAGCAGCCTCATGTGTGGCACCTTGTCAAAGGCCTTCTGAAAATCCAAGTACACCGTATCTACTACATCTCCTTTGTCTACCCTGCTTGAAATTTTCTCAAAGAATTGCAGTAGGTTTGTCAGGCAGGATTTTCCTTTCAGGAAACCATGCTGGCTTTGGCCTATCATGTCATGTGCCTCCAGGTACTCCATAATTTCATCCCTAACAATCGATTCCAACAACTTCCCAACTGCTGATGTCAGGCTAACAGGTCTATAGTTTCTTTTCTGCTGCCTCCTACCCTCCTTAAATAGCAGAGTAACATTTGCAATTTTCCAGTCATCTGGTACAATGCCAAAATCTATCGATTCTTGAAAGATCATCGTTAATGCCTCCGTAATCTCTCCAGCTACTTCCTTCAGAACCCAAGGGTGCATTCAATCAGGTCCAGGAGATTTATCTAGCCTCCGACCATGAAGTTTCCTGAGCACCTTCTCAGTCGTAATGTTCACTGCACAAACTTCACTGCCCTGGCAACTGATACTGCAGACATCTTCCACCGTGAAGACTGATGCAAAATATGCATTCAGTTCCTCTGCCATCTCTGCATCTCTCATTACAATATCTCCAGCATCATTTTCTATTGGCCCTATATCTACCCTCGACTTTCTACCCTCTACCCTTTATATACTTAAAAAAACTTTTAGTATCTTCTTTGATATTAGTCGTCAGCTTCCTTTCATAATTCATCTTTTCCTTCCTAATGACCTTCTTATTTTCCTTCTGCAAGTTTTTAAAAGCTTCCCAATCCTCTATCTTCCACTAGCTCTGGCTTCCTTGTATGCCCTCTCTTTTGTTTTTACTTTGGCTCTGACATCACTTGTCAGCCATGGTAGTGTCCTTCTTCCCTCTGAAAATTTCTTCTTATTTGGAAAATATCTGTCTTGCACTTCCCTCATTTTTTGCAGAAACTCCAGGCATTGCTGCTCTGCTGTCCTTCCTGCAAAGGTCCCTTTCCAGTCAACTTCAGCCAGTTCCCCTCTCATGCTATTGTAATTTCCTTTATTCCACTGAAATACTGACACATTGGATTTTATTTTTTCCCTCTCAAATTTCAAATTTCAATATTGCCTTTAAGTATAGTAGAAACATAGTCAATAACTGCTGAAGGAAAGTAACTTGCAGGACTGGAGGTAGAGTAAGGGAACTGAACTTACAGGATGCTCTGTAAGAACTTAGCATGGACATTATGGGCCAAATGGCCTCTGGTCTGTCATAATTATTCTATGATCCCATAAACGTTACATGTACTCTTGGTATGGATTTGATGGGCCAAATGGCCTTGTCATGTCAAGTCATCTGAAAGGTAAATTTCTACATCTTGGCCCTTGTTTAGATATCACAAGTTGAAAATGGCAAGAGTGATTTCAAACAAGAACTCTCCTGAACTTAAAAAAGTAAAAAAAAGTTCTAAATGAAATCTCACCTCTCTTTTTTGGCAGTCTACCCATCTCTGGCAGCTGTAGCTAGTCTGGGCAGTACGACTACTTCGTCAGGTATGTGTACTCTTACCAAACTAATCCATAACAATGATAACTCTGAAGGCAATCATGCTGGTATTGTCAACATTACAAACACTTTATTGAAACTGAGGTTAAAGGATATTCATAGCTCTCTATGAAGGTTCTCAGTCATCCAGGTCATTGTATATCAAGCAGTAGTAAATTAAGGCAATTGGACTTGCTGTGTTGTCTAGAGGACATTTCACCACTCATCAGAGAGGCTTCTTCAGTTCTGATCCATAGTGGGTAGTTTTCCAGTTTATAAACTCTGTGAGATGTTTAAAGGTATAGCAATCACATGAGAGTCGTTAAGCGATGATACAATGTGCACGTTTTGGACAGGTGGTTTGAAAGAGGGGTTAAAGAAGGCATCTTTGTCAAACTGGAAAATCCATCCCTGAACAGAGGGGTAGGGTACGACAGCACTTATCAGCTTCTTACAATGCAGTTCCAACATCTCTACCCCAGCATCTCCACAACAGTTCACACCTCCATTCATGCAAAGATGAGACTAATGACCCTCTCATTACCACTGCAGCTCTTAATGACCCCCATATGATTTAAACTTTTAAACAACTCGCAGAGTTTATAAACTGGAAAACTACCCACCATGGATCAGAACTGAAGAATCCTCTGGGATGAGTAGTGAAATGTCTTCCAGACAACACAGCAAATCCAATTCTTAGAAGTATCTTGGTGACATGACTCATTAAACTTATGGTCCTATGTAATTCACATTCTATTGCTCCAGGTTTCTTAGGAAGAGTGATAAATACTGATTTTTTCATCTCGTCTGGTATTATTCCAGTCTCATAAATGTCATTGATTAA
This sequence comes from Mobula birostris, assembly GCF_030028105.1. Taxonomy (NCBI): domain Eukaryota; kingdom Metazoa; phylum Chordata; class Chondrichthyes; order Myliobatiformes; family Myliobatidae; genus Mobula; species Mobula birostris. Next base: position 61,916,009 of record NC_092387.1, read on the forward strand.
ATCAGTAAGTTTTTAAATTCCATAATCTTCAAGGGCGATAATTTGTTCTATTACTAATTCATCAGAACCCGCTGCAAGGTTCTTGTACCTGATCCAAAAAGGTTACATCAACAAATCAAGAATATCACTGGTAAAAAGCTCCTCTGTTCTTCAGGTGGATGTTTAAAAGCAAAGGATAGTACCATTATCATGGAAAAAAGATGAGATTATGAACAGATGGACTGAGTATATTCAGGAATTGTTTGAAGATGATCGAGGCAAAAAACCAGAAACTAAGAAAAACATTGAAGGTCCAAGTATTTTAAAATCTGAAGTTCATAATGCAATAAATAAGATGAAGAAAGGAAAGGCAGCGGGTTCTTACCACCCTCCTTTACGCCAGCGAGACCTGGACTGTCTATAGTAGACACGCCAAACAGCTCAACCATTTTCACCTGAGCTGTCTCCGCAGACTCCTCCACATCAGGTGGCAGGACAAAGTCCCCGACACGGAAATCCTGGAACGAGCTGGGCTCTGCAGCGTCTACACCCTCCTGCTGAAAGCCCAAGCCAGGTGGGCTGGACATGTGGTCAGAATGCCAGACAGCCGATTGCCTAAGCAGCTGCTGTACGGAGAACTGTGTCAGGGCAAGCGCTCAGTCGGGGGGCAGAAGAAACGTTACAAAGACTGCCTGAAAGCATCCCTCAAAGGCCCGGGTGTCGACATCAACACATGGGAGATGCTTGCCCTCAACCGTCCAGCTTGGCGCAGCATGATCACCACAGGACCCCGTGCAGCTGAAGTCAGGTGCATCATTGAGGCGCAACGAAAACATGCTGTGCGCAAGGCCCGAGCAGCATCCACTGCCACGACAGCACCCACCCACTTGTGTCCCACATGTGGGCGAGCCTTCAGGGCCCGGATTGGCCTCATCAGTCACCTCCGGACCCACAGCTACCAATCTCCCATTTGACTTTGAAGCCATGGTCATCTTCGACTACGAAGGACGAACAACAGACAGACAATATTATGAGCCGAAGGGCCTGTAATGTGCTGTCGATTTCCTATGTTCTATGTTGTATGGTGCCTTAAGAAAATATTTTGAAGTGAAAAAAGAGAGGAAGACAATTAAAAAAAGGAACTTGAGATTGGATGGATATTCAACCTTGGTCGTTGGAGCCGTGAGGCAGCATTGTTAACTGTGCAGCCCCTCTGTGTCATTATAAAGTTCAAAGTAGATTTATTATCAAAGTACGTATATGTCACCATATACAACCCTGAGATTCATATTCTTGCAGGCATTCACAGTAAGCTCAAGCAACAAAATAGAATAATTAAAATCCGTACCTAACAGGATGGACAATTGATCAACGTGTAAAAGACAACAAACTGCAAATACAAAAAGAGAAAAAAAGAAATAAAATAAATAAATAAGCAATGAATATTGAGAACATGAGATGAAGAGTCCTTGAAAGCGAGTCCATAGGTTGTGGGAACAGTTTGATGTGGAGGCGAGTGAAGTTCAAGAACTTGATGGTTGAGGGGGGTAATAACTGTTCCTAAACCTGGTGGAGTAGGTCCTGAGGCTCCTGTACCTCCTTTCTGATGGCAGCAGTGAGTGGAGAGCATGGCCTGGTGGGGGTCCTTGATGATGGACGCTGCTCTCCTGTGACACTGCTCTGTGTAGATGTGTTCAATGTTGGGGAGGGTTTTACCTGTGATTGTGATGACAGTCCTTGGTGAGGATGGTTTGGACTCAAATGCTGGAGTACTCGAAGCAAGGATCAGTATCAAAACTGGATCGGGAACTGAGCACAAAACAAATGCTAGATGATATCACTAGTAGGCTTACGATTGAGCACCAAATCTCAGTTCAGGCGGTCTTTAAGTACACAATTCTTCGCCCCCAAAACATGATTGTCAATTAGCGGAACCATCCGGAACCTGTAAAGGGGCCATGCCAGCTATCCACACTCCAGAGGGTTACAGCGTTTAAATCCCAGAGGATGGTGCAATTGGGAGTATCTTGTAACAGCACCCCCTCCCCAACAGCCAACTCTTGACAACCCTGGTTGTTACAGAGGCGGTGATGGATGAGAACCGGATCCAAGATGTCTCTTTCAGGAACCCAGCACCTCTTTTCAGGTCCAAATCCTTCCCATCCACAAGGTATTGCCAAACATCCTGAACAGTATGTGAGTTCAAAAGTCTCACCGTGAAGACCTGTTTCCCATTGATAAGCCTGGATGGCACAGGGGCTGATGCAGTCAGGTTTTAATTTAGAGATGTGGAAGGTGGGATTGATCTTTAGGGTCTTGGGAGCTGCAAGGTGTAAGCCACCGGGTTTACTTTCCTCAGGACTTTGAAGGGTTCATTGAACTTGGGCACCAGCTATCTAAACTTCACCTGGAGAGGCAAATCGTGAATGGACAGCCAGACCTGTTGCCCAGACTGAAAAGTGGGTCCCTGTCTTCTCCTTTGGTTCACCTTGGTTTCTGCCCTCCAGGCAGAGGCCACCAAATTCTCTCTTGCCCTACTCCATTTTTTCTTGCAGCATTGGATGAGATCTTCGGCTGCAGGGACCCTAACTTTGGCCTCCTGTTCTGGAAAGAGAGACAGAGAATAACCAAACTGGCACTCAAACGGTGACATCCTCTGCGCCAAATGCCGTAAGGTGTTGTGAGTGATCTCTGTCCACATCAAATGGTCACACCACTCATCAGGTTTTCTGAGGCCAGGCATTTAGGTACATCCTAAATCTTGTTTTCATCATTTCAGGCCATCTATACTTTCCCTTGACAAACTCAAGGGTACTGACAATCCCTGGGTGAGCGGTCATTCTTGATGAATGTCTCCATTGGAGTACCTGGGACTGGACAGAACCTGGGACGAACAGCCGACCTGGTAGGCCGTTCTTAGAAATCTCTCCTTGTGCTTGGGCCTTGTGAACAAGAGCGTCAATTTCCCAATGAATCAGCACTACCACCTTGGCTTGGGGCAAAATGGTGGTAGGGTGCTCCTTTCATTCCGATTCGTCAAACTGACAGGACAAGGCATCTGGTTTCTGGTTCTTTAATCCCAGTCAATAGGGCAGGATGGAATTAAAGTGGTTAAAGAACAAAGGCCACCTGGCCTGCCTGGAATTCACCAGATTGTATGTATTTCATAGATATAACTTAGTGAATACTCATGCTCCTTTGAGAATCTCAAAGACAATATTCATGAGTAGAAGGGAGTAACGATCCTTGACTGTTAGGCGGTTTAATCCTCTATCATCAATACATAGCCGCAGGCTCCCAACCTTTATTTGCGCCAGCTGGTGAGGTGAAGGGCTGAATGAATCCCATAGCAAGAGCTTCCTTTATATGTTCTTCCATTGTGCTTCTCTCTGGATCTAGGGCACGTATAATTGACCATGCAGAGGACAAGTACCAGGCAGAAGATCTATAGTACAGTCGTAGGGTTGGTGTGGTGGAAGAGTTGAGGTCTTTCTCTTGCTGAAGACCTCTTCCAAGTCTAATAGAAGAAACTTGAGTGTCGCAAGTTCTTCTGAACCCTCCTTCAAGGATGATTCCTGAGGCTTCTTATGTGGCAGAGATGGTTCGACTGACCTCTGAGTCTCCCCCCTAGATTCACTAGACTCCCTCGTATCCTCAGTTGATGGCAATGAGGATGGTCCTTACACCCCCAGGAACAGGCTCCAAGGGTCTGCAATTAGGAGTCCTCCCTTTAGTCAGGACCTAGTGGCTGGATCCCTTGGGCTTTGGGTTACCTCGTACTGAAGTCTGTCTCCTTGCTGATTGTTGGTCTCAGGATACTCTGGGGTTCGGAACACCATTCCACAAACATACCCTCTTACAATAACTGGACCAAACAATGATTCTCCTCTCCCTCCGGTCCATGGATTGGTTATGCTAAAACAGCCAAGTGTACCTGAGAATTAGGGGTATGAGTGGTGAGTCAATGATGTAGAAACTAATGTCTTCCACATGTCCTCTATTCTCATCTGCAAAGCCACAGTCTATTGCTGGATCTGCCCCAAACCTAGTGGTTGGCTGCCCAAGACAGTTGCGGGCATGGACTGGCTTAACTCTTTCAGCGGTATGTCAAGCTGACAGGCAGTTCCCAAGTCCAGAAAATTAGCTGCTGCCCCAGAGTCCACAAAAGCCTTCATCTGTCTCAAGTTTTTACCCCAGGTAAACTCCGCCTTCAGCACGAAACCAGAATCCATGGGACTGGGAGTAGTGGCTACTACTGTCACAGTCCTCTTGAAACTGGATGGTCTTAGCAGTTCTTCAGCACCTTTGGACAGATGACCTGCTTCCCTGTAGTAATAGCAGCAGCTTTGATTCCGACACTGGGACTTCTCATTGGCAGAGAGCCTCGGATAACCGATCTGCATGGGCTCGACGGGGTCTCAAGCAGGAGATGGGCTGGTCATGGTCTGAGATCAGGAGGTGGAACCGCAACAGATTGAGGCTGGGCTCGGGTTAGCCCTCTTTGGTCTCATAATGTATTCCTCTTATGCTCTACCAAACAATTGTCAAGGGGGATGTACTGGTCGATGAGGACCTCTAAGTCCCCTGTTGCTCTCCCAAGTTGAGGGCAACCTTTAATTTGTGGAAAAACAGAGTGGTCAAGGCTTCCCCGTTCCAACCACTCTCTTGCGCCAAAGTTTGGAACTCAATAGATAGTCAGCCACTGACCGATTTCCCTGATGCAGCTTCTTCACAATGTCCAAGGCTCTGTTTGCACTGGCAGAATGCTAAAATACCTTTCTCGTGGTGGCCATTAATTCCTCCAAGTCAGTGCAGATCTCCGACCTTCATTCCCAAGATGCAGTAGCCCGGGCGAAGGCTCTCCCAGTTAGGAGAGAGATCATGAAGGTCACATTTCTGTGCTCCAGAGGGAACTGGGACAGCTGGAGTTCGAACACCAATGAGCACTGAGTGAGGAAGCTGAGGCAAGAACCAGGTCTCCGTTAATTCTCTCTGGGGTCAGAAGATGTACCGGCTCCACAGAGTGACTGACAGCTTCACCCAAGCGACTCTGGCATCCTCCTTGCAATAGTTGGATATGGTGACCTGGAGGTTGTGTATCTCCAGGTTCTGTCTGAAAATCCTCTCACTGTGGCTGGCCACAGCAGCCGAGAAACTCTGATACCTTGCTGGATCCATGTTGCCTCAATCCTACTGTGACAAGTTTGGACCCAAATGCTGAAGTACCCAAAGCAAGGATCGAGACATGGTATCAAACTGTACTGAGAAAATAGGCTTACAATCGAGCATCAAATCTCAGTTCAGGTGCTCTTTAAATACATAATTATTAGTGCCCAAAACATTATTGCCAATTAGTAGGACAGTTCTGAATACTTAAAGGGGCTGTGCCAGCTAGCCATACTCTGGAGAGTTACAGCGTTTAAGTTCTAAAAGCTGGCGTGGTTGGAACACTGTCTCATAACAGTGATCAACGGGGCTGTATCCATTACTTCTTTGTAGGCTTTTCTGGATTATTTTTGTAGACTTTTGCTTTACTGTAAGACTAGTCTGGGAGAAGATGTGAACATGTTTTGTGGTTGGTGGTTGTCTTTGTTTTGTCCAAATCCCAGGGATCTTACTTTCGCTTAGAGGTCTGCGTTGGAATGCTTAATAACTTAAGAAACTGTCAATCACTGAAGATGAAAAGAAAACCTCCCAAGCAAGCCAAGACTTTCATATCCAACTCTGACTCTGAGAACAAGGAGGGCCTCTTGGACTTAGAAACAAACACTTTGTAATTGATTCCAATACAGAAATCATTAGGTTTCAACACCTTAACAGCAAGATTGAATTAGACAGAACCACATCAGGACTTCACATGGGATGTGCAGCCAAACTTCTTCAAATGGACAAAGAAGCAAATGCTATATGACTGTGGTTATACAACACAAAGGATGGTGCCTATCACCCCTAAGCATTCCAAGGACAAATGACACTTCATTAATGTCCCATATCTGGGTGCCTAACCCAGATATTAACTGGTTCCTACTAATTAGAATACCCTTGATACTGAGACTATGCATATTGGAATTTATCTCATCAAACATAGCCATCATGTAATATTTTGGGTAGTGTTGGATCTCTGTTTAATTTCTAATCCTTACGGTTCTTCTGAAAGTCAAAAATGGCAAGCAGTCTTAATTCCAAGATTTCAGTTTGTTTTAGAATACAAACAAACATACAAATAATAAGCAAACTAAATATAGAGCTGGCTAACAATGCTACGGGGTGTAAGACAAAAGAATAAACGTGGCACTTCTGCAAAATCTATCCACTTTTATAGGTAAACCAGTTAGTAGGCTACATAATTAAAGCAATTACACTACGTGGGTGATGTGCTAATACTTATCCAATGAAAAATGAGAAAGGTGATAAACCATTAGTTTAGCTGCTTTCTGCCAGTGAGTGTGAAAAATACACAAATTTGTTAAAAAGTACAAATCTTAGAAAAAAAATATAAAAAACTGTTTTCCAACAGTAGGTTAAATTTTTGACTGTATTCACTTTCTCCAGAAATAACAGCTCCAACTTCTGGTCAGTTGCAAGGGAGTTGGTTATGCTTTCTAATACTATGAAATGTCTAAGACGTAGTCACGAATACAAAACCTGGTAGAAATCGCAGAATATTAGAGTCTTTATAAAGGAAACCAATGGAAGGGAATTAAGAAAGCACTGTCAGTGTCTAGAGATTAGTTTTTTTTAAATTTGGTAAATGCAAAGTCAAACAGTATGCATGTAACAAACACAAACATGAGGAAATCTGCAGATGCTGGAAATTCAAGCCACACACACAAAAAGTGCTGCTGAACGTCCTGACAAAGGGTCTCGGCCCAAAACGTCGACTGTACCTCTTCCTATAGATACTGACCGGCCTGCTGCATTCACCAGCATTTTTTGTGTGTGTTGCTTGCATGTAACAAATATCTTGATAACACACATGCAGAATGCCTTGAAATGCTTTATCAGAAAGATATTATGCAAACAGACACATTCCTAGATCAAATTTTGGCAAAGGACATTTGTGGCTCAGCATCCAGTTTCCTTCCTCATCTCAAAAGTTGTATAAATTGGTGGGTTAATCGGCTACTGCAAATTGCTTTACTGTTTAGGTCCCATTGAAGGTAATCAATGGGAACTTGGGATGAATAGGTTACAGGGAAAATGAATCGGGAATGGGACTGCTCTGCTAGCAGGCATATTCTCCAAAGGTCAAAATTGTCTCACTCTTTGTCGTAAGGAAATATAGAAGTAAAACCTATTTGATATAATTTCTGTGAACTGATTTGTGACTTTCTGCAATTTAAATAGGAGGATGTATAACAAGTAACCTTGCTTTTTATAACAACACAGATCTTTGGTGAGACCATACATGTTCTGTGAGTACAGTTATTCCCTTATTTAAGGAAGGTGATACTTCTCTTACAGCTCACACCTTGAAGGCATGCTGGGTTGATTCCTACAGTGAAAAGGTTGTTTTACAATGAAAAATTGAGAATAGATCTATATTTTCTAGAATTTAGAACAAGAGGTTATCTCAATAAAGATTACGAAGGCTTTCTCTTTGTGAGAGAGTCTAGAATTAAGAGCCACTTAAAAATACATTCTTTAACATTTAATATTTCCAAACTGGGAAAAAGGCTCTGATTGAAAATGTATCTATTGCTTTCCCGGCGTATATGATGAATAAAGCCTTCTCGGGCTTCCAGCCGGTTACAGGTGTCAGTTATAAACAATGTTTTGATGACACACTCTGCCATCTTCTCAGTAAATCTAGTTCAGTGGTATTTATAGCCCGTAGTACGTTCCTCCAATCAGGTTTCTGCTTTCCCACCCTGTTTATCATCGAATTCCAGTTCTTACTTAGAGCAAGACCTTCGTCCTTGTTAAAATTATTTCCCTCTAGTTTTATTTCAATGGCTTATTTTATCAGGCGGTCCCAAAAGCCATTGTCGCGGCCAGTAGTTTTGTGCCGACAAGGTCAATCCTATGGCCGTCGCAAATGCAGTATTCTGCTACCGCTGATTTCCCCGGGTAACCTAAACCGATACACCTCCTGTGCTCCTTGATGTGGATTTCCACCATGTGTCCTGTCTGGCCGATGCATGTTGCTCCGCATTCACAAGGAACCCTATAAATGCCAGCTGACCTAAGTTCCAGGTCATCTTTGACCTGCATAAGCTGTGACATGAGCTTCCTTATATGTTTTTGAATGGTAATAATCCGATATTTCTTCAGGATCCTGGCAATCCTTCCAGAAACAGTGGAAATAAAGGGAAGATATATTAAGGCTTTGATTATAATTAAATATAATTAGGTTCTTATTTACTGTATCTCTTTCTTTCTCTCTCTCTCATTATTTTATATAGTCATATCAAGTTGCTTATCAGGCTTCAAAACTCCACAGAAAACAACATAATCTTGTCCAACCTCTCCTTATAGCTCATACTGTCCAACCCAGGCAACATCCTGGTGAAGCTTGTTTACAGCTTCTCTAATGCTTCCACACCCTTCTTGAAATGCAGTGACCAGAATTGCACCCGATACTCCAAATGTAACGTTACGAAAATTTTACATAGCTGCAACATGACTTCCTGACTTTTATACTCAGAAAAGTAGGTAGTACATTTTCATCACCACCCTATCTACTTGTTTCAGGGAACTATGGACTTGGACCCCAAGATCTTTTTGTACATCAATGCTCCTAAGGACCTTGCCATATACTATATAGATTCTTTTACATTTGACCTTCCCAAGTGCAATGTCTTACACGTGCCCGGATTAACCTGCAACTGCCTTTTCTCCACTCGTATTTCCAAAAGGTTTCCAACTCAAGTCATGGTTGTAAGACATAACCTCTTCACCCAAAGCCACACTATCTGTAACAAATCCATGCTTTTATGGTTGTGTAAATTCTATCTTGAAGAAACTTCTCCAATAACTTCCCCACCACATATGTTAAGCTCAGAGCCCTTGTTGAATTATGCCTCTTGCCTATCTGAATCAAAGGAAAATCATTACTACCTCCATCAATATCCCAGCAATCTCCTCTCTTAATGACTTGGAGACTTCTCCACTTTCATGATCTTTCGAAGTCAATACCTCCTCCCTCTTCATATCGAAATGCTCCAGAATATCCCTCACTGATCTCACCACCATCCATGTTCGTTTCCTTGGCGAATACGAGTGTCAGGTGGAGACTGCAGATGATGGAATCTCGAGCAAATTAAAACAAAAACATTGCTGGCGAAACTCAGTCAGCTAGGCACACGTGGATAGTTAACGTTTTAACTATCGGAGTTGAAGGAAAAACTTTTTCACCCAGAGCGTTGTGGATCTGTGGAATGCTCTGCCTCAGAAGGCAGTGGAGGCCAGTTCTCTGGATTCTTTCAAGAAAGAGTTAGATATAGCTCTTAAAGATAGCAGAGTGAAGCGATCTGGGAAGAAGGCAGGAACAAGGTACTGATTGTGGATGATCAGCCATGATCACAGTGAATGGTGGTGCTGGCTCGAAGGGCTGAATGGCCGACTCCTGCACCTATTGTCTATGTAGGCTGAGACCCCTCATCTGGTCTGGAAGCACGGGTTTATATTTTGGCCTCTTACTCTGGCTCCAAGCGTCAGTTCTCTCCTTTGTCCTTGAGTGGTCCTACCCTAGTTACCCTCCTGTTTTTATTGCATGTATGAAATTCTAGACCACAGGTCGCCAATGTGATAAAAAGGTTGTGGGCTCATTTGAAGACCGGGAGAATCGAGAGCGCCAAAGGAAGACCACCGCCCAGCCATCGGCTCGCGAACGCGCCGATTCAAACCCTAACCGCGAGCAGACTCCCGCCCAACAGGGAACGCCCTCTCCTCACTGGTCAGCCGAGCTGCCCATCGCAAATGTCCTTTGCTCATTGGTATACTGAGCTTCCCGATGGGCGAGTCCCGTGGCCCGAAGAACTAGACGCGGTAGTGGAGAGTATAATCATGTTTACCGATATGATTAATTTGCGGGATGTTCTCTTATGTTGAATGCAATTTTGTGCACCAATAGAGTATGTTAGCTAATGTTAAATCCAGCCACTAAACTAAGCGATAGCGTCAGTGGAATTGCTCTAAAAGCCCCAAAATGAAAAATTCGCTCCACCTAGATAAAGTTCTGTCAGCTTGCTGAAGTAGTTTATCAGTCGTTCGCAGACGCTCTTCAGCTGTGCGCTTGAAGTGGAAAACCAATTGCAAACAACAGAATAGGTGGCTTGATAGGGTCTAATTCCGGCCATATAACCCGTGGGTTTCCGTAGTGTAGTGGTTATCACGTTCGCCTCACACGCGAAAGGTCCCCGGTTCGACCCCGGGCGGAAACACTGTTTTATTCCGAACTTCACTTTTATTTTAAAAGGTAATTTTACTTATTCAACTCATAAAACAAATAATTGTTGCATTAAACATTTTCAATGTGCGCATTTAATTCTTAAAACTAGTTCACTAACGCTAGTCCTGACGAAGGGTCTCGGCCTGAAACGTCGACTGCACCTCTTCCTACAGATGCTGCCTGGCCTGCTGCGCTCACCAGCAACTTTGATGTGTGTCACTAACGCTTTATCGGGATTCTATCTTCTACAAATGAAAATTCCAGAAATAGTTTATAGCTTTTAAAGTTTAATATTTTTGGTACAATAATTACTAACAATAGATTACTTACGTTTCTTCTACCTCGATATATTAGAATGTGCGTTTGATAAAATAAAAATTCCAAATATTTGTAAAATAGAATGTGAAAATAATGCTGCAGACATTAATATTTTTAATAGTCAATATGATTGGTTTAAAAAATCGAATATTTTAAATTGCCTTTACCATTTTGTGTAGACGTGGAAGATTTTTTTTTAGTAACTACTAGATTCACCAGTCTACATCTAGTGAGTTACCTTGAATAAGAATGTAAACTACCCTTTAAACTTGCTCCACAATTCATAATATGTTGTGCGATCTGATCGTGTCCTCTTTGCTGTTCCCCTTGACTTCCTTGATAGCAGAAATGTCCGGCGATCTCATCCTTGACTGCATGTAGTGACGCTCTCCACAGTCCCCTAGAGCAGAGAATTCCAAACATATTCTTTCTCATCTCTAAGTAGATGACACCTTATTTTCAACTTCAGGTTTATTGTTAATGGCTATAAATGCTTTAGCTTTTTGCAACGGCAACACGATACATAAAGACAGTGACAGGCATTGCACGAACTAAAATCAACATAAATTATACATAACTCAACAACAAAATAAACAATGACACTGGTGCAAGTTCAGAGGGGGATAAAGGAAATATAATCCGTGATAAATGTTAGGAGCTTCCAATCAGTTCATGAATATTTTGACATGGGGAAGAATAAATTGTTGAACTTTGAGCTGTGGGCCTATAAGGCTAGACAGAGTGGATGTGGAGAGGGTGTTTCCTATAGTGTGGGAGTGTAGAACTGGAGGGCACAGCCTCCAAATCGAAGGTGTCCTTTAGATCAGAGATGAGGAGGAATTTCTTTAGCCAGAGGGTGGTGAATCTGTGGAATTCATTGCTACAGATTGCTGTGGATGCCAAGTCATTGGGTACATTTAAAGTTGAAGTTGGTAGGTTCTTGATTAGTAAGGGTGGCAGAGGTTATAGAGAGAAAGCATGGACCTGCTGAGTTTCTCTAGCATTTTGTGTGTGTTGCTTAGGTGCTTAAAATACGGTGAAGAATTCTGCATCATACATCCTTTCTGGTAGTGAGTCCCAGAGACCCCACTCTTGGGCTGTGTAGAGGCAGGGGTTGAAGAGAAGCCCTTAACTCCTCTTTAAACCAGTCAGATTCTCTTAACAGTTCTGTTCAAACATGTCGAATCGCCAAAGCTGACCTTAGTAATCCTAGGCTGTCCAAAGACAAAGCAACATACACAAAATGTAGAGGAACTCATCAGGCGGCATCTATCGGAAAGAGTAAACAGTTGACATTTCAGGACTGACAGGGAAGGGGGGAGATGCTTGAATTAAAAGGTGGGGGAGGGGAAGAGAAAGAGGCTAGCTGGATGGTGATTGGTGAAGCCGGGTGGGTGGGAAAGGTCAAGGCCTGGAGAAGAAAGAATCTGATAGGAGAGGAGAGTGGACAAGGCCCTGTTTATACTATGAGGGTATTTGTTTCGGGTCTCGTTATGAGTTTTTATTTAAGTTTATCTATCTGAGTGAATCATATTGATGCAGCTATAAAGAAGGCAACAGTGGCCATACAACACATGAAACGCTGGAGGAACTCAGCTGGCCGGGCAGCATCTATGGAAAAGAGTAAACAGTTGATGCTTCGGGCCGAGACCATATTTCATTAGGAGTTTGAGATTTGGCTTGTCACCTAAAACGCACGAAAACTTCTATAGAAGTACTGTGGAGAGCATTCTGACTGGCTACGTCAACATCTGGTATGGGGGTGGGGGTTGTTACTGCACTGGATTGAAAGAAGCTGCAGAAAATCGTAAAATTAGTCATCTCCATCTTGGGTGCTAGCCTCCATAGTAGCTAAGGCATCTTGAAGTAGTGGTGCCACAGAAAGGCAGTGTCCATTATTAAGTACCCCCATCACCCAGGACATGCCCTCTTCTCTTGTTACTGTCAGGAAGGAGGTACAGAAGTCTGAAGGCACACACTTAGTGATTCAGGAACAGCTTCTTTCCCTCTGCCATACGATTCCTAAATGGACTTTGAACCCTTGATCACTACCTCTCTTTTATTATTTCTGTTTGTGCACTATTTTTAATTTAACTATTCAATATACAAATATATACATTCTGTAATTTATTCATTTATTTATTCTTTTTATATTATCATGTATTGCATTGTATTGCTGCCGCTAAGTTAACAAATTTCACAACATATGCCGGTGACTTTAAACCTGATTCTGAATGGGGTTGTTCCACTTTAGTTTGAGTCTGCCTCCACCTTGAGGAACATAGACTTGGCTCCGTTTGGGTACTGACAAGCTAAAGTTTATGTACACTTAGTTGGAAGTTGAAATCAAATGTTTGAAGATGCCACCCAGGAGAAATCTGAAAGGGGATTCTTAGCTCATTTCACAGCTGATCATAGTTAGTGTTTATGTGTGCAGCGGATCTTGCTACTTGTGTCTCAATGATGTTATATTAAAGATGAGATAGAAATGTGAGCAAAGTAAGTGAGTGTTTGCAACTAGAATTTATTAATGTGTCTGCTGGAAGGACCAGCATGCAATTCCTATCCCAGAAATTCCCCCTGAGAAGGTGGCGGTGAGCCCCTCCTTGATCTACTGTAGCCCGTGTGAAGGGACCTGCCAATACGTAGCAATGTAACAATTTTGTAACAATGGTTTGTGAGAATGGCTGAGAGGATCGTAGTGGTCTCCCTACCATCCAATGGGGACATTTATCAGGAGTGCTGAGTACGCAGGGCCCTCAGGTATTATCAAGGATCCCACCCATCCATCCAGCATCCTCTTTGACTTTTTACCATCCGGCAGGAGACTATGATGGATAAAAATAAGAACGGTCAGGATGGGAAACTGTTTCTTTCCTCATTCCATTAGGCTTCTGAACTCCCTGCTGCATCGCATTCGAAGTGTCACCAGATAATTTGCACTATAGCCTACAATATTTAATTTATGCACTTTACTTTGTTTACCTGGCACTTTGATTATGGGGGGGGGGTGCACGGTTACTACACAAACTTTTAAATTAGTCAGCTCCATCATGGGTACTATCCTCCGTATTATCCAAGACACCTTCAAGGAGCAGTGCCTTAGGAAGGTGGTGTCCATCATTAGAGATCCCAGGATATGCCCTCTTCATACTGTTACCATCGAGAAGGAGGTACAGAAGCCTGAAGGCACACACTCAGTGATTCGGGTATAGCTTCTTCCCTTATGCCATTGATTTCTAAATGGACATTGAACCCATGAACACTGCCACACTACTTTTTAAAATTTGTTTTTTTGCGCTACTTATTTTAACTTAACTATTTAATAGATGTATATATGCTTAATGTAGCTCAGTTTTTTCTCTATATTTAGTTGTACTGCTGCTGTTAAGTTAACAAATTTCATGACATATGCCAGTGATACTAAATCTGATTCTATTTATTTATGTGTAATTCATCTGTAGATTTTATCCTTACTTTCCTAAGTTATTGTGTGTTATATGTGTGTTATGTGTACTACGGTGCTTTACACCCTGGTCCGGAGGAACGTTGTCTTGTTTGACAGTATACATGTATATAGTTAAATGACAATAAATTTAACTTGACGACTTGAGTATATTGCTTGTTGGACCATTGAAGAAGGCAGCTGAAGGTTAACTGCATTCGAGTTATAGACATGGCTAGCAGGACAAGGGTGACAAATCTCCTTGCCCAAAACACTCTACCAAATGGTCATTTTATTTTAAGCACAAGAGATTCTATAGATGCTGGAAATTTTGAGGAACACACACAAAATACTAGAGGAACTCAGCAAGTCAGGTGCATCTATGGAGGGGAATAAACAGTTGATGTTTCAGGCCGAGACCCTCATCAGAACTGGAAATGAAGAGGGCAGAAGCCAGGATAATAAGGTAGGGAGAAGGGGAAGGTGAATTTTTTATTAAATTATATGATATGATATTTTTAAAGTAAATCCAGTTTTATTTCTTTCTAGATTAATTCAATTAATTAGGTTAAAATTTCCTGGCTGACTGGCAGGATTTGGATCATTAAACCTCGACTTTGGATTAAGTGTCTGTTAACATAATGCCACTGTACCTTCATTATTTAAACAACCCGTGCTTTGCCCCTGCATTCCAATGGGCCCGTTGCAAGCTTGGGTTGTATTTCGCAAATTCACTCTGCACATTGTTTCTTAGCTCATTGGGTTGACTCTGATTAGAACCAGTGCAGCAAAAGCTACTCTCATTGGCAGTTCTTCATGTGGGGGAAGGAATACAGACAGCTAGGGACAAGTTTACAAAGACAACAAGCTTTCTCTTGTAGCCACGGAGGTGTTAGATGACCTTCCGATGCATGAATATCATCCAGGTCCATGCGGAGAGGGCAGTTCCTCCTCAGACCAATTCCAGCACATCCATTTCAGAGTAATTGACTCACCTGACATGGTGAATCATGTATGACTCAGTAATTCCAGGAACAGTTTGTACTGTCATCCTTTGTGGCTTTTTCTTTTCTTTTTTCACACCCAGTTCCCCATCCCTAAGTGGTTAAAGCAATTAAGCTGGTGAACACGCACACAGGGAGACTAGTATTCAGTCAGTGCGTGTATATCAGTGAGCAAGGTTCATGGGATGGGGGATGACAGGTTGACATCATGAGACCTGAGTATTGGGCCAGCCATCCCTGGCTGGGCATCCTTTATCTATGCCTGTTGGCACCAAACCAAGCAATGCCTTTACCACAGAAAACAGGAAGAGGCTTTTCAGCCTTACTAACCTGTTCCTGACAGAACCAAGCTGTCCACATGGTTAGTGCTTATGAATCTGAATACTCAGGGGTGGTTCAAACACAGATCCAGACAACAGAAAATTAAAATACTGCAAAAGATGGAAATCTGAAATAAAAGCTGAAAGTATTAGAGACATCCTGCAGGTCAGATAGTATCTGTGCAAAGAGAAACAGAATTAATACTTCAGGTGCCCACACTGCCGGACCTGCTGAATCTTTACAGCACTTCTCTTTTGATTTCCTATCTAGACAACCTTGCAGAACCTCCTCTTGGTCTGAAGTCCAGATAACATCTAGCAAGGTACCATGTCACACTCTATAGCTGTGGATGCCTCTCTCTTTCCCCAGTCAGCTTCTCTTCCAATGACCACACACACACTTATTGATCGTGGAATTGTCCTACTCCATTAGACTAAGGCTGGAGCTCTGGTTAGGAGCAAAGGGAGTGTTGTCCTGTCAGAGAAGGTCCCTTTCAGAACCAGATATTGAAATGAGTGCCTGTTTGGTGCATGTTAAATATCTTCAAAACTGTTTTTAAGAACACAAGATTTCACCTGGTGTCCTGATTATTTATCCCTTGATCGATGTAACAAAAAGAAGTGATTGGTCTAGAGGGAACTTGCAATACTTCCATAAAGAGTGCTCCTTTGGCCGTTTTTCTCATGTTGGGACATTATAAGATGCATTGGCACAAACTTTGATATTTTCCCCAGTGAGATACAATTACAACTTTCTCCTGTTTTTGTTAAAGAATTGTAACTTCATGTTTATGTTCTATGTGCACAAATACTTAGATTGCTCTGTACGTCTGCAGTCTCTCTCCAGGATTTTGATCTTCCTAACAAGTTAAATGAGTTCGGATGTCCACACATTATATTCTGTCATTGCCCCGCTTTGTTAAGAGCTTGAAGAGGTTTCCTATGTCACCAAAGATTCCTACAGATTTCTATGGATGTACGGTGGAGAGCATCCATCACTAAGAACCCTCAGCTTCTGAGACATGCCCTCTTCTTGTTACTACCGTAGGGAGGAGGTATAGAAGCCTGAAGACCCACACTCAACAATTCAAGAACAGCTTCTTCCCCTCCACCATTAGATTTCTTAACAGTCCAGGAACACTACCTTGTTATTTCTTTATTTTATACTATTTATGGTTGTAATTTATAGTAACTTTATATATTTGTACTATACTGTTGCAAAAGAACACATTTCTCATTATGTAAATATGTGATAATAAATCTGATTCTGATTCACCTCTTCCAACCCATTCAGGCTACAGAGTAGTTATTCCACAAAGGGGGACAGAAACCTGAAGCCACATCCAATCCCCACAAAGAGCCTTGCACCCACCACCTCCACGTAATGCCAGTACCCACACAGCCAGGTGCTTTTTATCATTGGGTTCTGGTTACTGGCTTAAACATACCACAGTGTGGTCCAAATAAGTTCAATCATGCTTGTATGGTTTATTATAAATGCTGCACCTCAAACACATGAGTCAAACACCATCTGTAAAAACAGAGATCCAAATATAACCAATGCAAATGATTAATATATCTTAAGGGAGCATTGGACAAGTTCAATTTTGATTTTGAAGTGTCTGCGTGAAATCTGATGCTGGAATATTTGATTTCACTTTTTCTTTCCAAATTATTTCTCCTTATCTCTTGGAGGTGGTGACTCATGTCAGAGCTGAGCTTCTTTCAGCTGCCTGTCGTCTGATGTCCAAGCAGAATTCTTTAATGATGACTCTGAACGGTAACTTATTCTTACCTAGTTTGGGGAGGGAGTGGAAGTTCAGGAGCAGTTTGCTGGATAATTGTCAGGATCAGCAACATTAGCTCTAGATCTCAAACTCCCATTTATTGTAAACACAGGAGATTCTTCAGATGCTGGAAAACCAGAGCAATATACCCAAAATGCTGGAGGAACTCAGTAGATTAGGAAAGGAGGAGAGCTGGACACGGGGCAAGCAACCTCATCCTGTAAAATGTCAGAGCTCTAGAAATGGCAACAGAAGCTCCAAACACCTCATCTCCGAGAGAAGAAGGATCTTCACCTAGAAGACATATGGAGTCGTGTGATGAGAGCAGAAGGCACAGGGCCGATCAACCTTTGGCCCAGGACAGAGCAATCTGGTAAGCTGCTGTTGGCGGCCTTTACCCCAGTAGGGGTGACGGTCTTAAGAAGAAGAACCAGACCAACAGAGTAACGAAACAAAATGCTGGAGGAACTCCAGTAGGTGAAACTGAATCCCTTTCTTCCCACAGATGCTGCTCAACCTGCTGAGTTCCTCCAGCAGATTGTGGGTTGCTCCTGATTCCAGCATCCACAGGCTCTTGCATCCTCACATGCACAATGGGCTCATTCCATGTCATTCAGTTTATAATATCTCAGTGTCAAATTAAGATTCTTTTTTGATACTACACTAGCAATGAGTTCTCTCCTTTGATCTTATCCCCTTAATGATGGATGTCACCTTCCTAGGGCACTGTTCCTTGAAGATGTCTTGGATATTACAGAAGTTTCTACAACTTTGATCTTGTGCAGTTGCCAACCTCTCCCCCCATACCAGATGGTGATGCAGCCAGTAAGAATGCTCTCCACAGTACATTTGAAGAAGTTTTTGAGTATTTTAGATGACAAACCAAATCTCCTCAAACTCTGAGTGAAATATAGCTGTTGTCTTGCTTTCCTTATAGCTGCATCAGTATGTTGCGTCCAGGTTAGGTCCTCAGAGATATTGACACCCAGGAACTTGAGATTGCTCACTCTCCCCACTTCTGATCCCACTAAGAGGATAGGTTTGTATTCCCTCGTCCTACCCTTTCTAAAGTCCACAATCCGCTTTTTGGTCTTGCTGACATTCAGTGCAGGGTTGTTGCTGCGACACCACTCAAATAACTGGTATACCTCAGTCCTGTACGCCCTTTTGCCACTTTATCATGCTAAGTCCACATCCCAGCCCTTGGCCTGTAGCCTTGTGCATGGTACTCATCCAGGTGCTTGTTATAGAGTTGGGGGTGTGCATTGCACTCCTGTGGTCCGGGTTCCTGCTATGAACAATTCGCTCCTCTTTCTTCATCAAGGAAAAAAAATAACAATTCAGGAGTAGGGCACTAGGTGGCAGTGTACGACTGCGTAGGAGTGGGAAAATAGAATTTACAGAAGATACCGATGCAGGATTTCTTTCTATCTTCCTACCTGCTAAGTTCCTCCAGAAGATTGCGTGTTTTCTAGATAACAGCATCTGCAGTCTGTAGTGTCTCTACAGAGGTTACTGTTGGTCATCTGGTGAATCAGTGATTTTAAACTAACTGATAACGTGAGGGTACAGGAATGAAATCCTTTACATTAAATTTTGAGATAAAATATTAATAGTCACTGTAAAACTTAAACTCAATATTGTTATTTAATTAAAATTTGCAAAATTTATTTTAGATCTATTTAAATTTTAAATACTGCAATGCTTGTAAAATGACCTTAAGGTTCAGAAGAGTTAGGCCATTTGGCCCATCGAGTCAGCTCCACCATTCGATCATGGTTGATTTATTTTCACTTTGAACCCCATTCTCCTGCCTTCTCCTGTAACCTTTCATGTCCTGACTAATCGAGAATCTATCAACTTCTACTTTAAATATACCCAATGACTTGGCAACCCCAGCCGTTTGTGGCAATGAATTCCACAGATTCACCACCCTCTGGCTGAAAAAAATTCCCCCTCAACTCTTTCCTAAAGGGGCATCCTTCTATTCTGCTGTGCCCTCTGGTCCTAGACTCTCCCAATACTGGAAACCTCCTCTCCATGTCCAATCTATGTAGGCATTTCAATATTTGGTAGAAACAGTCTGCTGTTTTACAAGGGGATAAGATCAAAGGAGAGAACTCATTGCTAGTGTAGTATCAAAAAAGAATCTTAATTTGACACTGAGATATTATAAACTGAATGACATAGAATTAGCCCATTGTGCATGTGAGGATGCAAGAGCCTGTGGATGCTGGAATCAGGAGCAACCCACAATCTGCTGGAGGAACTCAGCAGGTTGAGCAGCATCTGTGGGAAGAAAGGGATTCAGTTTGACCTACTGGAGTTCCTCCAGCATTTTGTTTGTTGCTCTGTTGGTCTGGTTCTTCTTCTTAAGCCCGTCACCCCTACTGGGGTAAGGGCCGCCAACAGCAGCTTACCAGATTGCTCTGTTCTGGGCCAAGGTTGCTCTGATCGGCCCTGTGCCTTCTGCTCTCATCACACGACTCCATATGTCTTCTGGGCGAAGATCCTTCTTCTCTTGGAGATGAGGTATTTGGAGCTTCTATTGCCATTTCTAGAGCTCTGACATTTTACAGGATGAGGTTGCTTGCCCCGTGTCCAACCCTCCTCCTTTGGCAGCCGGGCTTCGGACCATCCTTGGCGGAGTTCTGTTGATCTAGTGCCATTTGGAAAATTGTTGCCCAGCCTAATTCCCCCTACCTTCAACAGGTTTGTAGCCCTGAGGTCAGGGCTCTTCAGGAGAACAAATAAAATAATGACAGGAATGGGCAATTTGCCCCGTATTCAATAAGATCATGGCAAATCTTCAACCTCAGTGCCATCTTCCTGTTCTAATCAAGTGACTCTTAATCCCCTTGTACCAAAAAAATTATCAATATAGATCTAGAATGATCTCAGAAAAAGAATCCCATTTGCCCCCATGGATAGAGATTTAGCACACTCTGTGTGGAGAGAAAATCTCCTCTGTCATGAATAGGTGACTCCCTATTTTGAGACTGATCCCTGGTTCTAGGCACTCCTGTATGCGGAGCAGATACGGGAGTGGTGGTTTGCCTGGCTGAACCCATAACAATTTTGTACATTTCAATGGGATCATCTCCTCCTTCTAAACTGGTAAGTATAGGCTTTAAAAAGTGCTGAAATTCTGAATTTCATTGCCCACTAGTATTTCTGGTACATAAACACCTGTGCATTCTTCATCAAAATCATAAAGCTGGCTTGAGGTGGGGAAAGAAATAGATGACGTGATTTTTTTCTCTTTCGTTGCCAATCTCTCAGCCTTGCTGTCAGTGCTGCTCTCCATTGAGATGTAATCTGAGAATTCAAGCAGTGGGTGGATCTAGTCTCAAGTTAAATGTTGAAGCTATACTGTTGGGAAGTTTTAGGGATGATTTATCTGCTTGGTATGTAAGTCTGGGGCCAAAGACTCTGGGTGTCTTCTTTGCTGAACTAAAATTCATTCTGTAGTGTCTTTTTTTAGACCTGTCACATCACTCTAAAACACATTACAGCTAACGAAGTAGTACTACAGAAATAGAGTCACAGAATTATAGAGCACTATAGTACAGAAACAGGCCCTTCAGCCCATTTAATCTGTGCTGAATAGTTACTCGTCTGGTCTCGTCAAAACGCATACCCCTCCCATCTATGTATGTATGTATCCGAACTTCTCTTTAAAAATTGCAGTCGGACCCGTGTCCGCTACTTCCACTGGCAGCTCATTCCACACTCGCATCAACCTCTGAGCAGAGAATTTTCCCTTAAGTATTTCAGTTTTCAATGTTAACTTACAACTTGTGGTTCTAGTCTTATCCAACATCAGTGGAGAAAATCTGTTTGCATTTACCTATCTATACACCTCATAACTTTATATACCTTTATCAAATCTCCCCTCATTCTCCTTTTTGCTCCAGAGGATAAAATTCTAACTTCTTGAACCTTTCCCTATAATTCAGGTCCTCAAGTACCAGCAACATCTTTGCAAATGTTCTCTTTACTCTTTCAATCATGTTGATATCTTTCTTGTAAGTAAGTGACCAGAAACGCACACAAAACTCCCAAGTTTGGCCTCACCAACATCTTATACAACGTCAACGTAACATCCCAACTCCTGTGCCCAATAAGATCGTAAGACATAGGATCAGAATTAGGCAATCCAGCCCATCGAGTCTGCTCCATCATTCCATCATGACTGATGTATTATTCATCTCAACCTCATTGACCTGCCTTTTCCATGCAACCTTTGATGCCCTTACTAATCAAGAACCTATCAACCTCTGCTTTAAATATATCTAATAACTTGGCCTCCACATCTGTCTGTGGTAATGGATTCCACAGATTCACTGCCCTCTGGCTAAAGAAATTCCTCCTTATCTCTGTTTTAAAGGAATGTCCTTGTATTCTGAGGCTATAGCCTCCCCTACTACGGGAGAAATCCTATCCATGTACACCCTATCTAGGCCTTTCAGTAAGGGAATGGATGTGGAAGAAGTCTGGGACTATAAACACCAGGGAACTCACCTGGACTAAAAATACAGGGGCTCTGTACAAGAAGGGACAGAGCCGACTATATTTCCTGAGGAGGCGCCGGTCATTCAACATCTGCAGTACTGTGCTTCAGATGTTCCACGACTCAGTGGTGGCCAGCATTCTATTCTAGGCTATAGTCTAATGGGACAGCAGGGTGAGAGCAGCTGATACCATGAACATCGATAAGCTCGTCAGGAAAGCTGGTTCTGTTCAGTGGGTGGAACTGGATTCCCTGGTGGTTGTGTCTGAGAGAAGGATGCTGTGGAAGCTACAGGGCATTATGGACAATCCCTCTCACCCCCTCCATGATATACTGGACAAACAGAGGAGCATCTTTAGTTGCAGACTGATTCCACTGAGATGCACCACTGATCCTTTCTCCCTGTGGCAATAAGACTCCACAACTCCCCTCCTTAAATATACCTGTATAAGTATATGCTTTTTTTGCACATCTGTATTTTGTATTATTACTTTTTAATGCATATTTTATATTTTTTCATACCTCAATGCTTACATTTTGTATTTTAAAGTATATGTTTCTGACTGAGCAACCTTGCAACAATAATTTCCTTCTGGATAAATAAAGTTTTATCTTATCCTATCTTATCAGTAGGATTCGATGAGATCCCCTCTCATTCTTCTAAGCTCCAGCGGGTACAGGCCCAGAGCCATCAAATGCTTGATTTATGAAGGCCAATGTGCCAAAAGCTCTCTTTATGGCCCTGTCTACCTCTGACACTTTTTGAAAAGAATGAAGGATCTGTATTCCCATATTTTTTGTTCTATCACCCTCCCCAGTCCCCTACCGCTCACTGTATAAGACCTACCCCGATTTTTCCTCCTAAAGTGCAACACCCCACACTTGTCTGCATTAAATTCCATCCTTCACTTTTCCAGCTGGTCTAGTTATAGGGAATGTGACTGCCAGCATGCCCAAGGCAAGCCCCAACAAATAGAATTCAGAATTCAGAATTGGGCTCACCTGCATGTATCGTGAAATTGTTGTCTTTCTGGCAGCAGCACCATACAATACATAATAATGGAAAAAAGTGTTTTTCCTTCTCTATATCTTCTCAGCTAGGACAATAGAGCTGTCAGGCAGGATAGTGCAGTGCTCTTTTTGTGGGATGTGGAAAGACAGGAGACTTCTAATATCCCTGACAATTACAACTGCGAGTTGCAACTTCTAACAAATGGCATTGAGTTGGAACTGGAACTGGATGAACTCTGGATCATTTGGGAGGTTGAAGAGATGACAGATAAGACATATAGAGAGGCAATTACACCCAAGGTGGAGGGTACAGGAAACTGGGTGACAGTCAGGAAGGGGAAAGGGATTAAGGAACCAGGGTAGAGTACTGTACCCTTGTGGCTATCCCCCTCAACAACAGGTTTATCACTTTGGATACTGTTGGGGGGTGGGGGGGGGGGTGGAAATGACCTAACAGAGGAAAGTCACAGTACAGTAGTCAGGTCTCTGGCACTGAGTCTGCTTTTGTGATTCAGAAGGGAAGGGGGTTAGAAAAGGCATACTGTAGTGATAGGGGATTCGCTAGCAAGGGGAATGGACAGGAGGTTCTGTGGGAAAGAGCGAGATTCCTGGATGGTATGTTGCCCCCTGGGTGCCAGGGTCCAGAATGTCTCAGATCAAGTCCTCAGCATTCTTAAGTGGTAGGGTGAACAGCCAGAAGTCGTGGTCCATGTCGGTACCAATGACATGGGTGGGATGAGCGATGAAGTTTCTGCACAGGGAGTTCCGGGAGTTACGTGCTAAGTTAAAGGGCAGGACCTCCAGCGTTGAGATCTCAGGATTGCTACCTATGACACGTCCTAGTGAGGCTAGAACTAAGAAAATTATACCGTTTAATATGTGACTAAGCAATTGGTGTAGGAGAGAGAGCATAAGATTTTTGGATCATTGGGCTCTCTTCCAGGGAAGATGGGACCTGTACAGAAGGGATGGTTTGCACTTGAACTGGAGGGGGACTGATTTTTAGTTGAAAGGTTTGTTAATGCTGCAGGGAGGGGATTAAACTAGAGTTGCAGGGGGATGGGAACGGGAGTGCCAGAACAGTTAGTGGAGAGGATGTGGAGGCAGATGTTGGTAAGACCTCAGACAAAATTAGGAATCAAAAGGTTGAGCATGGTGTGACAAAAGTGAAAAGGGTGACTACAGGACTGAAGGTGTTGTATATGAATGCGCTTAGTTTATGGAATAAGCTAGATGAACTTGCAGCACAATGATGTTGTAGGCATCACTGAATCATGGCTGAAATATTATAGCTGAGAGCTTAATTGTCCAAGGATACACATTGTATCGAAAGGATAGGCAGGAAGGCAAGTGATTATAATATGATCGAACTCATCCTGAAATTTGTGAAGGAGAAGTCAGATGTATCAGTATTACAGTGGAGTAAAGGGAATTACAGAGGCATGAGAAAGATGTTGGCCAGAATTGATTGGAAAAGAACACTGGCAGGGATGATGGCAGAGCAGCAATGGCTGGAATTTTTGGAAACAATTTAAAAGGCTTAGGATACAGTACCAAAAAAAAAACTCCCCCCGGGAAGTTTTCGTGTTTTATTGTTTTACAATATTGAATCTCAGTGGATTTAATTTGGCTTTTTTGACGCTGATCAACAGAAAAAGATTCTTCTGTGTCAAAGTGAAAACAGATCTCTACAAAGTGATCTAAACTAATTACAAATACAAAACACAAAATAATTGATTGCATAAGTATTCACCCATTTTAATATGGCATACCAAATCATCACTGGTGCAGCCACTTGTTTTAGAAGTCACATAATTTGTTAGATGGATATCGGTTTTTGGAGATCTGTGTGCAGTCAAGGTGTGTCAATTGATTGTAGTAAAAAATATACCTGTACCTGAAAGGTCCAACTGCTGGTGAGTCAGGTTCCTAGCAAAAATAACACTATGAAGACAAAAGAACAGTCTAAGCAACTCCACAAAAAAGGTTATTGAAAGGCACAAGTCTGGAGATAGATAAAAGAAAATTTCCAAGTCACTGAATATCCCTTGGAGTACAGTTAAGTCAATCATCAAGAAGTGGAAAGAATATGGCACAGCTGTAAATCTTCCTAGAGCAGGCCTTCCTCAAAAACTGAGTGACCATGCAAGACGGGGACTAGTGAGGGAGGTCACCAAGAGACCTATGAGAACTCTGGAGCAGTTACAAGTTTCAGAGGCTGAGATGGGAGACTGCACATACTACAAATGTTTCCCGGGTGCTTCACCAGTCGTAGCTTTAGAGGAGAGTGGCAAAGAGGGAGCCACTGTTGAAAAAAACTCTCCGAAAATCTCAGCTACAGTTTGCCAGAAGGCATGCAGGAGACTCTGAAGTCAGCTGGAAGTAGGTTCTATGGTCTGATGAAACCAAAATTAAGCTGTTTGGCCATCAGACTAAACACTATGTTTAGCAGAAGCCAAACACTGCACATAATCAAAAACACATGATCCCTACCGGGAAGATGGTGGGGATGCTTCACTGCAGCAGGCCCTGGAAGGCTTGTGAAGGTAGAAGGTAAAATGAATGCAGCAAAATACAGAGAATTCCTGGAGGAAAACCTGATGCAGTCTGCAAAGAGAACTGTGACTTGGGGAGATTTATTTTCCAGCAAGACAATGACCCCAAGCATAAAGCTAAAGCTACACAGGAATGGGTTAAAAACAACAAAGTTAATGTCCTGGGGGGGGGGGGAGCCAAGTCAGAGCCCAGACCTCAATGCAATCGAGAATTTGTGGTTGGACTTGAAAAGGGCTGTTCACTTATGATCCCCATGCAATCTGACAGAACTTGAACAGTTTTGTAAAGAAGAATGGGGAAAAATTGCAGTGACCAGATGTGCAAATCTGATAGAGATCTATCTACACAGACTCAAGACTGTAATTGCTGCCAAAGGTGCATCTACTAAATAACTTGAAGGGGTGAATACTTGTGCAATCAATTATTTTGTGTTTTATACTTGTAATTAATTTAGATCACTTTGTAGAGATCTGTTTTCACTTTGACACAAAAGAGTATTTTTCTGTTGATCAAAAAAGAGAAATTAAATCTACAGTGATGCAATGTTGTAAAACAATAAAACATGAAAACTGCCAAGGAGGGGTGAATACCTTTTATAGGCACTTTTATACATCCCAAAGAGGAAGAAGTATTCTAAAGGAAAAGTGACACAACCGTGGCTAACAACAGAAGTCAAAGCCAACATAAAGAGCATATAATAGAGCAAAAATAGTGGGAAGTTAGAGGATTGGGAAGCTTTTAAAAACCAACAAAAGGCAACTAAAAAGTCATTAAGAAGGTAAAGATGGAATATGAAAGTAAACTAGCCAGTAATATTAAATAGAACACCAAAAGTTCCTTCAGTGTAAAATAGAGGTGAGAGTGGATATCAGACTACTGGAAAATGATGCCGGAGAGGTAGTAATTGGGGACAACGAAATGGGGGGATGAACTGAATAAATATTTTTTGCATCAGTTCTCACTGTGGAAGACACTAACAGGATAGTGGAAGTTCCAGGTGTCAGGGGGCATGAAGTGTGTGAAGTTACCATTAATAGGGAGAATGTTCTTGGGAAACTGAAAGGTCTTAAGGTAGGTAAGTCACCTGGACCAGATGGTGTACACCCCAGGGTTCTGAAGGAGCTGACTGAAGAGATTGTGGAGGCTATAGTAATGGTCTTTCAAGAATGACTAGATTCTGGAATAGTTCCGGAAGACTGGAAAATTGTAAATGTCACTCCATTCTTCAAGAAGGGAGAGAGGCAGAAGAAAGAAAACTATATTCTGACCACATTGGTGGGGAAGATGTTGGAGTCGAATATTAAGGATGAAGTCTTGAGGTACTTGGAGGCATATGATCAAATAAGCCATAAGCAGCATGGTTTCCTCAGGGAAAAATCTTGCCTGACAAATCTGTTGGGATTCTTTGAAGAAATAACAAGCAGCATAGACAAAGGAGAATCAGTTGATGTTATGTACTTAGATTTTCCGGCCTTAGACAAGGTGCCACACCTGAAGCTGCTTAACGATTTATGAGCCCATGGTATTACAGGGAAGATTCCAGCATAGATGAAGCTGTGGGTGATTGGCAGGAGGCAAAGAGTGGGAATAAAGGGAGCCTTTTCTCTGGCTGTCAGTGACTAGTGGTGTTCCACAGGGGTCTGAATTGGAGCCAATTCTTTTTACGTCCTATGTCAGTGATTTGGATGATAGCATTGATGGCTTTGTTGAAAAATTTGCAGACGATATGAAGATAGTTGGAGGGGTAGGTAGTCTTGAGAAAGTGGAGAGGCTACTGAAGGACTTACTCATATTAGGAAAATAGGCAAAGAAATGGCAGATGGAATACAGTGTTGAGAAGTGTTTGGTCATGCACTTTGGTAGAACAAAGGGTTGACTATTTTCTAAGTGGAGAGAAAATACAAAAAACTGAGGTGGAAAGAGACTTGGGCGTTCCTGTGAAGGATTCCTTAAAGGTTAATTTACAGATTGAGTCTGTGTTGAGGAAGGCAAATGCAATGTTAGCATTCATTTCAAGAGGACTAGAATATAAAAGCAAGGATGTAATGTTGGGACTTTATAAAGCACTGGTGAGGCCTCACTTAGAGTACTGTGAGCAGGTTTGGACCCCTTATCTTAGAAAGGATGTGCTGAAATTGAGAGGGTTCAAAGGAGTTTCATGAAAAGGTCTTGTTGTATGAAGAGTATTTGATGGCTCCGAGTCTGTATTCACTAGTATGCAGAAGAATGGGGGGTGACATCATTGAAACCTATTGAATGGTGAAAGGCCTTGATAGAGTGGATGTGGAGAGGATGTTTCCTATGGTGGGAGAGTCTAAGACCAGAGCACACAGCCTCAGAACAGAGGGCTGTCCTTTTAGAACGGAGATGAGGAGAAATTTCTTTAGCCAGGGAGTGGAGAATCTGTGGAATTCTTTGCCACGGGCAGCCGTAGAAGCCAAGCCTTTATGTATATTTAAGGCAGAGGGTGATATATTCTATGGCATGAAGGGATATGGGGAGAAGGCAGGAGACTGGAGCTGAGAAGAAACTTGGATCAGCCATGATGAAATGGCAGAGAAGAAGGCACGATGGGCCAAATGGCCTAATTCTATTCCTGTATCTTATGATCTTATGACCTTAGTGATGGGGGTTTTTGATGATGGACTCTGCCCTTTTGAGGCATCGCTCCCTGAATACGTCCTGGATACTAAGGAGGTTAGTACCCATGCTGGAGCTGACTAAGTTTACATCTGTCTGTAACATTGAAATAATTACTTGCTCCTGGCATAGGCCAACTATCCAGTAACTCTGGTAGTGGAAAAGGAACTGGTGCCCCTCATGGGTTGGGGAGTTAAATAAAACAGCATTGGATTCATTGAATACAAAGGAGCATCATGTGAACAATGTTTATTAAATAATAACTAATGAAGCAATTGTTACTTTATATTATATTTGTTTCAGTAAGGTGTATAGAGTAGGTCCTATCCAATTACGATTAGCATCTTTTAAACTGTAAGAGAATATGAAATAAATTTTCTAATATTAATTTTCAATTCATAGCTAAATGGGTGAATAAAAATTACGATGTTTTCATGGGAGGGGAACAATAAACTAGAGGCCATGAGATGTGAAGGATTTAGAAAGGAATTGAGGGGCAACTTCCAAACACAGACGGTGGTGAGTATATGGACTGAGCTGCCAGAGAATGCAGTTGAGGCAGGAACAATAACAACATTCAAAAGACATTTAGATAAATATGTGGATAGGAACGGTTTAGATGGAAATGGGTCAAACCTGTGCAAATGGGATTAGCTTGCTGGGCCCCATGATTGCCATGGATGAGATGGGCTGAAGGGCCGGTTTTCTTGCTGTATTACACTACGACTCTAAATAACTTTCAGCCATAGTTTAAAAATATTTTTATTAAAAACATATTTTCACGCATGCACATTAAGCATAGAAAATACTTTAACATAATGACCAAAACTTGAATTTGTGCCAGCATGCAATAAATGCTGTGGCCAATTTTTGGTCCTGATCTGCCATCAATGGTGGCTGAGTGACAATTATTGCCGTGTACACCATTATCAGAGGGAAGAGAGAAACCCTTCAGCCCATGATGTTGTATGACTCTTAAACCTACTCCAAGATCAAGCTAACCCTTCCCTTCCCTCTCTCATAACCCTCTATTTTTCTTTCATCCATATGCCTATCTATGAGTCTCTTAAATGTACCTAATGTATTTGTCTCTACCAGCACCACTGGCAAGGCGTTCCATGCACCCACGACTCTCTGTGTTTAAAAAAAACTTGCCTCTGATATCCCCTCTGTACATTCTTCCAATCACCTTAAAATTATGCCCTCTTATGTTAGCTATTTCCACCCTGGGAAACATGCATAGCTATGCACTGTGCAGCACACTTCAGAGAGTCAGTATGGAGTTGGAAATTTCCATCTCTGAACAAGAATTGCTAAATGAGGGGCACAATTCTCCTTAAATCTGTTCTGACACTCTGCTGGAAAGTCTGTGTGTATATAAAGTTCCTGCACTTTGTGGGTGCGAGATTCACTTGGGCATATTATTCAGGCAGATCCCCAGCAGTGAAATTTCATTTGGGCAATTCCAGCATATTTCCGTTCCGCTGATGGGGTTAAAATGATACTTCTGTCCACAAGAGGTCAGGACTGCAGTGGAGCCTGTCTGAGTTGTTAGTGAGTTAAAGCGTTCGAATGACTCATTGTCTGTACCGCCCCCTTTATAGCTGAGACCACCCGTCAACACTGGAAGGGATAAGAGAGAGACAGACGCACCGACTCACTCACAAGGGGGGAAGTCTGCCTCCCTCTCCATGACTGGATAAGAAGCTTTCACAACGTGCAGAGGTGCCTCCAGCCTGAGTAAGGGATCCATACCAAGGGGCCAGGACTAGCACAAGCTGGCAAAATGTTCCCTTTCAGATCCACGATTCTTCACGAAAAATCTCAGCTCCACGAGCTGAACTCCCGACTGGAGTCGTACCTGGCCGGGGTCCGAGAGCTGGAGAAAGAAAATGAAATGATCACCACCGAGATCCGGCGTTTGAGGCAGGCGGGGAGGACGGAGGAGAGTCACCCCTCTGCGGGGGAGGTCCACGAGATGCGGTGGCAACTAGAAGAGCTGGCGGTGGAGAAGGCGAGAGCTGAAATGCAGCGGCGTAATCTGCAGCAAGAGATCGAGGAGCTAAGAAACTGCTACGCTGCGGAGAAAACCCTTCATAAAAACACAAGGCAAGAGGTGGAGGCACATCAGAGAACTCTTCAACAGATTGAAGGAACCAACGCTTCTCTAGAGGACATTATCTTCCAGCTGCAGGCAGAATATCAAACACTGAAAGCTCAGCACGAACAAGCAAAGTGGGGAGCAGCAGAGGAGGTGAGGAGAGCCAGAAACATCCTGGTTACCCAGAGCTACCCCACCACCCATGTGGACTTTGAAAACCATTCCCTTGCCTTTTCAGAAATATGGCAGGAAAACTTTGAAGTGTACAGGAATAAAATCGAGGAGCTTGAAGCTGCAGTACAGGAAGATAAAGGGAGAAGTGAAGATTTAAACAGGGAGAATCTGCTCTTGATTAGTGAGATAGAAGCCCTGAAGAAAGACCTTGAAGATCAGTTTATTCTGCAAAGTCAGCTGGAACAGGACTTCTTAACATTTCAGCAGAGGCATGGCATGGAGATGGAGGACTATCAGGTGAGTATAATTGGGAGAATTGTTTTTTGCATGTTAAAGAAATAAAACAGTACAGGACCTTCAGCCCACAAAGTTGTGTGTCTCTTAAAACTACTCCAACGCTTCCCTTCCATATAGCCCTCCATTTTTCTTTCATCCATGTACCCATCTGAGTCTCTTAAAAGTCCCTAATGTATCTGTCTCTACCACACCCCTAGTGGGGCATTTCGCGCACCCACCATTCTCTGTTTAAAAACCTTGCCTCTGACATCCCCTCTATACTTCCCTCCAATCACCTTAAAGTTATGCCCCCTTGAATTTGCCATTTCTGCCCTGGGAAAAATGCATGGCTTTCCACTCTATCTATGCTTCTTATCATTTTGAACACCTCTGTCAAGTTATCTCTCATCCTCCTTTGCTCCACATAGAAAAGCCCTAGCTCATTCAACATATGCTCATAAAGAATGCTCTCTATTCCAGGCAGCACACTGGTAAATCTCGTCTGTACCCCCCTAAAGCTTCTACGTCCTTCCCATAATGAGGCAACCAGAAATGAACATAATGCTCCAAGTGTGGTCTAACCAAAGTTTTATAGGTTAAAGATGAGCTTTATTTGTCACATGTACTCCGAAACTTCGAGCTACAACATTACCTTATGGCTCTTGCACTCATTCCATCGACTAATGAAGCTCAACACACCATACACCTTCTTAAACACCCTATCAACTTGCACTGCAACTTTGAGGGGTCCAAGATCCTTCTGTTCCTCCACACAGCCAAGAATAGAGGTGGGTGCAGCTGTGTGATGCTGCAGCCATTCCTGTCCACTTCTGCTACACCTGCTTTTCACAATCTCAGGAAGTCCCAACGTCCTTCACACCCATTGAAGCACAGCCCCAGCGGTGATGAGAGAAGTGCTGCAGCTGTTCCATGCACAGCAAGCTCCCACAAACAGCAGTAACACAATCTGATCAACCAGAGAACCAGGGGTAATTTTGCTTCTGAATGTGGTCATGGCCTGTAAGCTGCAGAGAATTGCAAACTCTGCCAGCTTCATCATGGCACTAGCCTCCACAGCATCAAACAAATCTTCAAAAGGCGATGCCTCACAGAGGCGGCGGACATCACCCAGGCCACGGTCTCTTCGTATTACTATCATCAGAGAGGGGGTACAGGAGCCTGAAGGCACACATTAAACATTTTAGGAACTGCTTCTTTCCCTCCAACATCAGATTTCTGAATGGACAATGAACCAACCCATGAACACTACCTCACTGTTTTTGCCCTCTTTTTGCACTAATTTGATTTTTAATATATACTTCTTATTGTAATTTATAGATTTTTTAAATGTATTGCGCTATACTGCTCTGCAAAACCACAAAGTTCAGGACCTATGTCATGACAATAAACCTGATTCTAAAGAGCTGATGGTATAATAGTTAAAAACCATTGTTAAAAAGTCAGGACCTATGGGAGTTCAGTACTTCTTCAGCACTGCCCACAAGTGCTAGCCTAGGTTATGAGGTGTGACACAACCCTCTGGCTCAGAACTGGTTTGACATCTGGAATTTTCATAGGGAGTCTCCATGACCATCATCCACCGGTTTGCACGAATCCCATTTGTTACCTTCCCTACATTTTCAACATCCTCCTTTCCTAGAGATGAGTCATTTCTGCCCCTGCCTCCGCAGCACACGTCAGCGAATACAACAGGGATCAGGTATCAAACTGCTCCTGCTTTCATCCAGAATTTCTGTTCTTTTGCCGTTGGCACCAGTATCCTGCTAAGGGAAAGCTGAGAGGCGTACTTGAAAATTGTTTGTGCAAAGTGTTGAAGTTGTGCCCTGCAGACCCAAACTTAGTGCCAGTGTTTACTGATGTTTGCAGCTGGGTAACCACTTAGCAGTCAGCACGTCTTCCAGGGGAGTGAGAATGGCTGCAAAGTCTGCTTCTTCGTTTCCTGCCTCTTACCTGAAAATGCTGACTCTTGCCTGGGTACATTTCCCCAGCACCTCCCTGCCAGCTGCCCTCAGGGCTAGGCTGGGTGTCTGAGCAGACACTGGTTCTTGGTAGGTGGTGTGGCTAAAACATGAGGGGAGGCGATTGAAAGAGGATGAGAGTGGGAGAGAGTGGTGGGGGGGGGAAGGGAGGGAGGAAGGGGGAGAGAGTGAGAGAGACTGACCATATCTGTCACATGTACACTGATCATCGAAACATACTGTGAAATTCATTGTGTCAATGACCAACAAAGTCCGAGGATATTTTGGGAGTAGCCTGCTGGTATTTCCATGCATCTCGTGACAGTGTGGCATGCCCACAACTTTCTAACCCCAACCATCTGTCTTTGGAATGTGGGAGGGGAAAAACGAGCACCCAGAGTCATGGGCAGAATGTACAGACTTCTCACATACAGTGGCGGGAATTGAATCCTGATCACTGGTACAGTAAAGTGTACTGCTAAGTGCTACCATGTCAGCAAGGAGAGATGAGAGTGCGTAGTAGTTCCCAGGCCATCAGCCCTGTTCTTCTCCTGGGCAACTGAGATTTATCAGCCTGTTAGCAACATCAATATCACATTTTCACACCCAAGCACAGGTGTCTGTGGCTTTAGGTCACAACACTAAGTCTGCCTCTTTGTGCTTCCAAAAGTGATGCCTGACTCTGTCCTACCTTGATCCACTTACTGCTAAACCCCTCAGTTTTCCCTCGCTGCCTGAGAGCTTGGCTATCCAACCCACTTCTGGCCCACTGCTTAACCAGGTTTGGTCATCTAAAACTCTGCCGTCCATGCCCTAACTCATGAAGTCCCATCCGCCCATCACCCTTATGTCAACTGGCTCGTAACTCCTGGATAAGCATTAAAATTCTCCTCCTCTTCGCTTTCATGGTTTCTTCCCTCTTATCCCTCAAATTCCTCCAACTTCCTCCAATTCTGACCTCCTGACCATGCCTGAATTTAATCACTCCACTCCTGTGTCCTGTGCCTTCTGCTGACCACACTCCAATTTATGGAATACTTCTCCACCTTTCCTCTTCTTCAACTAAGTTTGGAATCAGAATCAGGTTTATTATCACCGGCATTTAACGTGAAATTTATTAACTTAGCAGCAGCAGTTCAAAGCAATACATAATCTAGCAGAGAGAGAAAAAATAAATAAAATAAAGCATAATAATAAATAAACAAGTAAATCAGTTATGTATATTGAATTGATTTTAAAAAATGTGCAAAAACAGAAATACTGTATATTTTTTAAAAAAGTGGCATCCAAAGCTTTAGTGTCCATTTAGGAATTGAACGGCAAAGGGGAAGAAGCTGTTCCTGAATCGCTGAGTTATTGTTCATTTGCCCTAATATATTTCCAGGTGGAAAAGTGTCAGTCTTTTTCTTATCTCTAGTGTGACATTATGTTAAACTTGCTGAAAGATATAAATATTGATTGGGAGACTGGCAGAGAAACCATTCCCAGCTGATGTCTATCAAAGTTCAAAGTAAATTTATTATCAAAATACATACGTGTCACTATATCCAACAATGAGATTCATTTTCTTGCGGGCAATCACAGTAAATACAAGAAACAAAATAAAATCAGTGAAAGACCGCACCCAACAAGAACAACAACCAAAGTGCAAAAAAAAACCCAACAAATTCTGCAAATACAAAAAGAAAGAGAAGAAAACAAGAAATAATAATACTAAATAAATACCTAAAAATATTGAGAACATAGGATGAAGAGTCCTTGAAGGTGAGTCCATTGATTGTGGTAACTGTTCAATGATGGGGTGAGTAAAGTTAACACCTCTGCTCAAGAGCTTGATGGTTGAGGGATAATAACTGCTCCAGAGCCCGGTGGTGCATTTCATGAGGCTCTTGTACCTTCTTCCTGATGGCAGCAGAGAGCATGGCCTGGATGGTGGAGTTGATGATGGCATGAATATTGAGTTCTCTAACTTCTGTTAATGCCCCACTTCCCCTTCGTACTCTATCCCTCATTTATTTATTTATTTGTTTCTCTCTCTCTCTCTCTCTCTCTCTCTCTCTCCTTTTTCTCCCTCTGTCCCTCTCACTATAACTCCTTGCCCATCCTCTGGGCTCCTCTCCCTCTTTCTTTCTCCTTAGGCCTCCTGTCCCATGATCCTCTCCCTTCTCCAGCCTCGTATCCCTTTTGCCAATCACCTGTCCAGCTCTTGGCTCCATCCCTCCCCCTCCTGTCTTCTCCTATCATTTCGGATCTCCCCCTCCCCCTCCCACTTTCAAATCTCTTACCATCTCTTCTTTCAGTTAGTCCTGACGAAAGGTCTTGGCCCGAAACGGCGACTGTACCTCTTCCTAGAGATGCTGCCTGGCCTGCTGCGTTCACCAGCATTCTTTGTGTGTGCTGCTTGAATTTCCAGCATCCGCGGATTTCCTCGTGTTTGAGTTGATGATGGATGCTGCTTTCCTGCGACAGCACTCCATATACACGTGGCTTTACCCGTGGTGGACTGGATCTTACCCACTACTATTTTGTACACTTTTCCATACAAAGGCATTGGTGTTTCTACACCAGGATGTGTTGCGGCCAGTCAATATACTCATCAACTGTTGCTACTCAGTGGAGAGTTGGACCAATTTCTATTTCTAGATCCACCAGCCCTCAAAACAAGAATCTTGAGTAATAATCCTATCTGTGCTGAACACAGGCAGAGACTCTTCCTGATATGCTTGTTATCATAAGGCTTATCATATGAGGAGAGCTTGATGACTCGGGCCTGCACTTGTTGGAATTTAGAAGAATGAGGAGGGGATCTTATTAAAACCTATAGATTGTTGAAAGGCCTTGATAGAGTGGATGTGGAGAGAATGTTTCCTATAGTGGGGGAGTCTAGGACCAGAGGGCACAACTTCAGGATAGAGGGGTCTCCATTTAGAACAGAGATGAGGAGGAATTTCTTTAGCCAGAGGGTGGTGAATCTGTAGAAACCATTGCTGGCTATGGCAGCCAGGTCATTGGATGTATTTAAGGCACAGGTTGACAGATTCTTGATAAGTCAGGGTATAAAAGGTTATAGGGAGAAGGCAGGAGAATGGGGTTGACAGGGAAATGGATCCACCATGATCAAATGGCAAAACAGACTTTATGGGTCAAATGGCCTAATTCTGCTCCTATGTCTTATGGTCTTAAATTTGTTGTGTAAATTCAAGTCCTTTGTCAGATGGGGTGGAATGAATTTGCTTTCACCAAGCTGTTCAAGCCACTGAGCTCCTCCAGCAGATTGTTTGCTGCTTGTCTATAGAAAGGAATAAAGAATCGACGTTTCGGGCTGAGACCCTTCACCAGGGCTCGAGTTAGAAACATAGAAATATAGAAAACCTACAGCACAATACAGGGCCTTCGGCCCACAAAGCTGTGCTGAATATGTCCCTACCTTAGAACTATCTAGGCTTTACCCATAGCCCTCTACTTTTCTAAGCTCCATGTAGCCATCCAGGAGTCTTTCTCTTAAAAAACTCTATTGTTTCTGCCTCCACCGCCGCCGCTGGCAGCCCATTCCATGCACTCACCACTCTCTGTGTAAAAAACTTACCCCTGACATCTCCTCTGTACCTACTCCCAAGCACCTTAAAACGATGCCCTCTCATGCTAGCCATGACTATCCACATGATCAATGCCTCTCATTATCTTGTACACCTCTATCAGGTCACCTCTCATCCTCTGTCACTCTAAGGAGAAAAGGCTGAGTTCACTCAACCTATTCTCATAAGGTATGCTCCCCAATCCAGGCAACATCCTTGTAAATCTCCTCTGCACCCTTTCTTGGTTTCCACGTCCTCCAGCATTTTGTGTGTGTTACTCTGCAGGATCTCTTGTGTTTATGATCTGCTATTCCTGTGTGTAACTCCACCATATATGGTCCCAGGCCCAGCTGCAAACAGAGAAGGATTGGGCATAGGCCTAGTTACCCCATCCCATAAAAATCCAGAGCTACAGAAATGGCAACGGAAGTTCCAAAGACCTCTTCCTTGGGAGAGGAAAGATCTTTATCTCCTAGACCTATGTCTTTCTTCAAAGAATGGCATTTCCCTTCCTCCACCAATAATGCCGCTCTCACCTGCGTCTCCTCCATTTTCTGGACACCTGTGCTCACCACATCTTCCCTCTGCCTTAACAAGGATAGAGTTCCTCTTGTCCTCGTCCATCACCCCATGGGCATTTGCATCCAACACATCATTCTCTACAACTTCAACCATATTCAACAGGACCCCACCACCAAACATATCTTTACCTCCCCTCCCCGATCCCCCCATTGCCAGCCTTTGCTTTACAAGTGGATTGCTCCCTCCGTGATTCTCTTGCCCATTCATCTCTCCCCATGAATCTCCCTCCTGGCACTTGTCTCTGCATATTCAAGATTCAAGATTCAAAAAACACTATTGTCATTCTAACCATACATCAGCTCTGCAGGGCAGAATGAGACAGCGTTTCTCAGGGGCAGTGCAATCATAACATAACAAACGCAACACTAAATAATAAACATAACAATAAATAGTAAAACACAACAGCCACATGTCGGTTAAAATCAGTTAAAAATGTCCAAAGCAGAGTTAGATGGAGCAGCTATTTAGCAGTCTGACTGCCTGTGGGAGGAAGCTGTTTAGTAGCCTTGTGGTTTTAGTTTTGATGCTCCTGTAATGTTTGCCTGATGGCAGAAGAACAACCAGTTCATGGAGAGGGTGTGAGGGGTCTTTAATGATGTACCGTGTCTTCTGGAGGCATCGACTCTGAAAGAGGTCTTGGACAGAAGGTAGGGAGACCCCAATAACCTTCTCTGCTCCCCTAACCACCCTCTGCAAGGCTTTTTTGTCGACAGCACTGCAGCTGGAGTACCAGGTTGTGATGCAAAAGGCCAGCACACTCTCAACCACGCCTCTGTAGAACGTAGTTAAGATATTAGTGGGGAGTGATGCTTGTTTAAGCTTCCTCAGAAAGTGCAATCTCTGCTGGGCCCGTTTCACAATCCCAATGGACGAAATGCCACACCAGCCCATTCACCTTCTCCCACACCTCCATTCAGGGCCCCAAACTGTCCTTTCAGGTGAGGCAACACTTCACCTGTGAATCTGTTAGGGTCGTCTGCTGTATCTGGTGCCCCCAATGCAGCCTTCTGTACACCGGTGAGACCCAACATAATTTGGAGGACTGCTTTGTTGAGCAGCTCTACTCTATCTGCCAAAAGTGGAACTTCCCAGTGGCCAACCAATTTAATTCCTATTCCCATTCCCATTCAAACATGTTGGCCCATGGCCTCCTCTTTTGCCATGATGAGGCCACTCTCAGGATGGAGGAGCAACAGCTCATATTCCATATAGGTTGTCTCCAACATGATGGCATGAACATCGGTTTCCCCTTCCGGTAATTTTTTTCCCTCTCCCTTTCTGGCCCCTTACCTCTTGTCCTCACCTGTCTATCATCACCTCCCCCGATACCCCGTCTTCTTCCTTTTCTCCCATGGTTCACTATCCTCTCCTATCAGATTCCTTCTTCTCCAGCCCTCTACCTTTCCTAACCAGTAGTGA
Organism: Mobula birostris; assembly: GCF_030028105.1. Lineage (NCBI taxonomy): Eukaryota > Metazoa > Chordata > Chondrichthyes > Myliobatiformes > Myliobatidae > Mobula > Mobula birostris. The sequence continues at coordinate 61,954,081 of NC_092387.1, forward strand.
ATGCTGGAAATTGCTATCAGATCAAGAAGCATCTGTGGAGAGAGAAACACATTTACCATTTAGAACACAGAATAGTTCAGGCTCTCCTGCACATAAACATGATGCCAAATTAAACAAAATTCATTCAGCTGGCACATGGATATCACTAAAGCCATCGATAGTGACACAGAGGCTAAATGGCATTCAGTAATCATCCCCTCCTTGCATGTAACAACTTCTATGTAAATTTCAGCTTTAAGTTTGTTTCATCTTATACATAAACTCAGTGTTCCTGATCCCAATCTCAGTCACAGCTCCAGCTCCAGCCACAAACCGATCCACATTCCCAGTTTCCTGCTGTTCCTGACCCCCGATCTCTTAAGTACACAGATACATCAGTGGATGACACAGATTGCGTATATTCATAGCTGAGCAAGATAAATAGATTTTCAATCAGTTAAAAAAAAATGAAGAGGAAGGGCAGGAAGCCCACTTGAGGGAATGTGGATCAGCCATGATCTTACTTAACAGCAATGCAGATGCAAGGGGTTGAATGACTTCCTGCTCCCATTTGTTTATGGCCTTGACAATCACTGCTGTTAGTACAATCCCACTATTTCTTACCTTGTCCCTACATGTGCTGCTGAATTAGAGAGATAATTAAGATTACATTTTTTTGTCACATGTACTTTGAAACACAGTGAAATATTGTCATTTGCAACAAATCAAATCAGTGAGGATTGTGCTGGGCAACCCACAAGTGTCACCATGCTTCCGGTGCAATGTAGTACGTCCACAACTCACTGACCCTAATCCATATAGGTCAGTTCGCAGGTTGATTGGCACCTGCGAACAGTTCGAGCTAGCGTCGGGGGCCAGGGTCAACCGCACGAAGAGCGAAGCCATGCTCTTTGGCAACTGGCCCGACCGATCCAGCGTCCCCTTCACCATCAGGTCTGACCACATGAAGGTGTTGGGGATCTGGTTCGGAGGGGTTGAGGCGTGCAACAAGAACTGGCAGGAGCGGACTGCCAAGGTGAAACAGAAACTGGGACTGTGGGGAGGGCGCTCCCTGTCGATAACGGGCAAGAACCTGGTCATCAGGTGTGTGGTGCTCTCAGGCTGTACTTGGCGCAGGTCTGGCCCGTCACCCGCTCCTACAGCTCGGAAATCACCCGGGCTGTCTTCAGATTCGTCTGGGGATCCAAGATGGAGCGGGTGAGACGGACCGCCATGCACAAGTCCCTGGACAACGGGGGCAAGAACGTCCCCAATGTCGCCCTCACCCTGATGGCCAGCTTCGTATGTGGCTGCATCAGGTTGTGTGTAGAGCCCAGGTATGTGGGCACCAAGTACCACTATGTGCCCAGGTTCTACTTGTCGCCCTGGCTACGAAGGATGGGTCTGGCCCCACTCCCGCGCAACGCCCCAGTCAGCTGGTTGTTGCCGGCATACCTGTCCCACGTAGCAAAGTTCTTCCAGGAGAACGCCTTTGACCACAAGGCCATCAGGCAGTGGTCGGCACGAAGTGTCCTGCAGACACTGCAGGAGAAGGACGTGATGGACACAGTGGGGTGGTTCCCTGAGCAGACTGTCCAGTTCATCTGGCAAAATGCCTCATCGCCAGATCTCACCAACAGGCACCAAGACCTCGCCTGGCTGGCGGTGAGAGGGGCCCTCCCAGTCAGAGCCCTCCTGTACGCCCGGAATGTCGTCCCCGCACCCCACTGCCCACAGGAGGACTGCAGTGAGGAGGAGTCTGTGACCCACCTCTTTGCACACTGCCAGTTCGCAAAGAGGGTGTGGAGGAGGATGGACGGGCTAGTGTCACGTTTTATCCCCAGCAGCTGCGTAACAGAGGACTCTCTGATCTACGGGCTGTTCCCGGGGACGCACACGGAGACCAACATCCGGTGCTGCTGGCAGATCATCAACTCGGTGAAAGACGCTCTTTGGTCAGCCCGAAACTTGATGATCTGTCAGCACATGGAGATGTCTGTGGGAGAATGCTGCCGACTGGCACACTCTCGGCTGCAGGAGTACGTGCTGAGGGACGCACTGAAACTTGGTGCAGACACCGCAAGGGCCCGGTGGGGAAGGACCACAGTATAGGTTTCTCCACCCGTGGGAGTGGGAGGGGTCGGTGGGCGGGGAGTATACCCCTCAACAATGAGATGCTAAGCTGAACTACTGGAGTGCCACGTGGGTGGCTATAAACACGGATATTTTACTGAGTATAATGGAAACGTATGTAAAGGATGAAAAGTTATTGAATGGTTTATTGTATATATTTATTTTTGAATAAAGTATATTTTGAAATAAAAAAAAAATTATGTCTTTGGAATATGAGAGGAAATCCGGGAAACCTACATGGTCACAGGGAGAGAATATAAACTCCTTATAGGCAGCAGCAGGAATAGAACCCCAATCTTACGGCTGGCACTTTAAAGCAACGTGCTAACTGCTACACGACTGAGCCACTGTAATTATGAATTGCTCTATGTGTCTGACTGTTTGACTAAGTTACTTCGGTTGTTGGCATACAGAGGGAGGTTGAGGCACTGGAGGATGAGAAGCAACGTCTCACGTCAGCCATCGCGGTTAATCTCAAGGAGCAGCAGAAGTTGATGCAGGTGCAAATGGGACTGAATCTCGAGCTTGCCACCTACAGGTACTGTTTCCATCTGACACTCTTTGACACTGCACGAAGCCTGGCTGACTGCAGCGAGCTCACTTTAAAGCTAAACCAAACCAAATGCAATGATGCCCAAATGCACAAATATCAGAAAGCAACATTAGACCACCAGCCCTCCCAGGAGTGAAATTAAGAACTACTTCAATGGCTAGAGGTTGGGAAATTTCTCCTGCAAACAACAGATACTGGGACCCCAGTTGTTTACAATATATATTAATGACTTGGATGAGGGAATTAAATGCAGCATCTCCAAGTTTGCGGATGACACGAAGCTGGGCGGCAGTGTTAGCTGTGAGGAGGATGCTAAGAGGATGCAGAGTGACTTGGATAGGTTGGGTGAGTGGGCAAATTCATGGCAGATGCAATTTAATGTGGATAAATGTGAAGTTATCCACTTTGGTAGCAAAAATAGGAAAACAGATTATTATCTGAATGGTGGCCGATTAGGAAAAGGGGAGGTGCAACGAGACCTGGGTGTCATTATACACCAGTCATTGAAGGTGGGCATGCAGGTACAGCAGGCGGTGAAAAAGGCGAATGGTATGCTGGCATTTATAGCGAGAGGATTTGAGTACAGGAGCAGGGAGGTACTACTGCAGTTGTACAAGGCCTTGGTGAGACCACACCTGGAGTATTGTGTGCAGTTTTGGTCCCCTAATCTGAGGAAAGACATCCTTGCCATAGAGGGAGTACAAAGAAGGTTCACCAGATTGATTCCTGGGATGGCAGGACTTTCATATGAAGAAAGACTGGATGAACTGGGTTTGTACTCGTTGGAATTTAGAAGATTGAGGGGGGATCTGATTGAAACGTATAAAATCCTAAAGGGATTGGACAGGCTAGATGCAGGAAGATTGTTCCCGATGTTGGGGAAGTCCAGAACAAAGGGTCACAGTTTGAGGATAAAGGGGAAGCCTTTTAGGACCGAGATTAGGAAAAACTTCTTCACTTAGAGAGTGGTGAATCTGTGGAATTCTCTGCCACAGGAAGCAGTTGAGGCCAGTACATTGGCTATATTTAAGAGGGAGTTAGATATGGCCCTTGTGGCTACGGGAATCAGGGGGTATGGAGGGAAGGCTGGGGCGGGGTTCTGAGTTGGATGATCAGCCATGATCATAATAAATGGCGGTGCAGGCTCGAAGGGCCGAATGGCCTACTCCTGCACCTATTTTCTATGTTTCTATGTTTCTATGATACATCAAGGGTCAAATTTAAATCCAAAGAAGATTTTTGTTAACCAAAGTTGTTGAGAGATGAGGGATAAAAGGAGCTGTATAGAGCCAAGTGGCAGACCAGCCTGATCTCACTGAATGGAGGAACAGATGCTTAATAGCTTTCTATGATCACAGATGCTAATGGAAGCTCCTTAGGAATAGAGAAGAGTATCAAAGCCAACGGTGTGGAGAAAGAGAGGAGGAGCCAAGTCAGGCCGTGAAATCAAGTGACATCATGCTCTAAGCTTTAGAGTAAGGAGTTATAGCAACTTTCCAGCACAGACACAGACCATTCAGCCCAAATACAGTTCTGTTGTTTATATTCAGCATAGAACAGGTCCATTATGTTCAGCATATAACGTTATGATTAGCATATGAAGTCTACTTAAGAGGCTTAAGAAGTGGGATAGGAGCTGTCCTTAACCCTGGCAGCACATGTTCTCGAGCTTCTGCATCTCTATATGCGACTGCAGAAATGCACATCTTCCTCTATGTATAGAGAATTGATGTGCAGTAAGAATCTCATTTTGGGAAAATATTATTCAGTTCTTGGATTGATTTTGGATTTATTGAGGGCTAACAGAAACATGGGGATTCAAACTGAGATTGCATTAGAGCATTAAACAGTAACATTAAAGTTACTTACAGTTACTTCCCCAAAGCTTTCGGGCCAATCAACACCTCCACCCATTAACTCATCCCCCGCCCCCCGCATTTCCACACCCACCACCACTACGTACATCTATCATCACTTTACGTAAGGTGAGCCCCACATCTGAGAAAGTATTGGAAGTTCATGAGAATGATTCTGGGAATGAAAGGGTTAATGTATTAGGAGCATTTGGTGGCTCTAGACCTGTACTCGCTGGAGTTTAGAAGAATGGGTTGGGGGGGGATTCTCATTGAAACCTATTGAATATTGGAAGGCCTATTGAATGGACATGGAGAGGAAGTTTCCTATCATGGGCGAACTATAGGAGCAGAGGGCACAGCCTCAAAATACAAGGATATCCCTTTAGAATAGATGAGGAAGAATTTCTTTAGCCAAAGGGTGGTGATTCTGTGGAATTCAATGCCACAGACTTGGCTGTGAAGGCCAAGTCATTGGACATACTTAAAGCAGAGGTTGACTGGTTCTTGGGTGTCAGAGGTTTATAAGGAGAAGCTCAGAGAATTGGGTTGAATGGGATAATAAATCAGCCATGATGGAATGGTAGAGTAGACTCGATGGGCTGAATGGCCCAATTCTGCTCCTTTGTCATATGTACGATTAGTCTATGTATAGAACAGTAACTTGTACCTTCTGTTTTATAGGATTGCTTTTATATTTATTGATTTGGTTTTTTTTATCGTGTTCTTTATGCTTATTGTGTTTTTATGCTGCATCAGATCTGAAGTAATAATCATTTTGTTTTCCTTTATTCTTGTGCACTGAAGAATGACAATAAACAATCTTGAATATTGAACCTTGCGCAGGAGAAATAGAAACTGATGAACTGGGGGAACATCTGAAAGGAAAACTACAACACTGACATCATCTCTCTAAATTGCAAAGATAATTGGCTTGCTGCTCAAAAATCATACTTTATGTGTGGGAAACCGACACATAAACAGTGCTTTATTAGTGAATAAACTCTGTAACAGAACACAGAGATTACTGATATGAGAGATGACTGGAATAGAGTTCAGCCCTGAAATGGTCCACTGAGGTAACTCTGTAATTGGCTACTTCCATATCTGACTACTACAGATGCAAGGTTCATTTAGTATAGATTGAACACTGAGTTTTTCCTTTATATGGGAAATTCCCTCTGAGATGTTAGAATTCGTCTCTGCCAGTTGTTGCCCATTAACGGCCTGCTTGGTGCAGCAGGCTTTCAAATCTGGCATTTTCCTCTGGGGACTTGACTTGCTAATCACTCCAGACTCACTGGAACAATGTCCCTCAATTTGTTGGCTGCAGAAATTTTATTTGAAATGCAGTTTAGCTGCCTCAGTCCTGCTGGGCAAGAGTCCAAACAGCAGAACAGCTTGTAACCAGTCATCAAACTCACAGTCTTACTGAGAGGTGCAGCAGAGGGTTGTACTTTAAATGAAGATCAGGTGAGTTTTATTGAGTTAAGAAGTTGCTGGGGCAAATATATAAAGAAAGGGCCATTCTATTTGTTGTATTCTGTGCCAGACCTGAGAGTGTTCACAGCAGGAAGGAGTGGACAGTTTTGTTATCTCACCCTACCAATAGAGGAAAATATTGCAGCTCCACGAATGAGTTAGTTATGCATTAAAAAAAAATTCTGCCAACATTGTCCTTATTAAAAAACAAGGCCATTCAGCCCATCTTATTCATGCCAGCACCCGGCAGAACAATTCCATCTACCCCACTGGGTGTAACCCTGCATTTTACTCTCTCTCACATGCTCAGTAAGTACTCTTTGATCCTTTGGCACTGAGTTACACTATGGGACAATTTGCAGCAGCCAGTCATACATGCTTGTCTGTCTTTGGGACCTTATTCCTGGCTTTTCTCCCCTTCCTTTTCAGTCCTGATGAAAGCTCTCGGTCCAAGACATTACAGTTTAATCTTCTCCATCGATGCTGCCTGACCTGCTGAATTCCTCCAGCATTTTTTGTGTGTTGCTCAAGATTTCCAGCATCTGCAGAATCACTTTTATTTATAACTAACTATACAAGTGCTCCATCATGCTGCTAAATACATCAGAACTTTCTCTTGGCTACTGTTTCTGGTGATTTCATCCTCCCCTGCAGCAGATAGGTCAACTGCTGAACTGAGATGTGCCAGCTCTTAGCGAACTCTTCCACTGAGTCCTGCACCAATAACAACCCATTATTGTCTCAGAGAATGTAACTCCAGTTCCAACCCTTTTGACACACTGATTGCTTTGAAATACCCATACAGCCAGTCACACCAGCCAAATTGACTTGGATTTACAATACAGCTATGGGTTCCAGGAATCTTTGTGTAACCTGACATTTCCCAACCCAAAAGTCATCGGTGTGCTGACTGAAGGCAGTTTGTAGGAGAAAGATTTCTTTTGAAGGGAATAACATAATATCCAAACATAACCTCAACAAGTCTTCTGTTAATGTTGTAAATTCAGCACAAATTACTGTGTGGAGTGAAGTGATAGTTTAGTATCATGCATAGAGCTGGATTAAGTCTTTGTAGAACAAGAAGATTCAAGGTCTGGAGTAGTAATGGTGTGCTACTGGTGATGACATGGTGATGATAACACTGGAGATGGGATCATACTCACAGAGCTATCAGCACAGTAACAGGCCCTTCAGCCCAACTCATTAGTACTGACAAAATTGCTTAACTGAGATAGTTCTGCCTGCCCATATCCTTGTAAACCTTATTAAATAAGGTTTTAATTTTAATAATTAATTTTTATAAGACCAAATAATTAAAAATGGTGAAGCTAGGGCAAGGGAACATAATCCTTCATATTAATTCCTTCCTGGCCCAGAGTACAGGAACTGTGGTTGGGGTGCCACAGTAGCATAGCAGTTGACATGATGTTATTATAGCTCGGGATCTAGGAGTTTGGAGTTCAATTTCAGCAAATTGTAGATAAGTAGACAAATCTGTAAGTAAGTTTGTAAGTTCTTTCCCATGGGGACATAGGTTTCCTCCCACAGTTCAAAGATGTACCGGTTGTTAGTAGGTTAATTGGTCATTGTAAATTGTCCCATGATGAGATTGGGTTTAAATTGATGAGTTGCTGGTGGCGTGGTTAGAAGGACCAGAAGAACCTATTTCACGCTGTATCTCTAAATAAATAAAATAGATGAATAAACTCTGTTTATATTTCTTCTGAGAGCAGCTTACTCACCTGGATCCTTTCCACATTGGGAACCCCCAATATTGTCAGACCCTTGGTGGTCTTATTCATTGCCCAGGAGTTATTCCATGCCCAGGCACAACATCTCCCAGTAACTCTACTTTGACTGAATGTATGAACATATTGTGCGTCACCTTCATCCTGTGACTACTTGTCTTTACAGGGCCTTACTAGAAGCAGAACACAGGAAACAGCAGGAGATAGGGGAGCAACTTTGGAAGTCCAAAAAAGGTAAAACTGCTTTGTTGAAAAGATTTATTTAATCTGATTGTTCAAACTCTGCTTTTTAGCTAAGTATGGTGGAAATTCCTAAAGGGTATTTTTCAGATTACTACCAGTAACAAACTTCAATCTAATCTATAGTTTGTCACTGATTTCGCACCACTTTAGGCTGGAATGGCCTTGTTCATTCTGTTTACGTGAGAATGGTACTGGGTTTGCATCTTAATCTGCTTTGAGTTATCTGTAATACAGCACAATTAGTTTTAGCACCTTGAGGCTGGGAAGGATGTGGGACTTAGAAATATTGAATGATCATGGAGAAAATTGACTGACATCAAATTTGTTTGAGATCAATTAACTCTTCCCCAGAGCCTATGAATTGACCCTGTGGCCTGCTGATCTATACAGCTTAGTGTGCTGTAGGCCAGTGTTTTTGCCCCCCACTCCATATAATCTACAAAGGTTCTTCTTCAGTCTCCTAGAAAGCAAAACCTGACCATTTAAAGCTCACCTAGAACTTTACTCATTCCCAAGTTCTGCTTTGGCTCCCACTCAGGTGAAGCTTTAAATTATTTCTGAATTCTTGTATGGCCTCTCCCCTTGTGATCCCTGTATTCTCCTCCAGTCATACAAGATCCATTGGAAGGATGGGTTGCTCCAATTTGGCCCTATCAATCATCCCTGCATCTGATTACTCCTCTATGGAGAGCCATTCTTTGAACTGCCAACACCCTAAGGTCAAAAGTTCATCTCCAAAGCTTTGTCCATCCCTTCCTGTGGCTTAACTGACATTTATGTTTGATTCTATGTGAAGTTCTTTGAGATATTTTATGGAGTCATTGTCATGGAGAGATAAAGCACAGAAACAACCTTTCAGCCCTATAAGTCTGAGTGAACAATCTAATGCCCATTATTACACTGGTCATATCTTAACCCATTTTATTTTCTTCACATTTCCATCAATTTCCAGATTTGTCCATTTACCTACACACAAGGGGCAATTTAACGTGGCCAATTACTTACCACCCACTCCCCACTCCGTGTTTTTGGTCTGTGGATGGAAACGCTCATGGCCACATGGAAAATGTGCAAATTCCACATGGGAAGAACCTGGAATCAGATTGTATCTGGTTCACTGGAGATATGAGAGCACGCCCCATATCTACTACCTGGACCACTGTGTCATCCATTATAAACTGTAGAAACATACTGTACAGAAACAGGCCTTTCAGCCCAACATCCCTGCTGACCAAGGTGCCTGCCTGACCTAGTTCCATTTGCCTGCATCCAGCCCAGATCCCTCTAATCTTTTTCCATCATTGCAATTGTAACACATCTACTTCCTCTGGCAGGTCTTTCCATATACCCACCATACTCTGTGTGGTGACAAAGTTGTTCCTCAGGCCCCCTTAAAATCTTTCCCCTCTCACCTTAAACCAATCCTCTCTGGCTTTACACTTTCCTACTCTAAAAAAAGACTCTGACCATCCCACCTTATCCGTGCCCCTCATGATTTTATACACCTCTATAAGAGCACCTTTACATGAGAAGCGCCACATCAATATAACTTTTGTTGTAATGCTTTTTCACAAGCTCGGAAATGAAGAGTTCTTCTGGGATTCTTTTGAATATAGAAATCAGCTCCTGCTTTAAATGATATGTTATTGCTTCAACAGGTATGGACACAAGATTATATAGATATAATGTTATGCCAGGTCCAATGCTTGACACTCTGGCCGTGAAGCTACGTGGAAAAGATGTCCCCTCAACCTTCCGGAGAGATGCTGTGAAAAGCAACATTGGAATAACATCAATGTCCATTCCATATCGAACATCTACGAGGAAGATTAACAGTTCTTTCTTGGATAAAGATCTCCTTTACGACGAGAAATCTTCATCAGTTCAAAATGTAGATTCTTCAACAAGGTCAAAGAATACGTACAAAGGAGTGGCAGGGTCTATGTCAGCACCTCGTGACTCGTTCAGCACAATGAAGCAGCCTCAGGCTCAGCACAAAATGTTTCCACAAGAGAACAAGAGTCAAATGGTTTTACCCAGGCAAAAGAATGAGAGGGAAGAGGTCATCCACAAATCCAGGATACTTGTCACTGAGTCAGTCAGTAAGAATGAAACTGATGTATCAGAGAATAGAACCAAAGCTCCATGTTCAAGTGACCAGCTAACACCTTTCAGTGAGATGGAACATTATGATGGTAACTTGAGGTCCAGTCAACCTGAAGAAGAGGAAGAGTACAAAAGGCAATACTCAAAGAATGTGATAACCTTTGAACCTGATGCAAAGCAGCTGGAATTCAAAGCAGACTTAAGTGATGTGGGGCCATTTACTAGTCCTGACAGAGATGTTCCTGCTGCCATGCATGAGGCAAATGCAGAAAAAGCCCCTCAGCCTTTCATCTCTGATAATATTATAGAAAAGAATGAGGAGGAACTTACACCAGAATCAGAGGAAGTGACACAGCCAAGAAGTTCACCAGAGGAGTTAGGTCACTACAGAAGAGTAATAGTCTCTGAGGAAGGTATCATGACAGATGATGACAGAATCAGGGATGTCATTGAAGCCGTCATAAAACCCACTGAACTGGGAAAAATGCTCTCTCCGGAAACTGCTGTCACTTATCACATTGAGGAGAAGGAAGTGCTGGAAGATGGGACAACAAAGCAAGATATCATCATACAGTCAAAAAGTGAGGCAACTGTTGATGTGGCAGATGAGGACGCTCTTCAAGAAATGCTGAATATGGACACCAAAGATCCAGAGGTGCAACTGAAAGGGGCTTTGGAACATTTAACAGGGTCAGAGACGGGATGTTTCATAGATGGACAGCTAAACCTAGATATTAAGAGAAGAGAAACTCCGGGGAAAGTATCTGTAAATGTTGAGATAAAGGAGCAGATGATGTCGGAAATTGATGACTTGCCTGCTCCAGCAGATGCCACCCCATTTTATGCCCGAGCAGAGGAGGGTGATCTCGAAGGAACAAATAGTAAATATGAAGAAGTCTTAAATGTCACAATGTCTGCTGCAGATTTCAGGAAAACAATGCTGTTGCCTTCTGAACCAGAGTCTCAGAAATTCCAGGACAGGCCAACTAGTTTTCCTATGGATGAAAACACAGAAGAGGAAAAGGATGAAGCAGAACTGTATGGAATAAATGAACAACATGAGAGCTTGAAGAACCTTTATGGTGATGAGTATACAGAGAACACCAACCAGGCCAAATTCACACCTCAGGATTCCTTTGCAAAAGAACTGCAATCACCGCGCATAATAGAAGAATCAATTAAGGTTCCACAGGGTGTTCAGGCATCCATTGTAGGACTACTGAAGGAGGAAACTGAGGATCCAAAACTTAAACTAAAGGGAGCTTTGGAACAACTGAAAGAGGCTGTACCTGATAATCTGAGAGATGAGCTCTCACTACTCACTGGAGGAATTGAAGAGAGATCTGATGTGTCTGTCAGTATCAAGAATGTCCAGCAATCTTCTGAGAGTGGTGTTGTCACTATAGAAGCCCAAGTAAATGTGTCACAAAGCCTTGACCCAGAAGACTTTTTTTCAATGGAAAAGTTCATCGAAGAAGATGTAGATGAAATAGGGTCTGGACTAGCATTTCTCAACAGCCAGCAGGAACTACAGAGGTTAATGAATGGGAAAGGTCTTCAAATGGTTGAATGTTCAAATGATGAAGGCAGAATTACAGCAAATCCTCAGATTTTTAAAGAAGAACGGATATATTTTGAACCCAATGCAGAAGATGTGGAAGAATATTCATCTACTCAAGGCCACACAGGTTATCAGATCACTTCTGAAATGATCGGGTCAAGTGAAATGGAAGATGATGTGACTCACTGGTCGCAAAAGGACACAGATAAAGATTATGGAGAAGAGTTCATTAACAAAATCTCTGACCCTGTTGATTCATCAGCGAGTCTTCACATGAACGTAAACAGAATTATATCAATGCACACCAGTGGAGATGGGAGTGAGGGAAGTATGTCTTTCATAGCACAGGAGCAACATGCTGAAGGAACAGATGGAAGCGAACTGGATAACAATTTATATTGTTATGAAGAATGGGAATCTGGGAGCAGAGGTGTACTGGCTGTTACTGGTGAAATTAAAGAGAAAGACCAACAGACTTCTGATTCAGAACTACTGCAATACCCTACTTCTCCTAAAGTCCTGACTAAGCGTAGGGTTATCGTGTCCGAAAGCATCTCACAAGTGGTTCATGGTGAACAAGACAACAGCGTTACATACCTTGATGAGAATCAGCAGGTTACTTTTCCTCAGTCTGATGATGAACCTTAACATGCTTATGAGAAAACAGATTATGTTCTTTTATCTAGAGTTTAGTTAAATTGGGGATCAATGCCACAGAGCAGACATTACTCAGTCTCAATGCAATAGTATTTTTTTTTTGCTTTGATAACACACAGCTTGGAATTTACTTATCAAGCATATAACTATCTTCTTTGTCTTAAACCCATCACCCCTAATGGAGCATAGAGCACTGGGCACCAACAGCAGCTTGCCAGAAACCTCTGGCCAGTTTTTCAAGTTGTCCCCATGTGTAGCCCATCTTAAGTAAAGATCCTTCCTCTCCCAGGGATGAGCTCCCCAGAGTTTCTGTTGGCATCTCTGTAGTTCTGAGTTTTACGGGATGGGGTTGCAAGCCCAATGCCCAACCCTTCTCCTTTTGTAAGTGAGCTTGGGACCATCCATGGCAGAGTTATATAACTATAGTATACACATTTATTTTAAATCTGATTAACTGAGACCTTAATGTCATAGAAATAATTTCTAATGGGAAAATAATTAGTAATAACCTCGCTAGAATGATTTACTGACTAACTTTTCAGAAGTGATGGCAGAGGCTAAGAAGTAATGACCACAGTCCCTGGGAAAATGACTGACTGGGGCATTGACATTGCAGCCACTTATCTGAATTTTCCATAGAACTGACTGCATACAGGCAGTTTCAATTAATGAGCTTCAGAGTGTAGAAAAATGCTCCAGTTATAGCTGTTAAATTATGGCATTGTGCAGTTTAAGCTGAATTTTAGATTCCTCTGGCAGCTCATAGTCAAAAAAACTTTCCAGCACAAATATTACTGTTAGAGAAATAACAGCACTGTTAATGTAACAGGGAATTAACATTAATCTATTCAGAAAAATTACTTTTGGGCCGTTTCCCTTTTCTGTTAATTACTATTTAGGCCATGTCCCCTGGTTCGAACATCCCAGAAATGTGGTGGACGGAGGGAAACTTAGTTTTCCCATGCCTCCTTTCCTGTATGTTTCAAAAAGGTATAATGAATGTGGCCCTTGATGTATTGTTCTGCTTAGACACGCACACGTGAAACAACTGAACAAATGTGATGATTTTAATTTCCTGATTTCCTCTTTCTTCAAACCTGCAAGTGTGTTGGCTGCAGCTGCATGCATGTTATCAAATATAAAACAACTATTACTAGTTTGAGTAAATTAGTATGATCATCAATTAGAGTTGAGAATTATATTTTTTAATTAGTAATACATTCAGAATAGTCAGAGTGGGCATGTGTAGAATTTGGACTGAATGTTTATGTCATGTAGCATAAGGAAAGGGTAAGAGATATTTCATGAAATGACCTTTATGGTTGAAATGAACAAATTAGCATTTCTGTACTGCTGTTCCTTGACTGACAAAAGGAGTGCATTCCAGAAAGCAATCTGTTAGACAAGATTTCATCATTTGAAAAGGTTTTTCAAACTGAAATGCATATTTGGTATTTTACTACAATATATTCCCATAGGCAGGGAGGGGCATGCTAGTTGTTATAACAAAAAATAGATTTGCACATTGTGGACATCTAAATCAGTCAATGGTAACAGCAAAAATCTGTAAATAGAACGTGCAGATGAAGGAAAGACCTGTGTAGATTCAGTGACAACCACTAGTGGGGTTCACAGCCATACAGTACGTATTGAGCTGCAGTTACTGCTGGAAGATAGGGAAGATGGCAGCCAATGTCCCCATAACGAACAGTGCAAGGGGGGACTATTCTGCATAAGGCACAACCTTTGAGGGAGGGAGAAATGAGAAAAATGACTAATTAAACCCTACTGAATAAAGGTTGCCATCAGTATTAATGATAAATATTTGATATTTTGGTTCACGTGCTGATCAGAATGAAAATCTTCCATCAGCTTTCTATCTGACCCCTTACCCAGCACATGGCAGTATTGTTTGTTGTACTGGTTACATCACAGTCAGTTATACCTGATATCAGGGGAAGTGGACTACAGGTTGGTAGGTGTGTGTGGAATAAATGCGGCGTACTGAAGTTTGCACTGATCGCTTACAGTTCTGGGGATACTATAGTCTAAGGTAAAGCTAAATGACACAGATGATTAATGCAAAGGGGAGGGCTAGTAATGATTGAGTTACATGTTATACTATGGCTAAACATATACCACTTTGAAACTGCTTCCTGTATTCTTTTCTAAAATGTTTCAATTTAGCAGTAAAATGCTTCTTCAAATTTCAGAATCCTGTTTTTCTTCAATTCAAGTTACTGCATTAGAAACCTTTATATTGGAACCAGCTAAGAGATTAAACACTTTGAATAGTCCAACATGTCCAAGCCTGATGCAGTGAGGGTTTCTTCCCAGTGCAAGGCTCTGAAAATTATCTTAATTATGTTTCCAGTAATGCTGTAAAGTGCACTCTCACAGATGGAATGGAATTGTGGGTGGGGCAGGAGGGAAGGGAACTGATTGCTCTACACGGTGATAAATGTTAACTGGTGCCATAATTAGTCTCTGATTTAGTAGAAGGAAGACAGCTCACAAAGTTACAGCTGGAGCAGTTTTACTTTAGATAAGTATGTTCAGGATGCTTCTCTCAGCTTCCAGCCATTCAGCACAGATGACAAGAACCTAGAAACCATTCTGTCTGAAATCCAATGCGTTCCATCCGTCAGTCTTCAGCTGATGAAAGAAAAGCTTTAGACTGGAACAAACTGCTTAATGTGCATCTTCAAAGTTCCTTTAGCACGTTTTTTTAAAAAAAGGGTTGAAGTAGAAAATAAGCCTGCTTGAAAGATTACAAAAATAATTCTTTCATCCCAAGTCACACTCCAGCACAGTGTTATGTTACTATAGAAACACTGGCTTCAAAACATGGCAGATCTTCAGCAAAGTGCCCCAGATGCTGCTAACACCCATCCTTGAAATTTCCCACAGAAGCTACATTGGGGCACGCATTCAATGTTGCTCTCCCGAGCTTGCAGCAATGTTATAATGCAGATGGCTGAAAATGCTACAGCGTATTTAATAACCCACAGCACAATATATATATATACTGTTGAACAGTCACAGACTAAGGTACAATATATAGCAATTCTCAGCCACATGTACAATATTCATAACATACTTTATTGAATTAGACAATGCAAATATAAAAGGGGTCAAATTAATATAAAACTTGGCAAGAGATTTAGAATTTTAAAAAATTCCCAGCTATACCCAAGTGAAAAGTGAAGCAAATGAACAGTCACAGATTGACAGACCATGAAAAACAGAAGGTTAATTTACCAGGTTGTGAGTATTCTTCAGTATCACAATTTGAAATGAAAAACAGGACTATATAACATCAGTAATGTGTACAAACACAACAGTTGATAATGGTCTGATAACACTTAATCATTGCCCTGGTCCTTACAGTTTACTAGAAACTTGGGACCTCCTGTATAAAATAACAGTATCTGGCTATATGAAATGTGCTTCTTGTCAGAATTCTACTTGCATATATAATTATAATTTATTCCAAGCTTGATGCTTTATACTCACCCAACCTGGAGGCACTTGCAATAAAGAGGAACAAAAGTCTCGTCACACTGTACAGAGTTTGTCAGTGGCAAAGAACATCCTGATCTGGATAAAGTACTAAGCTGGTCTGGTACAGCACAGCCCAACCCAACTTGAATGCAAGTGCTGAATTAGAGCAGTATAAGATTGGTAGAATAAGGTATCTCACAGTCTCAGTCACCACAGAGTTGACAAGCCAAAGAGCCTGTTTTTGCACTGTAAAACACTGAGTATATACACCTGACCTGAATCTTGTCAGATTCCAGTTTATAATTTATTTCAGTGCAAATCTTCCAGTTTTATGCTGAGCTAAAACATATAATAAAAAAGAAATAGAAAAAAGCCTTAAAATGTAAGATTAATATAATAAAAATTAAAAAGTTTAAAACATGCACAAGATCGTAACAGGTAACAGAGTATATAAAAATATCTTTTTTTCCTATTACGAGATGGTTCGAGGACTAACTGTATAGGTTTTATTCTTACAGAGAGTGGTGATTCTGTGGAATGCCCTGCCGGGGTGGTGGTAGAGGCAGATACGTACATTAGGGATATTTAACAGACTTTTAGATAGGCACATGAATGAAAGAAAAAATGAGGGAAAGGTTTAGATCTTCGTGTAGATTAAAAGATCAGCACAACAGAGTGGGTCTAAGGGCTGTACTTTTCTAAGTTCCACATTCTAATGGACACACAGTCAAAGTGATAAACCAACGATGCATGAATTATCTGAGGAAGACTTTCATGATTTGTTCAAGTACCAATACGTGGTGTTGGTTGTATATTTGCATTGAGAAATTCAGGTGCAGAGCCTTAGATCCGGCCAATACACTGGGTGAAGAGAGTGTAATTCATCAGTCAGGGATAGACATTTCCTTTGCTACCTCCTGATATACCATGCTTTGGTTTCACAGCACAAAATGGAGATCTCTGCTTTAAGTGATTTGTTCTGGTCTGTCCTTCAGCCAATGTCAGTTCTGGAGACCTGTTGAGAATAGCAACAAGCAGCGCTTAATGAAACCTTCTCAATGTGGGCCAAAAGAAAAGGTCAAAATGTTCCAAAACAGTAATTTTTTTCTCTGTGCACTACTTGTACGCAGGTGCTGACTAGTTCTGACATTTAGTACCCAGGTGTCTTCAGCTTCCTATGTGTCCACCCAGTAGATATGAGAGGCTGCTAGCAGGCTATTCCTTTCGAGGAGGAGACATCAACCATCAATGAGCACGAATGTCCTTTCTCTGCAGGAATAACTGTGAGCAGGGACCCTGGTTAATTGGGAATCACTGGAGAAAACAGGCAGGGAACTTTTTTTATCAAGAGAGTGATGGGAATGTGGAATCTGGTCCACAGGGACTGACTGAGGCAAACAGTTTAGACGTTTAAGGGAAGGCTGGATGGGCATTCAAGGGAGCAGGGAATGGGAAAGTCAAAGGCACAATGTCTGCGATTCAATGAGTCTTCTAGAGGTCGAAGACGACGGCCTATTCTGGGGTTAGAGGACTGTGAATGTGGGTGGGTGAGGAAGGAATGTGGCTTGTTTTGCTGCTGTTGCTTTGCCATTTGGTATGTTCTGCTGATCATTGAAGGCATGTTACGTTGGTAATGGAATGTGTGGCAACACCTGTGGGCTGCTCCCAGCACATCTTTGGGAGTTTTAGTTGTTAATGCAAATGATGCATTTCACTATATGTTTCAATGTACACATGATAAATAAATCTAAATCTGAATCGGAGAGCTATGCTGCCAGATGTCCAGGAGAAAAGACTGGAGGAGGCTAGAGTGGAGCATAAATGCCAGTATGGTCTGTTCTGGATGAATGGTCTCGTCTCCACTATATCCCTTACATAATCCTATAGTAGGTTTCCTTAGCCATGCCTTCCAGAGGTGAAAAAACTCATGAGGGGCATAGGTAAGGTGAACGCACTCAAGTCTTTTCCCCAAGGTTTGAAAATTAAGAATTAGAGGGCATAGCTTAAGGAGAGAGGAGAGAGAATTAATAGAAATTTGAGAGACAACATTTTTTTTTACACAAATGGTGGTATGTATGTGGAATGAGCTGGCAGAGGAACAGGCTGAGGCAGGCACATTAACAACATTAAAAAGTACTTGGACAGATATGCAAATAAGAAAGGTTTAGAGTCTTAATGGGCCAAACAGTGGCAGGCTGCTGTCTGTGTGCTACAGTGGCATACAAAAGTTTGGGCACCGCTGGTCAAATTTCTGTTACTGTGAATAGTTAAGTGAGTAGAAGATGAACTGATCTCCAAAAGTCATAAAGTTAAAGATGAAACATTCTTTTCAACATTTTAAGCAAGATTAGTGTATTATTTTTGTTTTGTACAATTTTAGAGTGAAAAAAAGGAAAGGAGCACCATACAGAAGTTTGGGCACCCAAAGAGATTTGAGCTCTCAGACAACTTTTACCAAGGTCTCAGACCTTAATTAACTTGTTAGGGTGTAAACACAAGGAATTCTGCAGAAGCTGGAAATTCAAGCAACACACATCAAATTTGCTGGTGAACGCAGCAGGCCAGGCAGCATCTCTAGGAAGAGGTACAGTCGATGTTTCGGGCCGAGACCCCTGAAACGTTGACTGTACCTCTTCCTAGAGATGCTGCCTGGTCTGCTGCGTTCACCAGCAAATTTGATGTGTGTAGCTTGTTAGGGCTATGGCTTGTTCACATTAGGAAAGGCCAGGTGATGCAAATTTTAAAGCTTTATAAATACCCTGACTCCTCAAACCGTTTCCCAACAATCAGCAGCCGTGGACTCCTCTAAGCAGCTGCCTAGCACTCTGAAATTAAAATAAATGATGCCCACAAAGCAGGAGGAGGCTATAAGAAGATAGCAAAGCGTTTTCAGGTAGCTGTTTCCTCAGTTCGTAATGTAATTAAGAAATGGCAGTTAACAGGAATGGTGGAGGTCAAGTTGAGCTCTGGAAGACCAAGAAAACTTTCCAAGAGAACTGCTCGTAACATTGCCAGAAAGGCAAATCAAACCCCCCCGTTTGAGTGCAAAGGACCTTCAGGAAGATTTAGCTGACTCTGGAGTGGTGGTGCACTGTTCTACTGTGAAGCTACACCTGCACAAATATGACGTTCATGGAAGAGTCATCAGAAGAAAACCTTTCCTGCGTGCTCACCACAAAATTCAGCATCAGAAGTTTGCAAAGGAGCTTCTAAACAAGCCTGATGCATTTTGGAAACAAGTCCTGTGGACTGATGAGGTTAAAATAGAACTTTTTGGCTGCAATGAGCAAAGGTATGTTTGGAGAAAAAAGGGTGCAGAATTTCATGAAAAGAACACCTCTCCAACTGTTAAGCACGGGGGTGAATCGATCATGCTTTGGGCTTGTGTTGCAGCCAGTGGCACGGGGAACATTTCACTGGTAGAGGGAAGAATGAATTCAATTAAATACCAGCAAATTCTGGAAGCAAACATCACACCGTCTATAAAAAAGCCGAAAATGGAAAGAGGATGGCTTCTACGACAGAATAATGATCCTAAACACACCTCAAAATCCACAATGGACTACCTTAAGAGGCGCAAGCTGAAGGTTTTGCCATGGCCCTCACAGTCCCCCGACCTAAACATCATTGAAAATCTGTGGATAGACCTCAAAAGAGCAGTGCATGCAGGATGGTCTAAGAATCTCACAGAATTAGACGCCTTTTGCAAGGAAGAATGGGTGAAAATCCCCCAAACAAGAATTGAAAGACTCTTAGCTGTCTACAGGAAGTGTTTACAAGCTGTGATACTTGCCAAAGGGGGTGTTACTAAATACTGCCATGCAGGGTACCCAAAACCTTTGCTTCGGGCCCTTTTCCTTTTTTGTTATTTTGAAACTGTTAAAGATGGAAATCAAAAAGTAATCTTGCTTAAAATATTAAAGAAATATATCATCTTTAACTTTGTGCCTTTTGGAAATCAGGTCATCTTTTATTCACTTAGCTATTCACAGTAACAGAAATTCTGACTGGGCTGCCCAAACTTTTGCATGCCACTGTATGTATGTCCTGTGATGCTATGATTGCACCAGAAGTGTAGCAAAACCTCTGGTGCCAACTCCTGCCTGAGAAGCGATTTGGTTCTACTCCAATTTCTATAGCAGATGCCATCTCACTGGCTCTTCATTCAACCCTGGAACATCTGGACAGCAAAGATGCATACATCAGGATGCTTTTTATTGACTATAGTTTGGCATTCAATACTATTATCCCCTCAGAACTAATCAATAAGCTTCAAGACCTTGGCCTCAATACCTCCTTGTGCAACTGGCACATGCAGACCCCAGTTAGTTTGAATTAGCAAAAGCATGTCCTCTACGATCTCCATTAGCACAGTGCGCCACAAGGCTGTGTGCTTAACCCCATGCTCTACACACTTAACATTCATGACTATGTAGCTAAATACAATTCCTTTCTTTCTTTTTAAATCTTTTTATTGAATAAGTATACAAAAGGGTAAGCCATACAGGCACTAATACACTGTTAGAATAAAATAAAATTACAGGAGATATTAATACAAAAAAATGATACAAACAATGTAATTTAAACATAACATACTAAGGTAACATAATAGTATACTAATTTTTATATATATATACCAATAGAGAAAAGGAAATAAAAACCCCCCCAAAAAAACCACCGTGCAACTAACTAAAAGCAAAGCAAAGCAATGGGCTAACTTGGAACCAAGCAGAGTTAAAAAACTTAAAATCGCGTCCTCAATCCCGACCTCCATTAAAAACAGTAAAAAAAAAACAAGAAGGGTATATAAATATGGAGCAAAAAAAGAGGAGAAAAAAAAATTACATTAAATGAAAATATTGAATAAAAGATCTCCAGGTCTGTTCAAATTTAAGTGAGGAATCATAAAGATTGCTTCTAATTTTCTCCAAATTCAAGCATAATATCGTCTGAGAAAACAGAAAAAAGGTAGTTGGAGCATTAAGCTCTTTCCAATGTTGTAAGATACATCTTTTCGCCATTAAAGTAAGAAATGCAATCATTCTACGGGCTGAAGGAGAAAGATTACTGGAAATTTTAGGTAGTCCAAAGATAGCAGTAATAGGGTGAGGAGAGATATCTATATTCAATACCAATACAATTCCAATGCTATATCCAAGTTTACTGACAACACCACTGTCTGTGGCTAAACCAAAGGCGGTGGTGAATCAGCATATAGAAGGGAGAATGAAAATCTGGCTGAGAAGTGTCACACCAACAATCTCTCATTCAACATCAGCCAAGCCAAAAAGATGATTATTGACTTCAGGAGAAGGAAATCGGTGCTCCCCAAGCCAGTCCTCATCAGGGGATTAAAGGTGGAGAGGTCAGCAACTTTAAATTCCTCGGTGTTATCATTTCAGAGGACCTGTATGTAAGTGCAATTACAAAGAAAGCACAGCAGCACCTCTACTTCCTTAGAAATTTGTTGAGATTTGGCATTACGTCTAATATTTTCACAAATTTCTAAAGACGTGTGGTGGACAGTATATTGACTGGTTGTATCACAGTCTGGTATGGAAACATCAATGCACTTGAATGGAAAATCTTTCAAAAAGTAGTGGCTATGGGCCAGCCCACCATGGGTAAAGTCCTCCCCTCCATTGAGCATATCTACATGGAGCGCTGTCGCAGGAAAGCAGCATCCGTCATCAGGGACCCCCAGCACCCAGGTAATGCTCTTTTCTCTCTGCTGGCATCAGGAAGGTGGTACAGGAGCCTCAGAACTCACACTACCAGGTTCAGGAACAGTTATTACCTCTCAATCATCAGGCTGTTCAAGCAGTGGGGATAATGTCATTCAACTTTATTTGGCCCATCACTGAACTGTTCCCAACAACTTTGGACTCACTTTCAAAGACTCTTTGTCTCATGTTCTTGATATTTATTGCTTATTTATTATTATTATTATCTTTCGTATTTGCACAGCTTGTTATTTTTTGCACGTTGGTTGATTGTCCGCCCTGTTGGGTGCAGTCTTTCACTGATCCTATTATGGTTCATGGATTTTCTGAGTATACCAGCAAGAAAACTAATCTCACATTTGCATATCATGACATATATGTACTTTGATAATAAATTTAGTTTGAGCTTTGACACTTGTGGGTTGCCCCAGCACAATTCTCACTGATTTGATTAAGGCAAACGATGCATTTCACTACATGTTTTGATGTTTCAAGGTACATGGGATAAATTAATCTAAAAATGGGGCTAGCTTGGAAGGGCATCTTGTTTGACATGAAGCAGTTAGGCTGAAGAGCCAATTTCTATGCTGTATGATTCTAAGACACTGCTTAATCTCAGTTTTAGCACTCCTGCCAAGTACAACACAGAGATGAGAGACCTATGTTATGACTGTATGAATCACTGTTGTAACAAACAGTGACTTTACTACCAGAACAACCTCACATCTGCAGCCTGTCCCATTCTTCTATCGGTCCAACGTTGCTAACTATAGAACAGTGAGCAATGTCAGGAGACACTGGGCCAAAACAAGGAGCTGATTTCTCACAGGAACCAAGGTTACCGAAAAAGAGCTTGGAAAAATTTGCTCACATCTGAACCTCCTGGAAAAGTTCTGATCAAAAGCAGAATAAAAAATCTCCAGAACCTTGGAAAACAGGAGCTCAGAGCAGTTCATACATTAACCCCAGAAATTTAGATATAATATTAAAACTGGCACTCCAAGACACCATTGAGGGAGTACGGTCCTTTGTCTGCAATAGTAAGTTAAGGCCCTGTCTCCCCTTCTAGGCTACATAGATTGAGCAACCCTTCTACAACCCCGGAGAAATTTACTCGAGGTGTGTATGTCATGGAACATATGTGACAGGCCATTTGGCCCACAATGTTGTATTGACCTTGATGCTAATTTATATGGAGTGTCCTCTTCCTGTGTATCATCCATACCCCTCTATTCCCTTAATATTCATGTGTCAAATGAGAGGTCATCTCATAGAAGTTTATGAAATCATGAGGGGTATAGTTAAGGTGGATGGTCATAATTTTTTCCCCATGCTTGAGGAATCTGAAACTAGAGGACATGGATAAAAGATGGGAGACATTTAAAAGAGACCTGAGAGATTACACAGAGGGTATTGAGTACCTAGAATGAAGTGTCAGCAGAGGTGGTTGAGGTGGGTACAATCGCACAATTACAACTTTTAAGAGGCATTTGGATAGGTACATGGAAGAGGAGAGGGTTGGAGGGCTTTGAGGACCTGAGTTATAAGGAAGGTTGAATAGGTTAGCATTTTATTTCCTGGGGTGTAGGAGAATGAAGGGAGATCTGAAAGAGAACACAAAATCACAAGGGGTATAGATAGGATAAATTAATGCAGGCCTTTCCACTGAGGTTGGATGAGACGAGAACTAGAGTTCATAGGTTTAGTGTGAAAGGTGAAATATCTAAGGGGAGCCCAAGGGGAACTTCCTCACTCAGAGGGTGGTGTGAGTGTGGAACGACCTACCAGCAAAGGTGGTGGACGCAGGTTTAACTACAGCATTTAAGAGAAGTTTGGATGGGCACATGAATGGGAAGGATCCAGAGGGCTATAATGCAGATGTAGATGGGCCCACACAGAAAAACACGTCTGTGCAGATGAGATGGGCTAACGGGCCTGTTTCTGTGCTGTACTTTTCTACGACTCAAAATATCTTGTTAACCTCAAAACCAATAACTTGCATTTGTATGGCACCCTTACAGCACAAAACCTTCCAAGAAATTCACTCCAGTTCTGAAATCAAACTTGCTGGACTGTGTGTCTCAGAACTTGGACCACACTAACCAAGTAAGGAGACCACTACAATTACTGTTGCAACTCTTACTGATCTTGTGGCAATGCAATGGTTAAAGCAGCAGTCTGGCAATTTTCTCGAAAGTTGCTAATGGCTTCATGCAGCTCATGTCACTGATCTGATAGGCAACGAGGCGTCACTCACTTGGACAGGAGTTGGACTGTTTGCTGAGTCGCTCTGGTCTTTTTGTGCTGTGAACCATACAGAAAGGTCTGAATTTCCAGGCACTGCCAAAGAGAGAGATTAAAGTATTTAATTAGAAGCTCTGCATTCAGCTAATCAGTGGCAGTTGTGCAGGGTCAGCGCATTGCAATCCAACGACACAGCAGAACATTTATTAAAACTGCTCATGAGCCCCCATCTCTCCAGTCTCTTGTCCTTTTCTCCTAGAGGTACAAATTACAGACCCTCGACCCCCACTACCCCATTGCTCCATCACTACATTTAGGCCCACTGAGACTCCTCAGTCCTCTACTTCTGCCCCAAGACTAGTTTTATTGCTCCAACACTGGCTGCTCTGCTTTCAGATCCCCAAGCTCTTACCTGACTCAGTGTCAAATTTTGTTCCTTGACAGACCTTGGGACACTTGACAAATTCAAAGGCACTACACAATTACTGTTGTGTTTGTTTGAGAAAGTAGTGATGGTCAAGAGAATACTTAACCCTCCAAATTCAGGGTAATACCTCAAATACCTCTGATCTGCGGGGGCCTCAGTGAAATGGGGGACTCCTGAACTGAACAGCATCTCTCCACGGTTGAAGGGTGGTTGAAACCAGGTACACACTGCCTGAGTGGGTGGCAGAGTGGATTCAGGTACTTCCACAACATCTAGCATTTGAATCACCAAACATCGGGCATTGATCAAATGCTGGGAAACGAGACCAGGTTGTTTGATGGTTAGCATCGACTCTGTGGGCTGAGGGGCCCGTTTGTGTGCTGTATGACTCTGCCTGATGATTTTCCTACCACCATCCACTCTAATTTTACATACAGTTCACATTAATATAGCATCTACAACATGTAAAAAATCACAGCAGCATTACCTGATTGATTCAGCACCAAGTCACTGTGCTATTAGAGCAGGCAACCAAAAACTTGCGTTTAGGAGGTGCGTTTTGAGAGATGTTTTAAAGTAAGAGGGAGGAACTAGAGTTGCAATTGGTTTATAATTGCCACATACAGAGATACAGTGAAACGCTTATCTTGCATACTGATTATACAGATCTATTCTTTAAACAGTACATTGAAGTGGAACACGGTAAAACAATAAAAGAATACAGAATAAACACCTATGGAGAAAGTGCATGCAGGTAAACAATCACAAGAAGGTGGATTGAGTCAAGTGTCCATCTTATTGTACCAGGGAATTAATCAGTTAATGCTCCTGTGATGTTTTATATGTTATAGATGCTCTATTAATGGGAGTTGTATGTAAAATTAGAGTGAATGGTAGAAGGAAAATCATTATAACAGCAGGAAGTTATCATGTTGTTACAGCAAATAATTGGGGCATTTCATGGAATACTGCAAAGGGCATGCAGGAGGGAAGGCTTGATCTGAATTTACAGGATGCTGGTGAGACCACACCTGAAGCAATGTGTACAGTGTTGGTCTTCACGCTTAAGGAAGGATGTGGTTCCTTTGGAGGTAGTACTGAGAGGGTTCACTGGGTCACCTCCTGGGATGAAGAGGTTTTTCACACAAAGAAAGGATGAGCAGGTTGTGCTTACACTTGGAGTTTAGAAGAATGTGAGGTAAATTACTTTACTGTCTGTCACATGTACCAAGACATGGTGAAAAACTTTGCATGCAATCCATACAGATCATTTCATCACATCAGTATAAAGGAAAGCAATAACAGAACCCAGAATGAAGTGTTACAGAGAAAGTGCAGTGCAGGCAGACAATAAGGCAGAGGGTTATAACGGGGTAAATTATGAGGTCAAGGCTCCATCTTATCATACGAGGTAACCATTCAGAGGTCTTATAAAAGTGGGATAGAAGCTGTCTTTGAGCCTGATGGTACGTGCATTTGGTCTTTTGCATCTTCTACCCAACAGGATTGAAGCAGATACAGATCTGTGGTGGATGCTGAGAGGATGTTGCTTCCTAAGTCCTGCAGCATAGCTTTAGAATAAGGAGTTGGCCATTGCAGAAGATGGGGACGGCAGTGAATCATAGATATCCACAATTTCAGTGAGTTGTGGAGACAGGCATTTAACTGGAAAGGGAGTTGAGGGGATGGGGGTGGACGGTGAGAAAGTAGTGATGAGGCCAAGACAAGCACAATACTACTGAATGGTAGTGTATGGCTGAATGGACCAAATGGCCATTCTAGCGACTGATTCTTTTTCCAATCCCCATTCTGGCTCCCTTCTCCTCACCTGCTCATCACCTCTACTCAGTGCCCTTCCTTCTTTCCTTTCTCCAATGGCCCATTCTTCTCTCCTATCAGATTCCTTCTTCTCTAGCCCTTTACCTCCTCCAACTATCACCTCCCAGCTTCTCACTTCAAAAACCTCCTCCCCCACCCACCAACCTTACCACTCACCTGATCTCATCTATCACCTGCCAACTTGTACTTCTTCCTCTCCCTTCCTTTCCTTACGAAGCGTCTAAGCTTGAAAAGTCGACCGTGTATTCCTCTCCCTGAACGCTGCCTTACTGTCCCTTCTCTTCCTTTGTGATGCACAGGAAGGAGAAGAAAGAAAAATCTTCCTTTGTGTTTTGCACAACATTCTCACATTTCTGCTTATGACCCCATGTCTCAGCTGCTTCTATAGAATCTTACAAAGTACATGTCAGCTAAATGTACAATTAGAACATGAACAATGGTTTAAAATCCAACCACAGATTCCCAGCAAATAACAAGATACCATGAAACAGATTTACGATCAAAAAAGAATTGAATTTGAACAATCAAAAAAGAATGGATGTCCAGTCCCTATATACTTCCATCCCCCATTAGGAAGGTCTCAAAGCTCTCCGCTTCTTTTTGGATTCCAGACCTAATCAGTTCCCCTCTAGATCTTTCTGTCTCTATCTCTGGAGACAGCTTATCTACTGATGTCTACCATAAGCCTACTGACTCTCACAGCTATCTCAACTATTCCTATTCTCACCCTGCCTCTTGCAAAAATGCCATCCCCTTCTCGCAATTCCTCCATCTCCGCCACATCTGCTCTCAGAATGAGGCTTTTCATTCCAGGACGAGGGAGATGTCCTCCTTTTTTAAAGAAAGGGGCTTCCTTTCCTCCACCATCAACTCTGCTCTCAAACACATCTCCCCCATTTCATGCACATCTACTCTCACTCCATCCTCCCGTCACCCCACGCGGAATAGGGTTCCCCTGGTCCTCACCTACTACCCCACCAGCCTCCGATCCAACATATTATTCTCCATAATTTCCGCCACCTCCAAGGGGATTCCACCACTAAGCACATCTTTCCCTCCCCTCCCTCTCTCTGCTTTCCGCAGGGATCGCTCCCTACGCGACTCCCTTGTCCATTCGTCCCCCCCATCCCTCCCCACGGATCTCCCTCCTGGCACTTATCCTTGTAAGCGGAACAAGTGCTACACATGCCCTTACACTTCCTCCCTTACCCAGGGCCCCAGACCGTCCTTCCAGGTGAGGTGACACTTCACCTGTGAGTCGGCTGGGGTGATGTACTGCGTCCGGTGCTCCCGATGCGGTCTTCTATATATTGGCGAGACCCGACGCAGACTGGGAGATCGTTTTGCTGAACACCTACGCTCTGTCTGCCAGAGAAAGCAGGATCTCCCAGTGGCCACACATTTTAATTCCACATCCCATTCCCATTCTGACATGTCTATCCACGGCCTCCTCTACTGTAAAGATGAAGCCACACTCAGGTTGGAGGAACAATGCCTTATATTCCGTCTGGGTAGCCTCCAACCTGATGGCATGAACATTGAGTTCTCTAACTTCTGCTAATGCCCCACCTCCCTCTCGTACTTCATCAGTTATTTATTTATATACACACATTCGTCCTCTCTCTCTCCTTTTTCTTCCTCTGTCCCTCTCACTATACCCCTTGCCCATCCTCTGGGGTTTTCCTCCCTCCCCCTTTTCCTTCTCCCTGGGCCTCCTGTCCCATGATCCTCTCATATTCCTTTCGCCAATCACTTGTCCAGCTCTTGGCTCCATCCCTCCCCCTCCTGTCTTCTCCTATCATTTCGGATCTCCCCCTCTCCCTCCCACTTTCAAATCTCTTACTGGCTCTTCTTTCAGTTAGTCCTGATGAAGGGTCTCGGCCCGAAACGTCGACTGTACCTCTTCCAAGAGATGCTGCCTGGCCTGCTGCGTTCACCAGCAACTTGAATTTACAATCTATCTGCGGGACACATGCTGGGTAGTGGAGTTAGCTAAGGGGCTCTAGCCTGTGTCCAGTTTACGAATCCTTCTCTGAAAGAGAGAATTCTTGTTTCCTTCAAAAGGACTTTACCTGTAATTTGTTCTTAAATTTAGGTAAAAATCCTTAGCTCAGCCCTCAGTTATAATCCTATGCCCTTTGAGGAATGCATGAATACTTAATATGGTAGTGCATCGATTAGTGTAACACTTTACAGTGCCAGTAAACAGGATTCAGTTCCATCTGGAACTCTGGATGCTGCGGTTTACTCCCATATTCCAAAGGGTTAGGAAAGGCTGCCCTTTCCCTCTCAAGTGGATGAACCTATCTCACTGCACTGATTTAGAGAGTAGCCAGGAACGCTTGGATCTGCAGTCAGTCAATATCACACAAAGCAGATTATCTGGTCATTATCATATTGCTGTTTGTGGGACCTTGCTGTGCACAAATTGCCAGTCAGTTTCCTTACCATAAGATCATAGATATAAGAGCAGAATTAGGTCATACAGCCCATCGTGTCTGCTTCACCATTTGATCATGGCTGATTTATTTTCCCTCTCAACTCCATTCTGTCCATAACCTTTGATTTCCTAAATACTTAAGTACCTATCAACCTTTGCTGTAAATATACCCAGTCTTGGCCTGCACAGCCATCTCTGGCAAAGAATTCCACTGATTCGCCACCCTATGGCTAAAGAAATTCCTCCTCATCTGTTCTAAAGGGATGTCCTGAGGCTGTGCCCTGTGGTCTGAGACCCTCCTACTATTGGAAACATCCTCTCCATGTCCATTCTATATTCAGTCGGTTTCAATTATATTCCCCTGCCCCCACATTCTTCTAAACTCCAGTGAGTACAGGCCCAGAACCATCAAACTCTCTTGATGTATTAACTCTTTCTTTTCTGGGATAATTCTTGTAAACCTCCTCTTGGCCCTCTCCAATGCCAGCATATTCTTTTTTCGGTAGGAGACCCAAATGCAGTCCGACCAGTGCCTTCCTTTATTACAACCACGACTTAACACAAAGGAACTTGAATGGCTTCGGACAATGCTATAGAAATGAAAGCCAGTTTATCAAACATACCAATTTAGGTGTTAATGTTAGAGAATACCATTGAAATTTACTGGCTGGTGATTTGGCCGAGGTTAGCTGCATTAACTGGACGATACAGAACAGACCGAGCACTGTATTCAATCTGCAATTCAATCCCAATGCAAATGGTGCCAGCTGAGGACAAATTTCCAAATGCACAAATCCAGATTGAATGCATTTAATTTTAGAAGCTTCTGTGGTTACAAAGAGGTAAATACTACCCTGTCCACAGCTGCTGTTTTGGACAGCAACAAAATAGGAAGCAGAGGAATGGGATATTGACTATCAGAGTGTGTCTGGCTCCAGTTCAACCTGAACTGGAGCAGGCCTACCATTTCATTTCTCATTCAACCACACAACATATGTGGCATCAGAACAATGTTCATCACTGGTGAACAGGTCAATGGAGTAACATCAAAACACAGGGCAGTGAGGAAGGAGAGAGTGTCCTGAATTAATGTTGATCAATGTATGTGAGAGGCTGTGTTCACAGCTTGACTTCAGTTTTGAATGAAAGTATTTCATTCAACTGACCTCAGTGAGTGGGAAGATGTTGGAGTCAGTTGTTAAGGATGAGTTTATGGAGTACTTGGAGACACAGGACAACAGGACAAAGTCAGCATGGCTTCCTTAAGGGAAAATCCTGCATGACAAACCTGTTGGAATTCTTTGAGGAGATTACACATAGGATAGATGAAGGGGATGCAGTGGATGTTGTGTATTTGGACTTTCAGTTGACAAGGTGCCACACATGAGGGCTGCTTACCAAGTTAAGAGCTCATGGTATTACAGGAAAGTTACTGGCATGGTTAGAGCATTGGCTGATTGGTAGGAGGCAGGATCCTTTAAGGATTTACCAATAAAAGGATCCTTTTCTGGTTGGCTGCATTGGGACCACTTCTTTTTAAGCTGTATATCAATGTTTTAGATAATGGAATAGATGGCTTTGTTGCCAAGTTTGCAAATGATACAAAGATTGGTGGAGGGACATGCAGTGTTGAGGAAACAGCTAGGCTGCAGAACGACTTAGACAGATTAGGAGAATGGGCAAGAGAGTGGGAAATGAAATACAATGTTAGAAAATGCATGGTCATGCACTTTAGTAGTAGAAATAAATGTGCAGACTATTTTCTAAACTTCTATTCTGAGGCTATGCTCTCTGGTCCTACACTCCCCCTACTACAGGAAACACCCTCTCCACATGTACCCTAATCAACTCAAAGCAAAGCTCAAAGCGCAAGATAGCTTCAATTCCATTACTGTTCTGCAATAGAGTGGGTTGAAGACTCTCTTCAAATAACCCTCTCAGACAATCTGACCACTTGTGTAGGAAGATGTCTTAACCTCAGGATATCCGAAAGACCTTAGAAGTTTCTGCTTTGGAGTGTGGCCACCACTACTATTGCAGTTAAATACAACTGTACTTGTGCACACAATGACATTCCTCAAACAGTAATAGAGATAAACAGGCAATTATTACACAGTTGGCATTGTAATTAAGCAGGCACTATAAATCAGAGGTTAGGGATACAGTGGGCGGGTGACTAGATCTGTTTCTGTTGCACCATTCCACCTAACACAGAAACATGCTGCATATATTTAAACTTTATCTTACTTATTTGCTCACAAGACATGGTTTGCTTGGCTGTCCATCTCCAAACTGGCTCCTCAGACCAGAGCTGTAAGAGTCAACCAGACTGATGGTGGTACAGTCACACGCAGGAAAAAACAGGGTAGAACAGCAGATTCTCTTCCCAGGGTATAGTAGTGAGTTAGTTCTCTAATTAGTTTGGAGTGGAGAGAGGTTAAGAGAGTGGGGTAGTTTATAAATGAAGAACATTCTGTGAGAGATTGGCTTGATCACTGGGGTGTAATTTTTTATTTAATCATTCACAAGATGTGGACTTTATTGCCAAGGCCATTTCAGAGGGTCAGTCACATTGTTACGCATCTGGAATCACACACAGGACAGTGGTGCTCCTTTCCTATTGGACATCAGTAAACCTAATAGTTCTCTAAGATCAATCTAACCCTTCTTCCTACATTGCCCTCCATTTTTCCATCATCCATATGCTTATCTAAAGAGTTTCTTAAATATTCCTAATGTATCTGCCTCTACCACTACCCCAGCAGGGCATTCCACGCACCCAATACTCTCTGTGTGGAAAAAAAGATACCTCTGACATTCCCCCTATACTTACCTCCAATCACCTTAAAATTACGACCCCTCATATTAGCCATTTCTGCCCTGGGGAAAAAGTCCCTGGCTGTCCACTCGATCTTGATCTATGCCTCTTTACATCTTGTACACCTCTACCAAGTCACCTTTCACTCCAAATAGAAAAACCCTGACTCACGCAACCCATTCTTATAGGACATGTTCTCTCATCCAGGCAGCATCCTAGTAAATCTCCTCTGCACCCTCTCTAAAGTTTCCACATCCAAGGGAAGAGGACAGAAACTGAAGTCTGGAGATGTGACAGAATGGCTGAAGCTGCTGACTTCCATGATATTCTGAAGGCAGCAATAGAAAATGAGGTGTTGCTCTACAGTGAGCTTCACTGGAACAGCTCAGGAGGCTAAAATGAGAGGGATCCAAGTGGGCATAACTCTACCATAGGTGGTCCCAAGCCCAGCTGCAAAAGGAGGAGAGCTGGTTAAGGGCTAGCAACCCTCTCCCGTTAAAAAAATCAAAGCTACAGAAATGCCAACAAAAGCTCCGCAGGCCCCACTCCTGAAAGAGGAAGGATCTCTGGCTGGAAGACATATGACGTCGTGTGGTGAAAGCGGAAACCACAGGGTTAATCAACCTTCGGCCCAGGGGACTGAGGACTCTAGTGAGCTGCTGCTGGTGGCCAATGCCCCAGTATGGGTGGTGGGTGATGGGCTTAAAAAGAAAAAGAGTGGGCATGGAATCACAAGGAATTAAGTCTACCATGGTACCCCTATTCTCTCCATTTATTATCATGGCTCTGATTTCAATGGTAATCCTGGTTCTCCACAACAAATGGGACTGGAATGGGGCCATGGTAGTAATACCCCTCAGTTTGTCAACACTATGGCAATGCTTAGTGTGAAACTGGGCAAAAAGAGTTGAGTATAGGGCACACAGACAACTAAGCAAAATCAAGTATTTGTTCACAGAGAAAATCTGCAGATGCTGGAAATCCAAAGCAACACACACACAATGCTAGAGGAACTTAGCAGCTCAGGCAGCATCTATGGGAAAAAGTACAGTCCCTTTGCAGGACTGGGGTCTCAGCCCGAAATGCCGACTATATTTTTTACCCCCCAAAGTATTTGTTGTCAACATTGCATCAGCTGGCATTCAGCAAATCAAACAGCAACTGACACTGGGCAGACCATAATTTCCCAAGCTGTTAAAGAAACACATTCCATTAAGAGAAGAACCTATCAACCTCCACTTTAAGTATACCCAATGACATGCCTTCCACAGCTGTCTGTGACAATGAATTCCACAGATTCACCACCCTCTGGCTAAAGAAATTCCACATTTCTGTTCTAAAGGGACATAGAAACATAGAAAATAGGTGCAGGAGTAGGCCATTCAGCCCTTCGAGCCTGCACCGCCATTCAGTATGATCATGGCTGATCATCCAACTCAGAACCCTGTACCTGCCTTCTCTCCATACCCCCTGATCCCTTTAGCCACAAGGGCCATATCTAACTCCCTCTTAAATATAGCCAATGAACTGGCCTCAACTGTTTCCTGTGGCAGAGAATTCCACAGATTCACCACCCTCTGTGTGAAGAAGTTTTTCCTAATCTCGGTCCTAAAAGGCTTCCCCTTTATCCTCAAACTCTGTACCCTCTGGTCC
Organism: Mobula birostris; assembly: GCF_030028105.1. Classification (NCBI taxonomy): domain Eukaryota; kingdom Metazoa; phylum Chordata; class Chondrichthyes; order Myliobatiformes; family Myliobatidae; genus Mobula; species Mobula birostris. The sequence continues at coordinate 61,987,044 of NC_092387.1, forward strand.
TAGATGCCCCCAAAATAGGAAACATCTACAGCACCAATCATGACTCCATGTGTACCACAGCGAGTGAAATACCTTTATCAAGCACAGTCACTATTGCAATGTATCAAACACTACCACTAATGGACACAAAGCAGGATTGCAAAACATCAGATATTCTTCATGGTTACATGAAGTAATGTGGAATTTTACATCACATATTTGCACTCACTTTCTTGAACTTTTTGAAGGCTGCTTTTTGGTGTCCCTGCGCTAACTCAATTCCTCCAAACAGGTGATACGTCTCCTCCACCACTGTGCTGAAATCTCCAAAGGTAGAGAGCTTGGCTGGAAGGGATTCCTGAAGCAACTTCGAAGCACCCTGTAGGGGAGGCAAAATCATCAATGTCATCCTGAGTTTGCACAAACATACCCCAGGGCTGCCTCCAGTTCCAAATTCTCAGCCTTGTTTCCACTTCCTAACCCACTCTCATTTCCAAGACCTTATGTCAATCGGAATATCTGTGTTCTTCCAGCCTGGGATTGTGTCCTTCCCGTCATCTGCTGTGTCATCAGCCACCCTAGCTCTAAGCTTTGAAATTCCCCTTTTCCAACCTATCACCCCAACTTTAAAAGGTTTATTAAAATCCGCAACCTTATTATCTAAAGTTCTGTTACTTCACGTGGCTTATGTCACAGCTCTTTGAGCTGTCTGTACTAAGAGGAAATAGGAATATGAACCACATCAGATCGATTGTGAGAATGTGGCAAGTGCACATGACCGATTCATCACACAGTGAATCGACTGGGCCTCCTACGCATGGAAGGCTCTTTTGTGCGGGTTTTCGAGAACACATATTGTTGCCCCGGCGAGCTCGGTTCATCACTCCCGCATTGTAAGCTGCTCAGCGTGTACTATGGCTAACATGACTCAGTAAAAACATTTTATCCTACTAATCCATTGTACTTGCTCTACACATTCATAAGAGAATAGGCCACTCAGCCCCTCAAACCTGCCCCACCACTTAATTAAATCTCAGCTGTTCTGCCCCAAGCCTCAAATCCTCTCCAGTCGCAGTTCCCCAAAGCCCTTCAGAGATATATTTAGTTTCTTTTTAAATATCCCCAATGATTGAACTTCCACAATCCCGCAGGGTAGAGAATTCCTGAGATTCACTACTCTCTAGTAGGTACACATGAAAGGAAGCTGTTTAAGGTGGTTTAAGGAACAGAAAAGTAGCACAACAGCTACCCAAACATCTGGCAGCACTCCAGTGTCAGTGCTCTGTTATATGACCTGACAGTGTAATCCATGTGGTGAACATTAACAGAGGGATCACACCCCACTAAACCACATGCCTATCATGGCTTGCCCGTTGCTGATGGACATGCCAGGACAATGCTCAGCATAGTTTTTAAAGGGGCTGCAAGAACAAACACCCACAATACAAATCGGACAAGTCAACAGTAACACCAAAGAGGCTATCCTAAACCATGATAAATCACCAGTTAAGCCTCAGTGACATTTTTGCATCTAATAATGGGTAACAGGCTTCAGGAGGAACATCAGGATCCCTGGAAGAGTCCAAAGAAAATTTATTGGAAGCAGGAAAAGTGTCAGTTGTTCCTGAGGCTGGGATTGCTCTCACTGGAGCAGCTGGGGTTAATTGGGGTGGAGGGGTTCAAAAGAGAAGTGTTCAACATTAGAGCAGATTTCAATAAATAATGGTAAATCACTCCTACAGGTAGGAAAGTTGCTAAGTGAAGGACACAAATTTAGGGTGTTGAAGATTTCTCAGTGAGTCAGGCAGCATCTTTGGGAAGAGAAAATTCTGGGCTCACTAGAAATGTGAAAATTAGAGATACACTGGTTTTAAGATGCACAGAAAGCGGGGATGTGAACTATGATACAAGATGAAAGATGAAAATTCAACCATATGCATATACAGCTAACCGAAACAACCAGGGACCAAGATACAAAACAGAGTACATGTATAACAGAGCACATAGAATAATATTAACAGATAAAAATGTATTCTATAGATGTACAAATTGACATAAAGTGCATATATGACATATAGTTAAAATACACCTGTATTACTGCTACAGGTGCTGTCATGTGTATGGGGTGTAGCTGGGTGTTCAGCCTGGGGGAAGAAGCTGTTACCCTGCCTAGCAGTTCTTGCTCTTATACTGTGGTACTTTCTGCCTTACAGTAGGAGGTCAAAGAGACTGTGGAATGGATAGGAGGGTTCCTTGACAATGCTGAGGGCTGTGCAAACACAGCACTTCTATTGCATCCTGGAAGGATGGGATACATTGGGAACAAGCGGTCAATCTAGAAGAGTTGTAAATGAGGAAAGTACAGGGTGTAAGATTTTGCAATGAGACAATAAGCAAGCTATGTTTGTCTCTGTGTGATATGTGAAATATTTCTCTGCACTCTGTAATGATTTGATCTGTATGAAGAGCATTTAAACCAAGCTTTTCACTGTACCTCAGTACATGGGAGAATAATAAACTAATTCCAAAGCACTTTGAGATAAGTTTCTATTTCGTCCAGGGCTCACTTAGGATACGCATCTTTCAGTCAGTTTTCTACACTCCTGTTCACAACCCCTTTCATCTCACCCAAAACATGATACCCCATCCTCACCTTCCACCCTCCCACGTAACAGGCAGTGCAAAAAGCATGAATCCACAGATGCTGTTCAATATTCAATAGATTCTATCACAAGTCAGAACCCCTCTCTTCTCCTTTCAAAGTTCTGAAGGATTTTTGACTCATTGATTCACTTTTCTGTATGCACCAAAACCCAGTCTCATCCCCACTTCCTGAATTACTATAGGAGGTGTTGTACTTTCCCTTAAACTCCTGCTCATCCACCCAGGGCCCCAAGCACTCTTCCAGGCAAAGAAATAACCTGGATTTCTCCAAATTTGGTATGAGGCATTCATTCCGTGCCTCCTCCACATTGGGGTTATCAAATGGAGATTGGCAAACACTTTGTAGACTACCTCCAATAATTGGCTCTAGGTTCCTATCTCTCCACCCCCTCCACCGCTTGAACATCAGTAGTATACCATCTTAGTACAAAGTTAAGATAATTAATTAAAGATCTGGAATTATTTCACAGGAAAAATGCTGTGATGTGGAACATCTACCTGAAAGAGTAGTGGAAGCAGAGTGAACAGGGGGTTGGTTTCGAATCGAAAATTGACACTTGAACAGGAACAACTGTAGTGAAAAGCAGAAGAATGGAACTGCATTCTTCCAGGGCACATTCTTTCACTAGTAACAATAACTTGGGAAACATCTGGCCATTGTTTTATGCCTAAATAGGATACACATCAGTCGTCTGACATTGACTGGGAAAGGCACAATGTTACAATACTGCTCTTTCAGTCCTACATATGGTTTAAGCACAAGGTTTTGTCTTATATTTGCCATGACATTGTATTCCTATTTTAAAAAAATGTAACCTCTATGCGCTGCTGTTCAATTTGCTGTCCACTTGGGTTTGGCCAGCTACTCGTATAAAAACATGCATTTAAGGTGATGTTTAAAGGAGATGTGTGAGGCATATTGTTTTTTACTTCACCCTGACCCTGACCTGTCAAGGACTATGTGGTGACTGTCCATGCATCAGCTTCCTCACGGTACACAATCCAGATTTTGTAGATCCTGGATCAGTCTCTACAGTTACCAAGGGGCCACCAATAGCCAAACCCTTTGGAGAGCATCATACTCAACTCGAGTAATTCCTTGGCTACTACTACTCCAGAAATGGAAGAGATTGCTGGCCTCTGTTGAAAGATATTTGTAATTTTATTAGCCACAGAAAAAGTACAAAAAGACTGGAGGACAGATAATGTTATTCCTTTATTTACATAGAAACATAGAAAATAGGTGCGGGAGTAGGCCATTCGGCCCTTCGAGCCTGCACCACCATTCAGTATGATCATGGCTGATCACCCAACTCAGAACCAGCCTTCCCTCCATACCCCCTGATCCCTTTAGCCACAAGGGCCATATCTAACTCCTTCTTAAATATAGCCAATGAACTGGCCTCAACTGTTTCTTGTGGCAGAGAATTCCACAGATTCACCACTCTCTGTGTGAAGAAGTTTTTCCTAATCTCGGTCCTAAAAGGCTTCCCCTTTATCCTCAAACTGTGACCCCTCGTTCTGGACTTCCCCAACATCGGGAACAATCTTCCTGCATCTAGCCTGTCCAATCCCTTTAGGATTTTATACGTTTCAATCAGATCCCCCCTCAATCTTCTAAATTCCAACGAGTATAAGCCTAGTTCATCCAGTCTTTCATCATATGAAAGTCCTGCCAACCCAGGAATCAACCTGGTGAACATTCTTTGTACTCCCTCTATGGCAAGGATGTCTTTCCTCAGATTAGGGGACCAAAACTGCACACAATACTCCAGGTGTGGTCTCACCAAGGCCTTGTACAACTGCAGTAGTACCTCCCTGCTCCTGTACTCGAATCCTCTCGCTATAAATGCCAGCATACCATTCGCCTTTTTCACCGCCTGCTGTACCTGCATGCCCACTTTCAATGACTGGTGTATAATGACACCCAGGTCTCGTTGCACCTCCCCTTTTCCTAATCGGTCACCATTCAGATAATAATCTGTTTTCCTGTTTTTGCCACCAAAGTGGATAACTTCACATTTAACCACATTAAATTGCATCTGCCATGAATTTGCCCACTCACCTAACCTATCCAAGTCACCCTGCATCCTCTTAGCATCCTCCTCACAGCTAACACTGCCGCCCAGCTTCGTGTCATCCGCAAACTTGGAGAAGATAAGCTTGGTCATCTTACGTTGGAGGTTGGGAAATTACTGCAAAAAGTTCTGAAGGATAAGATTCAGTATACTTGTCTATTTCGAATGCAGTCACACATTGTAGGCTGATTCGGAAGACAAGACACATGGGATTGAAGATGCACGAGCAAACTGGATCCAAAACTGGTTTGGTGATAGGAGGTACAAAGTAGTGGTGGAAGGATGCTTCTCTAACCCC